>NC_044279.2:17118330-17423330 GCF_004027225.2 Strigops habroptila
AAAATATGTGGTATGCATGTTTAATGGAAGAAGGGTATGCACTGGGCACTGTACATGCATACTTAAAAGGTGGCTTTAAAAATCTTACTCCTAACAAGAACATTGTGACAAGGATTCCAAGAAAATTGAGATATTTTTATGGAAGACAATAAAACTTGCTGAAAATATGGCTTTATTGAAACTACTATGAGAATATAGCTAAGATGTAAAATAAAAGAAAATGGAAAAACAAAAGACAAAACAAAGAACGTTACAGGGACAAATCTGCAGGCATGCACCTTGTATCACAATCTGTTGTTGTTGTAAGTGGTGTAATTCAGCAGCAAGTCATCAACTGAGAATTCCCCTGGGAGAGAACGGCTCCTGTTGCTCCACTTAGTCTCAGCAGAAAGCGAGTGTCTGTGTATTGAAGAGCACTGCTATAACATACAAATTTTCATCTGGTCAGACATGTGAAAAAGCAATATCGTTGGAGGGGAAAAAGAGTAGCTAAAATCCCTAAATATCCAGAGGTATATAGACTTCTATATAAAAATTCTAATACATATTTATTAAAATTATTCAAATCTATGCTGATACCTGTCCTCCTAGCAACAAAAGTTTCATTGACTTTTATTGTCTAACTGACTTCTTTCTGCCAGCTTCCCTTTGACTAATGATATCAGCAAGTGTCCTGGGTTCAGCTGTAACAGTTATTTTTCTCCTTCCTAGTAGCTGGTTCAGTGCTATGTTTAGGCTTTAGTCTGAGAACAATGCTTATAACACACTGATGTTTTTAGCTGTCGCTAAGTAATGCTTACTCTAATCAAGGACTTTGCAGTCTCTCATGCTCTGCCAGTGAGGAGGGGCACAAGAAGCTGGAAGGAAGCAGAGACAGGACAGCTGACCCAAAGTAGCCAAAGGGGTACTCCATATCACAGCATGTCATGCCCAGTATATAAACTGAGGGGAGTTGCCCGGAAAGGCAGATCACTGCTCGGGTCGAGCTGGGTATCGGTTGGCAGATGGTGAGCAATTGTGTTGTGTATCACTTGTGTTTATTGTTGCTTTTTCCTTTCCCTTTTTAGTTTTATATTCTCTCCCCTTGTTATTTACCTTATTACTTAGTAGTAGTAGTACTAGTTCTATATTGTACTTTAGTTATTGGACTGTTCTTATCTCAACCCATGGGGTTTACATTCTTCCGATTTTCCTCCCAATCCCACCCAGAGTGGAAGGGGAAAGGGGATTGTGAGCAAGCCGCTGTGTGGTTTTGAGTTACTGGCTGGGCTTAAACCATGACAATAAGAATTTCACTATCAATGCCTGTACATAGAATAGATTTATAGAAACAAAAATTAAAAATTCTGATCCAAGTTACAAGATGCATTGTTGAAAAAAAATGATAAATGAAACAGGGAAATCAGAAATTCTTGATAAGAAATAAACCCCCATTATTACCAGATTTAAGGTAGTGATGAGCAATACACTGATATCATAACAGCACTGCAATTGAAACTGAGTGGACCATCATTAGGGTTTTATCCTGCTGTAGTACACTGCACCCATGACACAGCTCTGGTCTGCTCGCTGCCCCACAGTGCTCCTGCCTGCCTCAGGGCTCTTACTCATTACAGTCTTGAAGCAAAATTTCCCTGGACAGATTTGGATCAGAGGCAATGTGGCTTCAACACAAGCTGTGAATAATTTATTCCTATTTTGTTCTTTCTCTTGGGGTTTAAGGGTTGGGTTTTTTTGTTCATATTTTGACTAGTAGACTTCTCATTTATGATGATGTTCTATGTTTTATAATTGCCCCTGAATTACCATATTAAAATGAAAGCCTTGCAGAAGAAGCTCCTAATATCTGTAATGAGACCTACAAGATGTCCACCCAAGCTGAAACTGTCCTTTGCTGAAAGAGAGTGGCAAAAGTCTTGCTTTCTTCATGCTTTCTGCACTTGGATGGTGTCAATGAGAGGTGAGTGACTCCACTGAAAGACAGCTATTCCCAGGTGCATGACACAAAGAATTCTCCTTATCTCAAAGATGCTATGTGTAAGGTAGGGGAGAAGGGGAAAAGTACAATCAGCATAGTTTTCCTGAAGCTACAAATTTTTGGCTTCCAAGGTCTGGCAAAGGGGTGGTACTATCACATTTTTTTTTTCTGTTGCAAAATAACAGCTCTAAAATCTGATAATATGATATGCCTTGCTTTTTCTTTAACATTTGTGCTTTTTTATAGATGGAGCCACTGAATGGGAATGACAGTTTGAAAGAAATTAATTTTTAATTTTAATTAAAAAAAAATCAGAAGGAAATGAAAGCCCCACATTGAGGAGCAGAAGACAGCCACAAGACATCCACAATTTTATGAGAATGTTGTGCTGATAGTGAGAATATGTAACTTTATGTATAACTCATGTGGAGTCTTTTGCCTAGTGCCAGTAGCAGTTTAGTATTGGATTAGACAGTCATCTCTGGTCCAGAGTAATAGTACCTATATTCCTCCTTAGTTTATTATTGACGTTATTGTTCAAGAGTTGATTGCTGATGTTTGCCACTGACATCTCTGATTTCAGGTTGTCCCATTACTGACTCCTCCAGGACTATGACAGCAGTAAGGATCAAGGTCATCGGACTCCTAGATGACTAAAATCTCTTCCAGACCTCCCAAGTCAGGTGGTTCTTACATGCCAAACCAGGCATCTACACCATGTCTTTTAAGTATCTTATAAGATCTCTCACCTTTCCCCCCGTTTTGTGCACTAATGATGCATCATGTAAGAGAGATGAATATGTTATTTTGAAACCAATGATTGCTTTTGAAATACTTTGGAAATCTGCTGCCTATGCAGCTTTATGAGAAGACAAAGGTTTGGGTGTGAAAAAGGTCTAGTGAGAAAAAATAAACAAATAGTGAAATTGCAAGAAGCAAAATTGGTATGATTCTGTTCAGGAAGAGGTACGATGTCTGAAAGGTAAGATCTTTTTTAATAGAAGATGACCCTTACTGAAAAAGACTTTTTTCATTAACTGGTCTCTTGCCAGACTCTTCACTACTGCACTGCCTTACTCTGCTCACCTTGTGCCACAACTTTTGAGTTTGAAGTTTAGGAACTTGCAGATGATATAATGTAATAGTCTGAAGGAAGAACTTCAGCAGTAATAATATGGATTGCTGTTTTTGGCTGTCCTTAACGATCATGAAGTGATCATCTTTAATGGCACTCCCTAATCTGGCACAGAGATAAAGGGAGGTAAGGGGAACAATATCTCTGTTTGTCTTTTGGCTTCATTTCATTATCATGACACACAACCTCATAATATTTAAATACTGTCCGTTGTCTCAGATAAGACTTTCCATTAGCTAACCTCAATATTTGCAATGTTGAGGTTATTTTTATTATATGCCCATGGAAATACAAGGCAAAGTATATGCAGATAAAGCAAAGTAAACATTTCAATCCATAATCTTCAGTAAAATTGGCAGTGTTTACAATATCATTTTTGTCCTGAGGTCTAAACAACCTATGATGTAAAACCCCATCACATGTCTTAAAAATATTTAGATTTGGAAATTACCAGAAAACATTTATTAAAAAAACAAAAATCAATCTTTCTCAAAGGTAATGAATTGATGGTACATTTGGAAATGGTGGATCAGATGAACAAAAGTCTGCTTTTCCACATGCGGGGTTTCATTGTTTATATTATAAAAATATCATATATACATATTTATATACAACAATATCATTGCATATGATATTTTTAAAACAAAACTCAAGTGCAACAGTGGTCATTGTGAGAAAGCTTATGGTATAGCTGGTGAATCAAGGATGAATGTATATATTCAGCTGAATTTAGACTATGAACTTTAAATTTTTTCAACTTTTGTACTGAGCTTATTTCTGTACACGGATATTTTCTCAAATGACCACCTCATGTGCAGAGTCACTTTAATGACCTATTTCATTACAGAATTATTTCATAGTTCTGTAATTTTTAGCACTAAGCTCCAGTTTCAAGTAATGATATACCCGATCCATTTCATATTATTTGCTCAAGCCAAATGTTCTTTGTTAAAATTAATTACAATTTGAAATGATAAAGGCTCTTTCAAACCATGATGACAATGCATTTTTAACCTTGTTTTATGCATTTTGCTTTAAATGTTGAAATTGACTGTTTGTTTGAATGTGTTGTCTGTACTATACATGAATTTTCTGAACAGTAGTCAGAGCTCATTTAGTAGCGTCATGTGTGATTAACAAAGAACAAGAGAAAATGAAAGGACATGAAGGCAAAAAATTTTGCAGTGTCCCAAAGAAAATAAATTGACTGTGAAAGCTGTATTTTATTCCACAGTTCTCAGGGTTTAAGCATCTGTTTGTGTTCTGTATCACAACAAAACCTCAACATTTTATGACTGTTTCCAGGAAATGGAACTGTACCAAGTAGGCCAAGTTTTTAATATCTCTTTTTACATCTCTGTTCTACACTGGAAACAACAAAAGAGTCTGCCTTGAATCCAGAAACCTTTTGTTAAAATCAACACAAGTTAAAAAAATAAACTTTAACAGTAGGTCATATTGAAAACAAGAGCTAAAAATACTTCTGTCATATTCAGTGCCTATGTTGTACCTCCAAATCTGTGTTTCCATTGGGGCCCCAAATGTATGTATGTATGAAATAAAATGCTAAGCTTTAAAAAAGTATATGTAGTGAGGAATATTTGACTTTTATGGAAAACCAAAGCATATAGGCCTATACGTACCACCACAACAATGCCTTCAAACAACTCACAGTTAGGAAATATCTTTTATCCACTGGGAGATTAGTTTGTTCCTGTGGCACTGCAAAAGTGAGATGTTCACATAAAATAAGCAGAACCATATTTTTCAAGTGGCTGCATGTCATTTTTCAAAAACATTATCAGTCAAGAGGCAGGAGGAGAAGCTCTTATGAAATTCATATATACATACACACACGTCCGTTTGTAAATTGCACTGTCACACAAGTAGCATTTGTGAACTCTGGAAGAAGTGTTTTGAAATCAGGTAGACAGCTCCAGTGTATGTGACAAGTATTTGAACAAATAACAGTGGAACAATAAGGCACCTGACTACTGATACTGGCAAACAAAACAAATTCAACTACTGTAATTTTGCACAAGTGCCATGGGGGTTTTAGAGGTTGCTTTTTCTTGTTATTGTGTTTTAATTAATTCAGCACTTCTAAGTAGATGATTTGAACACAGATACTACTACAGGTAGCATATAGGAAAATTAGACACAATCGAGTTAGGTATAAATCCACCTTTATATACCTAACACAACCTTCTGTCATTCTCACTACAAATTACAGTGTGGTTAACCATGTAAAAATACTGGTGCTTTCTCCCAGGAGTTATGAGAGGAACTTTAATTGCATAGAAATTGGATGGGAAAGAATGCCATTTCTTCAGCATCAGACTAGCTGCTTTTGCAAGAAATATTGCAGAATAGTTTTGTGTTCACAGTAAGGATGTTTTTGCCCTAGTTTACTTCACTTTTTTCAATTGAGGCAAAGATTTAACTATGTAAGCATTAAACCTAGCTTATATTCTGTCTTTATCTCTTTGGTTCCTTCCATCTTAATAACTATACACTGATATGCAAGACAGATTTTTAGAAAATACAGCTGACAGACAATATAAGACAGAAAATTGTTCCAGGCAGTATCTATCATGACTCTAAGCAGCCTTGTTTTGAAAGTTTCCTTGAGACCTATAGTGCAGGCCAAGCTTTGTTTAGAGCGCTATAGTTTTGAGTGTTTGTAGCAGAAAATTTATTGTATTCTTGCACAGCCTAAGACCTCCAGGTCTGCAAATGGCTCCTTTGATATCCAGTCAGAATCATTTGCAAATACTTGCCATTGATTCCAGGAACTGGTAGCAGAACACAGCACACTGAGGCTTTAAGGGCTACTTCTTCAGTCAGAAGACCAGAGGAATATGGGGAATGATTGGTTAGAGAAAGAAAGATTGCCATAAGATTTTCTTATATCTTGAAGCATTTTATGCCTTGTCTATCTGAAGAACTGGAAGCTAGAAAATCATAAAATCATAAAATGTTTTGGGTTGGAAGGAACCTTAAGGATCATCTAGTTCCAACCCCCTGCCACAGGCAGGGACACCTTCCGCTAGACCAGGTTCCTCAAAGCCCCATCCAACCTGGCCTTGAACACTTCCAGGGATGGGGCAGCCAAAACTTCTCTGGGCAGCCTGTGCCAGGGCCTCACCACTCTCATAGCGAAGAATTTCTTCCTAACATCTAATCTAAATCTCCCCTCTTTCACCTTAAGGCCATTCCCCTCTTGTCCTGTCACTACTTACCCTCGTAAAAAAGTCCCTCTCCAGCTTTCTTGTAGGCTCCCTGTAGGTACTGGAAAATTGCTATAAGGTCTCTGTGGAGCCTTCTTTTGTCCAGGCTTAACAAGTCCAACTCCTCCTGTTTTCATAGGAGAGGTATTCCAGCCCTCTGATCATCTGCATGACCTCTGGACTCACTTGAGCAAGTCCATGTCCCTCTTGTGTTGGGAGCCCCAGAGCTGAATCTGAAAAGGTAAAATGAATGGAAATACAACCGGTGGGAGAGTCTGAGATGGAATCAGATGCCCAGAGACAGACAGCAGCTGGCAATTAAGGTTACTACTGGACCCTGGGAATACCAGGGCTGGCTAGAATATTGAAGAAGGGACTAATGAAATGGTACAGGAAGATAAAGAAGCATGGCATGCAAATTAGATGAAGAGTTAAAGCATGTGGAGAACCTGAATACCTAGAGAAATGGGCTCAGCCAAGGAACTGGGGAAAAAGGGTGGGAAAAACTATGGATTGGAACCAGGAAAGGAAAATTTCAACAGAAGGAAAGCAATGTGGAATGTAAGAGAGGAGATAGGAACAAATTTGAAATGATTGACCATAGAGACTGAATAAAAAGCTGATTGCAAGTGGAATGATGGGAGGAACTGTAAGAGAGGAGGGGAGGACAAGCTGGGACTGGAATAGGAGACTAAACCATAAAAAAAAAAAAAAAAAGAAAAGAGTTTTCTGGGCAAAGATACTTGGATTGTGATAAGAAGCCTGCAAAAGGATGCTCATGCAACAGTGAGGTGAGCTGGCAGGCCTTGGGAAAAAAAGAGGACCAGAACTAAAAAATGTGCTGGAACAGTCAAACCTGGCATCAAACCAAAGCAGAATCAAAAGCCTGGGGTGATTCTGTTCTCTGTCTGTCAGCTAATATTTGTGATACCCGCTGTCAGGTGTCCCACAGCTGATCAACACAGGACCATACAGAGGATAATAATCTACTCCCTTAGTTATTCTGTTAGAACAAGTGTCAAAATCTGCATGGGTGAGCTAAAATTTTCAAAAATTGCAAGTAGAATATGCAAATGAGCAGAAAATTCACTTTTGTAAGTAACTAATACGTTCCTAAGGTTTTTTATTGTTAGATATGAGTTAATTTAAATTTAAGTAAAAAAACCTCCAAACCCTTCAGCACGTAAAACGAAAGGAATGCCATAATGCATTACACTGTTGTGCAACCTCAACCAAGTTCCTTTCTATTATGTTTTTTCTGTCTAGGAGTGAATGACACTTTTGCATCAGATTCTTTCTCCTTTATAGATACGGTTATTTCTGTGGGTGACCTGAGTGCAAATGCACTGTTACAAGGTTGGTAAAAAGACTATCAAGCTCATCAGAATTCACATACTCTAACTCAAATGTAATCATGGACAACCAGTGAAAACCATTGAAAATGTTTTCATGGACCTTGCCTTCCTGTTCATTGGCAGTTACCGTCTCCCTGTTAACTGGGTACACTAACTAAATGATTGTCCTGATTCCTTACACCTTTCAATTTCTAGGCTGGTAAGGAGGACAACTGGGATGCTTGTTCTCCAAGCAGGTGGTCTCTGTGGAAGCTCAGTAGCTCAGAAATGAAAGTGTCCAGGAAGCCAAGGCAGCTGGAAAATCCAGGGCTAACCAGCCTGAGGAAATAGGCAATATGGCCACTTACTAGCTGGGCAGACTGTGAAAAAAGGAGAGAGGTACCAGGAAACTGTCCAAGTAGGAAGCGCAGGCATCCTGCCAATGCAATGAGCCTGTGAATCTGAGAGCCTTAAGGAATCAGATGGCATTGTACATGATAACATTGCAGAAAGCTTGATGATTTGGCTATCCCTCCTGGATTAGTAATTTCTATTGAAAACTCTGACCAGCCATTGGGTTTTGTTTCATAATCAGATCATTAAAAGGCTCGTGGATGGGCTCATCAGCTATCCTGAGATCTGTCAAATGTGTGACAGGATCAGAGTGCTTAAGACAATGTGGTTCTTGCTAATTTTGCAAAAAGTAGAGTGTCCTTCACAAGCTGAGCCAGAATTCTGCTAGCCAGAAGAAGAATTAGAATGATAGAAAAGTGGAGAAACAATGTAAAGAAAGAAAACAATTCATAAGGGAAGGAGTAATAATATCAGCCCTGTTCTAACAGGTGGTGTTATTTAAAAAATAGCTAAATCTCATAAAATATTTTATTTTTCCAACCTGGTCAACTAAGGATGCCTGATAACGTATGGAGAGCAAAGCTAATAGAGATATACCCAACCCTAAAATCACACAATGTCGTGATCTGGAAACAGTAGAAATGAAATTGCCACCCCTTTGGAAACTCTCCAATCAACACTACCTGAAGAGTGACATTCCATTCTCATGAACATCAATAAATCAAACACTTTTTGCAAATATTACTATAAGCATCTTTTCCAGAGGTATTTCAGATTCTTCCATTACTATACGGTGTTCTGACAAGGAGCTTACAAGTCAGTTTATTGCAATTCTTTCAATCTGAGCATTCCATTTTGCATGTATGTTATTTTCATCTCAGACATTTGCCAATCTGATAGACAATTTTATGGTCAGCCTGAACCAGCACTGAGATTGTGAGCTGGCATTTGTTACCCTGGACAACTTAGCCCACAGCCTTTTGCATGATCTATCTCTAGAAGGAGAATGAACTTTTTAGGTGCATCAGCTGTAACATTTGATATGTTGGCAAATGTTGAAGGGCAGTCACAGTTCACTGAGCATCTTTCATTCCTTCAGCAAACTCAACTAAGTCATGTCCTTCCCTATCACTCCGCCATAATGTTGCAGTCCCGCAAATATTTTTGTAGACAAGCTGCCCTTTCCAGCACTTTCTTGAAGAAAACAAAATATGGCAAAACAAACAAGCAAAACCCTGTTGGAATTATCAGTGGAAAGAAATAGCTCACCTCAAGTGGCTTTTGTTACAATAGGTGAATTTCCATGTGACTGCCAGTCTGGAAGTTCAAAATTGAGGACATACTATGTTTAGAATATTCAGACCAAATATGACTGAATGATTAATCCTGAACAAACACTGTCTAGCATGAAACAGAATAACAAATATGTTTTCTTTCTCCATCTCACTTTTCCAGTTGTGATTTCTGTCTCTTAGCTGAGGTGGTATGCTTCTGAAGCTTGCAGCAACCTGATCCTACTCTGCCCATGAGCTATTTCAAAATAATATTTTCTTCTTTAATAATTAGATTTTCCATTTCAGTGCTATGTGTATGCTTATGAGTGTCTCCTTTGCATACCTCGTCAACGTAATTAAACATTACAAATATCCATTACAATATATTCTGGATGAGAGTACTCCCAGCAACAGTGCCAAATATGATGCTCCAGCTCATATCACTGCAGTTATGTGTACACCTTCCATCATGTGGCACAAGCGAATGTATCGCTGCTCTCATTCACCAGGCTGTATCCAAATGTTTTGTTTCCTTTGGACAGCTTTGATGCTCTTCTCACATGGACCTTGTTTTTCCAAAGTAAGTCCTACCAAGTTCTGTTCCCTTTCTGTCTGACATCAGATCAGATGTCCACAAATAATCATCTCAATGAAAGGTAGTTAGCAACTTATGGAAATGAATGAGATGTAAATACAGAAGCACCCATACAATAGGGAGACTGAGCTGTCAGTCAGGGAGGGAACGTGGGAAGGTGGGAAACAGAAATGGTCACTTGGGTTGGACTATCCAGAAATTTTTATTTTCTAATTTAAAACTTTGCTTGGAAGATGATTAGATTTTCATAGTACCGTGCAATTTTGTGTTTCCTTTTTAGAAGATTGAAGTAATAATTGATCAAGTACACCGATCAGTACAGATATAGGATATTCTGGTCTGTACACTGGATGAAATAGTTTATTTATTCAATTAAGTAATCAATTTCCTCTTCTATTTTTTTTTTTCTTAGAAAGGTCCTACAAGGATAACAACTCAGGAGGAAGAGGGCAGGGGAAGGAGAGATTTCCGAGTGAGATTTGTATTTACCTCCTGGGGCAAACAGTAGTTTTAAATAATTCAAAGCAGCAAATAGAGTTGATTTCAGCAAACTAGAAGCCTTTTTCGTGAGCAACATTTGCATCATGAGTCACAGATTGTGTCATGAGCTAGCAGAGAGCAACACCCTGCTGAATATTGTTTGCTGTCTCCCTTTTGCCTAATATTGGTTCTACAATACTTCCTGCGTTTGTTTTGCTAAAATAAATTACTGGGCACAATAAAATATGTCTCAATAAAGTCTTTTTGCAAAAATATGTGAACAGCAAATTGTATTTCTAGAGAAAAAAAAAGTTGTGTTAATGAACAGAAGGAAAGCAAAACATATCTTGTCAGGGCTTGGAGAATTTAGGAAACGAATTTCCGATAATATGTAGAACTGCTTTGTTCTTTCCATTAAAAACCCCTGAAAACCTACAATGGCTGTGACATTAAAACAGTGAATGCTTTTTGTATAAGATATCATTTAGAATCAGAAGAGTTTATGTGTGTGTGCATTTAAAGAGTTGTGACACAATTTTCAACCAGCTCTGTTGATACTGCCATTTTTATGTAATTTCCTTCCTTAGATTTTCTGTAATCTGATTTTTCTCCATTTCTGTTCTACTCTACCCATCCATCTTTTCCTTCTAAGCTTACCTGTAGCATCAGTTGGAGAGCAGCATGAAAAGACATGATTATATTATAATAAATTTGTCTGATTTTTACTATAACAACAGACGTGAGGCTTATTTGTCACTTGGAGGTAATGATTAAATGTCTCCTTGTTTTTGCATTGAGGAAACTGAGGCTGAAGTTGAACAGCAATGTTGAATTTTTTCCCTGGGTCTGTTTAACTTGACAATTTAAACCCATGATCATACAAATTATCGGTATATGATATATGTTCAGTTTTTTTAAATTATTTTTTACATTTTACTTTATAAACATAGGAAATGTAAGATAAAATTACAAAGATTTTCCTTTTTAATGCTAAAGTAAGCTGCTCTTCTGTATTTTTCTATAAAAAGACAATTTTTCTCACAACTAATTGTTATTATGGTGTATGACAGATTGCTTGTTGATATTTTGTAATGGCAAATGCATCAAGGCAAAACAAGTCAGTTTTGCAGGTTTTCTAACCACAAGTATCATCTACCTCAGAACCTGTGAACAGACTAAAAGCATCGCCCATCAGCCACTAACATGCTGGGATAAATCTAGGAGTAGAAAGTACTAGATAAGTACACTGTGCTGGTTTATGGTAGAATTCTGTCTTTTTTCTTTTCCCAGCAGCCCATGTGCTGATAAGGTGATACAGGGTGCTGGTTGGTACTGCAACTGAACGTAGGTGAAAATGAAAGCTTCTCCATGGTTCCTCAGCCATGCCATGTGACTTGGGGGTACACTCCTCCAATAACAGCATTTACTTTGACAGAACTTGACTAGCACTAGATACACCTTGCACCCTTTTCGGACAGTAGCTATAGAAGAAATTTTCTAAAAACTAGTGCATTTCTACTTATTTATCCTATTATCTCATAGCTTACAAGGGTGACAGTCATGATGGCTGTACAACAAAAAGGAAATACAATTTTTCATTGCAGATAAAAGATACAGTCCTAGCAATGACTTACATGTTTTATGTTTGTAGTATTGAGATCATTAACACTCTTTGGAATTTAGAGACCTCTTGTTTTATTGTATTAAATTATTTTTCATCATAGCCTTCCTGCATTTTGCAGAATGCAAAATTTTGTGAATAATTTCAATCTTCTATCTATACTAAGAAGGTACTCAGTTCTGCCAATGTAAACATTGATATTTATTCCACACAAAAAGCCAGCTCAATAATACGCAGTCTGAGACACAATATAAATCCTGTTGTTTTTTGGAACATGAAGGCAGTGTATGTTGGACACCTTCACAAGAAATATTTGAATTTATCTCTATAATTCATGAGCATTTTGAGAGAAACACAACAAAGCTGTAATTCTGGTAGACTGTCTCTTAGGCTAGATGTGCCTCAGTACTAAGAAGCCGTGGGATGCATTACTGAAAGGCAGTAGTCAGCCTCTGGCTGTTCAGGTCCCCTGTCTGTCAGCAGCATGCTTGTTGCTGTGATATCTGAATACAGACTGGGGAAGTGATTGGTTAACTGGAAAACTTGGACTGATACGAAGTCCACATGGAAAAGAATTTGAAGGCTGTCCTCAATGAGCCATGAGATGCCCCCCAGCAGGAGATCTCTGGCTGTTGAGGCAGGTGTTTTATAGTCCTGGTCTATTCTAACACCCACCCTGGAGTTTCTAGGTTGGCAGGTATCACTCAGGCATGTTGGTCACCCAGTTTGGTGCAGTCACCTAGCAGCAGGCATGCTGCTTGGCAGGCAGGGGGGCAGGTTTAAGGCATCTGAGATGGTGGTGGCCATGAGCGTGCGCTGTCCACACTGTGTGTGAGGTATTCTCACAGATGCCTCTAAAAGCATGATGCCTTCAAGGTGGCAAACCTTGCTTTGCCATGGGTACTGCCATGCTCCATTGGGTTCCCAAACAGCTACTCAATATATATGGTTGGGGAGTGTGGCCTTAAAGTGTCTTCAGGGTGAATCAACAATACAATGTAAATGCGGCTACAGGCAACTGGAGTGCAGGCATGTCCCCAGGGTACACCGTTCTCTTTATTTATGATTTAGCTACTTAACACACTGCATATCATTAATGAAGTAGTCAACACTAAACAGCACTGGAGTTTGCTGGCTCATCAGGTGACTGTTTTTAAAAATCCAGGGCATGAATTTCTATGCCAGTATTTAATCTTATCTTCTGTTTCCTTGCTGCCAGTTGCCCTTGTGGCCTGGTCACTGGTTTACATCTATTTACATACTGTTAGAGATCCCTAGTCTTAGGGGAATAGAGAACAATACATAGGCTATTTGGTAGCACAATAAATTTTGCCAGGAAGCTGTGAGTCTGTTTTCTGCATGTTTGCTCAGAGTGGCTTGTTTCCACAGTCTACAGGATCCACCCCTTCTGTTTTGAAAAGACAATATAGATTGAGAGTGTGTTTTCAAATTAGGTCTCTGGAAATGAAAGGGAAAGGGAGAAAAGAAGGAAGGAAACCTTAAAATCTACTTCTGACAGCCTATAATTCAGTAATCACATTCCAGATTCATAGACAAAATTAATAGAACTGGAAATTATATTAGGCATACCTGTATATTTCTGTCACTTTCTGTCCATTCTTACTTTATAGCCATGTTATACTGCTTATTGACATGATGATTGTGATGTTCTATCTTTATTACTTGGTGGCCTAACCTTTGAAGTCTATGGAGCTTTCATGGATTAAACAATAAATTTTGCTATAACAACCTCATTTAATTCCCCTATAAAACTCATGTTTCCTGACGCTTGTTCACTGACATGTGCTATAAATACGGCATCCATAAATTTTAGAATTCTGCCCCATGTGGTCCATACAAAATGATAATAAAAACCTATATAACAGGAAGGAGTAATAGGAAAGGATTCACTGTGCCAGTAGTAAATCAGAGTCTAATTCTGTTCCACAAATAAAAAAGTATCATTCAAAAATGTCTTGAAATGCATTATTTCCCAAAATTACATTTGCAATATGACTGATTGCTAAATTACTTCTTTAGCTGTTACTTAAGGACCAGACTGTTACTGGAAGAACATACAGATGGAGGGAATGGTAATGAGGAACAAGACCTCTGTCAGTACGTGTAAGAGTTATGGAGCTGTGTGTGAAGCAGTAAACAATTACTTATCGTCCTCTCAGAGCAAGTAGAGCCAGTCATGTCTCCCTCTGCTGACAGTGAATGTAGTCCTGCCATAGGGATCTGCAATTAATGGATGGCACAGCCTAGAGTGGAGCAAGGGGAAAAAAGGGAAGCAATTTTTCTGGGAAAACCTTTCTACATTACAAATTCTTGCCAGCTTTTCTCAGGTATTGGACCTAAACAACAGCATAGGGTTGACTTTCATTTTGCTATAGTCTGTTGGTTTCCTCTAGCTTCCAGATGTGCACTCTTAATAACAATAATGACAAAGCACAGCTTCTAATTAACACTAATGAGGTGATTGTTAACTGCCACTGTGCAATACAAAAGTTGTTGGACTGCTTCAGCTTTCTACCTTAGACCTAGCCCTGGTCTGGCTCCACCTGACCCCTTCAGGCAGCAACCTTCCCTTACCAGCTTCCTGTGGGATTTACGTAGGGGGTTTTCCCCTTTTTCATTTTTTCCTGGGCTCTGTTGAACAGTGCAGTCTGTGCAGTTAGGTCACTTTGTACAAGCAGTGGCTAGAATAGCAATGTCTTAAGATGAGAGATGTGGAAAGGAGGGGAAACCTACAACCTATAGCTAATGAGTCACTGGGAATGAGTTACAATATTACAAACAAAGGAGAAAAGGAAAACAGAGGCAACTTTGCCAGTTGATTATCCCCTATCTTCATACTTCAGCCATCCCAGGTTTACCACTTTTATGAATGACAGGTATATTTTTACATAAAATATTCAATAACTAATAATTTCAAGTCTAGTCAGAAGTTCTAGATACAAAAGACTGAATGGCAAGACTCAGTTTCAAGAGGAAAACTTATCTGCATTCTTTCAGCAGCTATGTATGGTGTTGGCTATTTTGCATATATTTACTAAATATTCTTCATATAGTCTTTTAAACCTGTAAAAGGTCTTATAATTTTAAACAGCAGATTATTCACAATACGAAAAAATTAAGAGAAATGAATCCAAGAAGTCAAGCATATCTTTTCAAATAGAACTGAATTTTCTCCTATAAATATGTAACTGCTTGCGTGATGTCATTGCACAAAATTATGGTGAAAGTGAGAATCCCAGAGAGCAGTTTATAACCCCGCTAATAAATGTAAGCTGAAGGATTCAGAAAGTTAAAATGGCTACAATTAGGCACACCTCAGAACGGGTTTACATTAATTTTCCCTGCAATTTATGCTAGGTGCTTGACTATCACAGCAGTGAAAAGTACAAAAATAGATGGATGAACTGACAGATATGAAAAATCAGAAAGCTGATTCAAGATTTAAATAAATTAAGCATGACAAACATAACACAGGAATGCATTGTTTATTTAGTTCAGTTAGTTTATTCTTTATTATAAAAAAAATAAATATGCCAGCGGGTATTGAAAATCTCATTTAATGCAGAACACAAGAACATGAAGTTGGCATCTGATGACGCAGTAGGAGCAAACCCAGAGCTCCAAGAAAACACACACTGCTGAGTTGTAAAGCTCCGTTCTATTTTTCCCCATCTTTCAGAGTGTAGGGTATTTCCTTCAGATTTTTGGATTGTTGCAAATCTGGCTTTTTTTCTTACTCTGTTCCTGTTCTTGACCAATTTAATCTCTAATATTTTCCTTTGCTGATTTAATGGTGGTACTCACAGTCATTTTCTTTCAGCTTTCTCTAGGGTTTTGCTCTGCTTCTTTCTAATCTGCTACTTGGCATATATACGTTAGCTTTTCCACTGTCACCTTCTTCCATTTTAATGGCTGTTTATGGACCTTTATGCTGTTATACCTAGAGACAATCTGGTCTTAATAAGAGTTTAAATATTCTAGATTGATAGTACTGGCTGTAAGTCTGTAACAAGTTCATCTCTCTAATTCATTGTCTGCTTTTGTCCTGGGCATGCACCAGTCACAAGAAACGTCCGTTTTACTAGAAACACAGCGATTCTCAAAGATAATTTACAGAAAGCTTTCATCTTCCACTGCAGCCATCTCCACTACTATATTTAGTGTTCAAATTTCTACCAATCATTCTTGTCCTGACTGTCCAGGTTGTTTTTTCCTATAGCTTTATAAAACTGTTTCATTTGATTTTTTTTTAACACTACAGGGACTTTCAGACCCAGGAATATAAAGATTTGAAGGTGCATACTATTTTCTTTGGCTTCATGGGTAACCCTCCTGCCAAAAAAATATTTGCCTCTGGGAGTCAGGCTGAAGAACATTTTCTGATGAAGACACCTTGGATCATGTAGCTCCAGTTTTGTCCTACAGAATATTAATGCTTTCTGAAGTAGAAACCAAGCTGCTGGGAATTAAGGATTACCCAATGTTCTATCACCCGTGGAATGCTACTTATTACATTTTTATTACTTCACTAAATCTCTGTTCTTATCTATTGAACATTTCTTCCTGCTAAGTATGAATGGTGTCATAAGACAACCCTTTACTAGGGCTAGAAAATATATACACAAAGAAAAATCAAATCCCTGTTTTCAGCTGTAGCTGTAGCCATGTAGACATCATCCCATATTGTCTACCTGGACTTGTGCAAAGCGACATCCTTGTCTCTGAACTGGAGAGGCATAAATCTGATGGATGGATGACCCGGTGGATAAAGTGTCCAAATGGAGATGGGTAATGAGTGGTGTCCCTCAGGGACTGGTGTTGGGACCGGTCCTGTTCAACATCTTTGTCGGCAACATGGACAGTGGGATTGAGTGCGCCCTCAGCAAGTTTGCCGACGACACCAAGCTGTGTGGTTCAGTTGATGGGCTGGAGGGAAGAGATGCCTTCCAGCAGGACTTTGACACACTTGTGAGGTGGGCCAATGCCAACCTTACGAAGTTCAACCAAGACAAGTGTAAGGTCCTACACCTGGGTCGGGGCAATCCCAGGCACTGCTACAGGTTGGGTGGAGAAGAGATTCAGAGCATCCCTGTGGAGAAGGACTTGGGGGTGTTGGTCAACAAGAAACTGAACATGAGCCAGCAGTGTGCACTCGTAGCCCAAAAAGCCAACCATATACTGGGACGCATCAAAAGAAACGTGACCAGCAGGTCAAAGGAGGTGATCCTGCCCCTCTACTCTGCTCTCATGAGACCTCACTTGGAGTACTGTGTGCGGTTCTGGTGTCCTCAACATAAAAAGGACATGGAGCTGTTGGAGCGAGTCCAGAGGAGGGCCACAAGGATGATAAGAGGGCCGGAGCACCTCCCATATGAAGACAGGCTGAGGGAGTTGGGGCTGTTCAGCCTGGAGAAGAGAAGGCTGCGTGGAGACCTCCTAGCAGCCTTCCACTATCTGAAGGGGGTCTATAAGGATGCTGGGGAGGGTCTCTTCCTTAGGGACTGTAGTGGTAGGACAAGGGGTAATGGGTTCAAACTTAAACAGGGGAAGTTGAGATTAGATATAAGGAAGAAGTTCTTTACAGTGAAGGTGGTGAAGCACTGGAATGGGTTGCCCAGGGAGGTTGTGGATGCTCCATCCCTGGCGGTGTTCAAGGCCAGGTTGGACCCAGCCTTGGGCAACATGGTCTAGTGTGAGTCTAGTCGCTGCCCATGGCAGTGAGGTTGGAACTAGATGATCTTAAGATCCTTTCCAACCCTAACTATTCTATGATTCTCTATATAGATATCTTTATCCATGTTTAAAGGATTCTATGTAGATAATGGAATAAAAGCAATAATAAAGTTATAATAAATGCACTTTAAGCCATTGAATGGCTTAAAGCTTCCACCATGAATGGTGGAAGTTCATATTCTTTGCTTAAAGGCTGGTAAGCATTTGATCATTTGTGTGTTATTCAGATATAATACATCACTGTGCATAAGCCAAAACATGAACTTCTGGAGATTTTGCATATTAAGTCATAGCGGAAATAATGTTGTTCATATCAGATTAGGAGATGAGCTTTATATCCACTCCCACCTAAAACATATATACATCTATATCCTGAAACAGAAAATGAGATTTGTTTGTTCTTTGACTGTATACTTTGATATACTGTCATCAAAGATTGTTATATCCTGTTTTGTCTACCAGAAGGAGAATCAAATGCCGATATTTCTAGCTGCAACTGTTCAATGAGAGAACAAGCTTACCAGCTTCCCAACTTTTGAAGATCTAACTAAATATGCAAATAATTTTCACTTCTTTGTTGACCTAGTTAAATATTGTGTAGAGGGAAAGACTAGCAGCTCTTCTGCACGTTTCATTTTTCCCCTGTTCTGCATATGTTTAATTTTTCTGCTCTTTCCTCTCGCCTTCTGATTTGACCCTTACAAGGCTTCTTACGT
The DNA here is from genome assembly GCF_004027225.2 of Strigops habroptila. Lineage (NCBI taxonomy): Eukaryota > Metazoa > Chordata > Aves > Psittaciformes > Psittacidae > Strigops > Strigops habroptila. The sequence goes on from NC_044279.2 coordinate 17,136,802, forward strand.
ATTTTGGAGGTTAATAGACTGATCCAACTGTTTGTATCCATAGCAATCCACAGATATTGTAACCCTCACAATAAAAACTGAAAGAAAATGCTATAAATACCTCCAGTATGAAAGCAAATCCCAAAGAAAAACAGATGTTGGTGAAATATCTTTGGGTAAATATTTTTGAAGAGCTTAGACAATTAGTAGTAAAAGTGTGGGCATTCAAAATCTTTTAAGTCATGCAGTCAAAACTTGCACTGCAATAATTCAGCCGATACCATTCAGTGATGTTCATTAAAAAAAAAAACAGACTTGAAGCACACAGTTCGATCATTTTGCTACTTTGAAACACTCAGTAGAGCTGGAGAATGATACATTGTTGTTAATGGCAGTCTAAAAAAAATCCAGATAGGCCACATACTGCGGTTGCCATTAAAAGACCAATGTTTACATTGAGTAGGATATATCTTGGAAACTAGGATTTGCTGGGTAAGCATGGGTTCTACCAGGTGATTAGTCAGCATGACTTATTTTCAGCAGTAAAAAACAATGGGAAAATACAGATCATTCAGAATAATAATAATAATAATAAAAAGAGTATATAGTTTTTGGTCTAAATACACTGACAATCAGGCTTCAAGTTCTATACTGCCTTGAGAGTAGAACACAGTTTATGAAAGTTCCTATTTATATATTGTTATCTGTTGGATCACATTTTGCTGATCTTAAGACTACTCTCCTGTTTGATCCTTTACAAATTTTTACAAGACTTTGACAAGTCACTTTTGTAGCACTACAAAATAAATGCTTTGTATTAAAGAAGTCAACAGCTGACAAAAAACAGTAAGGCAGACTCAGGCTGATGGGAAAAAAACACAAACAAATGCAAATATATGTACAAAGAAATCTGCAAAGAGAATGCTTGTTGCTGAGAGTCCTCCTGGCAAATTGTAGCCATGAGGAAGTTTGGCATATAGAATTAGTTGGTTGTCTGGGCTACTTCTCTAGCAATTGTAAGAAGACCAGCATGTGGTAAACATAATTCCAACTAGCTTAGAAGTCTCTCCTAGTTAAGCCTGGTGAAATATAGTATTAAATCTAGAGTTTCTATGTCACCTGTAAAGAAAAATATTTGGCATGTTTAATCAGTTTCTAAAATAGTTTAAATGAAGAATAACTTCACAAAAAGTAATCTGATAAACACTACTAATAATGAGTAGATATACCCAACTGTTTATTTTTTTCTTCTGTCAATCACTAGAGATAGGGCAGGTAGCCATATTTTAAAATCCCGTCCCATTGTTGCAGTTTTTTTCACATTCACTAAAATTTTTCTCCATATCTGAGGATGTTGATACTGATTAGATATCAACAGACTAGGAGACCTATTCAGGAACAAAGGTATCATCTTATGTAGCAATTCTTAATTATTTAGATCAAAATGAATCTTTGAGATAAGCCAGGGGCAGAAAGCGCTACCGCTCTCCTGCAGCAATATCCAAATTATACTTCAAATATTTCCCTTACAGGTGCAGAAAAAACTCAATCATCTGACAATCTATTTTGAATTATTCAATATGAAACAACTGTGAATCTTTAAAAGATATTAAATATCTACTTAGGTTTTGCTAGATGCCAACATTATTGTTAATGGATAGTGTATTGGGATTTCTCACTAAAACTAAAATGACATGTTCAGGATTCATGTTCAAAAAAACCCCAACTTTGCAAACATTCAGATTATCTGTTCTTTCATTTTTTTCAGGCTAGAATTAAGGTTTTTGATGGAAGAAAAGTTGAAGTAATATTAAAAGAGGTACAGCTGACCTCCCTCTTAAACTATAAATAATAAACCAATATCATGGTGATGAATATTGCTGAACAATGTACCCCAGTCATTGAACAGCAACAGCTCTTTCTGGCAGGTATGGTATCATCTGCCCATCAGGTTGTAATGGGCTGAAATGACTTCTGAAAGTATCTACTGGTTTCTTTAGCCAGTGAAGCCTGTAGACTCCTGACAGTAGCAACTCAGGTTTCTGACATGAATCTGGGATTTAGTTTTAGTTAATATTATAAATTAATCCACATTGTCAGCTGCCCTTTCCATTAAAGAAAGAACATACTATACTGTACACAACAGCCAACAAAAGGTCAATATCCACTCCAGAACATTTTATCTAGCCCAGATCATTTATTTTGGCCCACTTTGTGAGCTCTATCATAACTGAAATTTCCTGGAGTCTAGAAACATGAATATGAAAGAAGTTTTTGAAGAGAGTATACCACAAAAAAAAAAAAAAAAAAAAAAAAATCCAAATTATACAGATATATTATGAGGAAGAAGACTAGCTTATATTTTTAATAAAACATTGTTAATGGTATTTTTAGAAATTAGAATCATAGAATCATAGAATACTAAGGGTTGGAAAGGACCTTAAGATCATCTAGTTCCAACCCCCCTGCCATGGGCAGGGACACATCGCACTAAACCATGTCGCCCAAGGCTCTGTCCAACCTGGCCATGAACACCGCCAGGGATGGAGCATCCACAACCTCCCTGGGCAACCCATTCCAGTGCTTCACCACCTTCACTGTAAAGAATTTCTTCCTTATATCTAATCTCAACTTCCTTTGTTTAAGTTTGAAGCCATTACCCCTTGTCCTACCACTACAGTCCCTAAGGAAGAGACCCTCCCCAGCATCCTTATAGACCCCCTTCAGGTAGTGGAAGGCTGCTAGGAGGTCTCCACGCAGCCTTCTCTTCTCCAGGCTGAACAGCCCCAACTCCCTCAGCCTGTCTTCATATGGGAGGTGCTCCGGCCCTCTTATCATCCTTGTGGCCCTCCTCTGGACTCACTCCAACAGCTCCATGTCCTTCTTATGTTGAGGACACCAGAACTGTACACAGTACTCCAAGTGAGGTCTCACGAGAGCAGATCATCTCCTTTGACCTGCTGTCACATTTCTTTTGATGCAGCCCACGATACGGTTGGCTTTCTGGGCTACGAGTGCACACTGCTGGCTCATGTTCAGTTTCTTGTTGACCAACACCCCCAAGTCCTTCTCCGCAGGGATGCTCTGAATCTCTTCTCTACCCAACCTGTAGCAGTGCTTGGGATTGCCCTGACCCAGGTGTAGGACCTTACACTTGTCTTGGTTGAACTTCATAAGGTTGGCATCGGCCCACCTCACAAGTGTGTCAAGGTCCCTCTGGATGGCATCCCTTCCCTCCAGTGTATCAACTGAACCACACAGCTTGGTGTCATCAGCAAACTTGCTGAGGGCGCGCTCAATCCCACTGTCCATGTTGCCGACAAAGACGTCAAACAGGACCGGTCCCAACACCAGTCCCTGAGGGACACCACTCGTTACAGGTTTCCAACTGGACATCGAGCCATTTACCACAACTCTTTGCATGCGGCCATCGAGCCAGTTCTTTATCCACCGAGTGGTCCATCTATCAAATTGATGTCTCTCCAATTTAGAGACAAGGATGCCATGCGGGACAGTGTCAAATGCTTTGCACAAGTCCAGGTAGATGACATCAACTGCTCTGCCCCTGTCCATCAGCTCCTTAGCCGCATCATAGAAGGCCATCAGATTGGTCAGGCAGGATTTCTCCTTAGTGAAGCCACGTTGGCTGTCACCAACCACCTCGTTGTTTTTCATGTCCCTTAGCATGCTTTCCGGGAGAAACTGCTTCAAGATTTTGCCAGACACAGAGGTGAGGCTGACTGGTCTGTAGTTCCCTGGGTCTTCCACCTTCCCCTTCTTGAAAATGGGGGTTATATTACCCTTCTTCCATTCATTGGGAACTTCCCCTGACTGCCAGGATTTTTCAAATATGATGGACAGTGGTTTAGCAACTTTATTTGCCAGCTCCTTCAGGACCCGTGGAGGGATTTCATCAGGTCGCATGGACTTGTGCATGTTCAGGTTCTTAAGACGGTCTCGAACCTGATCCTCTCCTACAGTGGGCCTAAGATCTTCATTCTCACAGTCCCTGCATCTGCTTTCCAAGACTTGGGTGGTGTGGTCAGAGCATTTGCTAGTGAAGACTGAGGCAAAGAGGTCATTAAGAACCTCAGCCTTCTCCAAATCCATGGTAGCCAGTTCTCCTGATAGCTTCCGGAGAGGGCCCACATTGTCCCTAGTCTGTCTTTTATTTGCTACATACCTATAGAATCCTTTCCTGTTATCTTTCACATCCCTTGCCAGATTTAGTTCTACCTGGGCCTTAGCTTTCCAAACCTGATCCCTACCTTCCCGGGCAATGTTCCTATTTTCTTCCCAGGCCGCCTGTCCTCGCTTCCACCTTCTATAAGCTTCTTTTTTCCCTCTAAGTTTCCTCAGCAGCTTCTTGTCATCCATGGAGGTCTCCTGGCCCTCCTGCTGCACTTTCTTCTAGTCGGGACGCAACACTCTTGAGCATGTAGCAGGTGATCCTTGAATATCAACCAGCAGTCTTGGGTCCCCCTGCCCTCTAGGACTATATCCCATGGAACCTTACTAAGCAGGTTCCTGAAGAGGCCAAAGTCTGCTTTCTTGAAGTCCAGGGCAGTGAGCTTGCTGCATGCTCTTCTCACTGTCCTCAGGATCTCAAACTCAACCATCTTGTGATTACTAGTGCCAAGGCTGCCCTGGAGCGTCACATTTCCAACCAGTCTCTCCCTGTTGGTGAGCACAAGGTCAAGCATGGCACCTCTCCTTGTCGGCTCCTCTGTTGCTTGAAAGAGGAAGTTGTCTTCCACACAGTCAAGGAACATCCTGGATTGCTTGTGCCGGGCCGTACCGTCCCTCCAACAGATGTCAGGATGGTGGAAGTCCCCCATGAGGACAAGGGCCTGCGAGCATGAGGCTGCTCCTATCTGTCTGTAGAGTGCTTCATCCACAGAGTCCTCTTGATCAGGCAGCCTGTAACAGATCCCCACCTTAATGTCCCCCATCGCTGCTCTCCCTTTGATCCTGACACACAAACACTCTGTTAACTCATCACCTGTCCTCAGACAGAGTTCCATACTCTCCAGCCTATCACTGACATAAAGAACAACATCCCCTCTTCCTTCTATCCAACCTGAACTTCCCCAGTTTAAGTTTGAACCCATTCCCCCTTGTCCTATCACTACATTCCCTGACAAAGAGTCCCTCTCCAGCATCCATGTCCTTTTCTAACGTGTAGGTTAATTGACTCACAGTAAGATGGCAATCTTACTGTGATGGCCTAACTTGATCCTAAGCAAAGTGTTCACAGCTCCAAAAAATACTTGTTTAAATTCACATCCTGAAGCCCTATTGATGCAGCATTTTATGTTGATAAGTTATGTATAAAAATATGTGGGGTTGTGTTTGGTGGACAGTGGACATGTGATGAGCCAGCCGTATGAGGGCCTCTTCTAAGCGTGCAGCTGCATACCAAGAAGAAGATAAGAGGATGTGAACCAGCCATCAGAGAGCTTCTTCTAAACACGTAGCCGCATACCAAGAAGAAGATAAGAGGAAGAAAACATCTGCAGTCAGATACATGGGCAGAACACCAGGAATTAGGTGATCCAATAAGGACACTTACCGAGCCGTGTGATTGCCTCTTGCAAGAGGGTTTTTACCTATCGAAAGGCGCATGACCGCATGTAGAGATAGAAAACTCTGTATATAAAGGGATCGTGGGAACAATAAAGTGGCTTCTGCTTGATTCACATTGAATTGTGTAGGGTCCATTGTCATCTCTCCTCAAAAATACGTTTAGAATAACAGAGGGCAAAATAGTGGTTTTGTAGGTACTCAGAGTTTTTCATTACCAACTGAGCTATGTAAGTTGAGAGCTGCAATATAGTGATAGTAACAGCTTAACTGAATGGTTCACACTGTACAGTATTTGTACTGGCTTTTACGCCCCAAAAAGTAGCAAGATAGTTCTATTTTAATTCATTGAACGCTTTTTGATAAATTTTCCATGATCCTTTTACTACTTGTTTTCCTTGGACTCTGCAAAATAAGACAACTCTGAATAATCATCATAAATTCTTAGTCAAAATGTGATAAAACAGCATTTGTATAGGCTTTAAGACTGAGTTTAAGTCTGCATCTGGTAGCCATGAGGACTTCTCCAGCATCCAGTGTTTTCTGTAGTATTGATAACATATTGTTAAAAATAATTGTTACTCTAGATTTTAAGGCTGTAGACTTTAAAAGGCTGGATTGCCTGAGGACTAAAAAAAAAACTCCTTGATTTGTAAATGAATGTTCATATCTTGAAAAAACTCAAATGCATTTATCCAGGTAATTAAAGAGGAAATTCAGAGTGAATTTAACTCTCCTGACTTAGAGTTAATAATTCAGATTTGTGTTTTAAGTTACTTTAAATGTAAGTATCAACTCTTTGATGGGATATTGTAATTGTTAACTTTTGTCCTGCATGATGTCATTTACTCTGTAACCTGAATCAACAAATATGTAATGAGGTCAACTGCCCTGACTAAGAATATTGAAAGAACTCAATAAAGATCACATTTTTAATTGAACTAAAAAGGAAAAGTAAAAAGAAAATGACCTTGAACATTTTGCTGGTGAAATTACCCATCTATCTGACAATTATGGCATGGAAGATATAAGCATGAAAACACTCTTCTCTCAGTATATTAATAATAAACTGTTTGCTTCATGTCTTTTCTTTCTACGGCTTTATGTAGGCATAATGCTTTTAATCATGATGATGTACTTATACAGCAGTACAGCTTTGCACGGCATTTCGCTGTGACAAAAATAAAAAGCATCTTGCTGACTCCTTAAATAATTTTTTTCTCAAATATAGACTAGAAAGTAAAACATATCACTTAATCACTTTGCCTCCTTAGGTGATTAGTATTCTGGGATCTTTCTCTTTGTTATGTGTTACTATAAAAATAAACATTATTTAGTGTGATAATAGTAAAGGACATGTTAGTGAGTATAAAGTCAAGAGTTGATACAAAAAAGGATAATTAAAGTTGTATTATACCACAAAGTCACTCTGTTCTGAAAATGTTCTACTCAATATTTCTGATAACATTTGAATACTAATATGATGCATTCTGTATCATCTCATTTGTTATTATTTTTAATGCTTGCCTTTGTATTAAAATCTGAGCTGTGTATTTTGACAACATTTTTCTATGGAAGTTAAATCCACAAATCTTTTTAAGCTCACAGGACAACAATACCACTTTCTGGATTTTTCTTTTCATTCTCAAAGAACTGATTTTGTGAGTTGCCATGAAAATTTTAGATAAGTAAGTGCTACTAGAGTTGCTGCCTTGAAAATGCTATCTTCTTCTTACTTTTTTAATTTTTAAAGCTTTTTCAAAAAGGCAGAAATTTTCTACTGGAATAATTTACAGAAGCATAATGTTTGTCTTCCACCATATAACTAAGCGCTTGGATTAGACACCAGGATGGTTTGAACTCATTAGGAGAGAAAAAAATGAAGTGCTGCTGCTGGTATTGATATCTGCAGAAGGTGGGCACATATCAAGGAATAATTTCTTTTTTAATATCATCTTCATTATTTGAGTTAGGAAAAAGAATGTTCCTTCGAAAAGATAAAGAAAGTAAACAAGATGAGCAAAACAAACTTACTACAGCAATATTGCAACCAAACAGCAGGTATAACGAGCAAAAAGAGAAGCAAAAGATTCCCCAAGGGACTAAATTAGAGACAAAAGGGTGCAGTCTCATTTTCAGTTACTTATTTGCATGCATAATTTTTATGAGTTTCCAGGAGTTCTGGTACAGCATGTGTATGAAGATAGAGTCTTCAGATAGAACTATATCCATATGCACAGGTAAGAAATAGATGGGAATGTCTGTACTTTGAAAGGATTTGTATCATTAGAGTTTTGCTGACTCCTGATATCATTCTTCTACAATTAACCAGCTCTCAGGTAGGCTGACTGAAAGCCCTGAGCCACAGGATGGCGATGGGGAATGTAATAATTTTGGTTCCAATACACCTGAACCTGAGTTCTTTCAGCAGATCCTTTTGTGGTTATGGTTAGGATTTCATCATGACACGTCTTGATTCTATTTGCTGAATCCTGCATAGTTTGAAATACAGCAGAAGAGAGGTGTGATGCTCTCCCTGTGTCATTGAACATCTGGGAAAATAAGAGAGGGATTTATCTAACAGAGGTTTCCAGGAGAGCACTTTCTTTTGTATACCTGGAGGTAACTTGTGTAGAAGAGGAAAGAAAAAGGAAGGAAGGAAGGAAGGAGGGAGGGAAGGAAGGAAGGAAGGAAGGAAGGAAGGAAGGAAGGAAGGAAGGAAGGAAGGAAGGAAGGAAGGAAGGAAGGAAGGAAGGAAGGAAGGAAGGAAGGAAGGAAGGAAGGAAGGAAGGAAGGAAGGAAGGAAGGAAGGAAGGAAGGAAGGAAGGAAGGAAGGAAGGAAGGAAGGAAGGAAGGAAGGAAGGAAGGAAGGAAGGAAGGAAGGAAGAAGGAAGGAAGGAAGGAAGGAAGGAAGGAAGGAAGGAAGGAAGGAAGGAAGGAAGGAAGGAAGGAAGGAAGGAAGGAAGGAAGGAAGGAAGGAAGGAAGGAAGGAAGGAAAGAAGGAAAGAAGGAAGGAAGGAAGGAAGGAAGGAAAGAAGGAAGGAAGGAAGGAAGGAAGGAAGGAAGGAAGGAAGGAAGAAAATTACTTTTTTATAACAATAATCATGTGAAAATAACTGTAGGAAGACCAGAAGGAAGGGAGAGATGGAGATGATAAGCTCCTGAAATGGAGCAGGAGCTATTAAGGCATTGCCAGTCACTTATCTAAGTAGTATAGGTACAAGGTTAGAACAATACACCTTCTATTTCCATTTCAGCACTGGAAATAGTACTTTGGAGAAAATAATATAGGTTAGCATGTCAGCAAAACACCACACTCTATGAAAAAAGGTGTCGTTTATAAGATTGCTCACTAGCTCTGTTCACATGGAGGAAAGACAGAAGGTTGTTGTTCAGTGTTATATATACTAGCCTCTTTTACTCGTGAATTCTAATAACTCAAGGTGCCTTTTACTCGTGAATTCTAATAATTCAAGGTGCTTGGACTTCCTCTGAGTTTAATATATGACCTTATTTTACTGGCATTATAATGACCAGTGATTTTTCTACTGTACAGGTTTTCAGTATTAAACTGATAATATTTGTTTCTATGAATGCCATTGTACCTTAACAACAACGCATGGGTGTGATTCATCTCAATTCTCTTTAAACATCTAAAAGTTAGAATATAAAATTCTGCTTTTTATTCAGTCCATTATAATTAAAAGGAGAAAATAACTGAAGCTATTAATCTCAACTCTATCGGAAATTAGTTTTAGAATGTACTATATCAGACTTGGATATTGAGTCTTGGATATCCGTTAAAACTTAAATATATAATTATTAGATACTGCCATTTTTTCTAACACTTCCTTTAATGTTTGGGTGTTTTTTCTAAACAATCAGCCATTGAAGAGGAAGCCCAGTTTCTTTAAGATAAGGCTTTTGAGTCAGGAAATATTAACAAATTAATGTTCTGAATTCTGAGGAAATCAAGAAGAGTCAAGATATTTTTCCCTCACCGGCTTTGGTGGATGAAGATCACCCAGAGCAGTGATAAATCTTAGTTTTTGAAAGACTGATCGGTAATTCTGCAGATGCTGGCAAACAGAAAGTACAAAAGGAAAAAAGAGATATTTTCCCAACTTCTATGAGAGAGAAAATTATTCACAAACAAACCTCTGAAATTTTAATTCTAAAATTCTGAAATTTGAATTTAGGACTCAGAAGATTTTTTTTTCCCATCTATCACTTTTGTATTAGTAATGTAATGATATTAATTACCTAATCTATGTTAAACCTAATGTTCTGTTATCTAACAGAATTTCCCCATTGATCGAAATTAGATGTTTAACTGCATTTGAGATTCTAATTAAAAGACACAAATATAGAGTCATCATGTAAATAATCATATATGTACTGACTTATAGTTGTTATTAATTATTTATGTATATTTATATTATTTTTACATATTATATTTAGTCACTGAATAAAGTTACATGTGAAATATAGTCTGAAAAACTGTTGTCTTACAGAAAGGCCAGGCAGGATGTAATATAGTTTTCTAAAAAATACGTGATAATAAACTTGCTACAAGGCTTATTTACGACTACATTGCCCAGAACACTAGAAATAAACTTTTGAAAATAATCTAGAATATTTGGCAGTGGATTAAATAATTACTGAAATCTACTTTTTTCTCTGATTTCAGATTCAATAGTGTGTTGTAGTGATTGCCCAAATTAGGAAAACAATTCAACAGCTATTCATTTGTAGACCTAGGACTTCACACTTTGTGTGCTCCTGTTTTGCCTTCCTTATTGTGACTGCTCAGGTAGCTTGTCTAATTTTACATCAGGTTTCCCACCTGAAACATGGACTTAGTGGAAAGATAGATATATCTTTTTTAGAAACTTGTGTTGTAATGTAGATCATTCAGATTTCCCTTAGAATTAATAAGGTTAATCTTCACAATTAGGCAGCCAAAAATTGAACATGGAGAACTCAAAACGTGCCACTCTAATCACATCACATTCTCACTTGAATCCCCTGAATAAGTCATTGGACATCTGTGCTGTATCCCAAAGATTAATTTCACTATCCACTCTGATAATTATAGTCATCCTGTAATGTTGTCATGAGCAGCCCCGTCAAGTCAGTTAAGTTTCATCTTTAATTTTGAATTATCTGGCTCTTGTTTTAAATTGAAACTTTCACATGGGAATTTTTATATTTTTATTGTAAGATTTCATTCTTGTAAGGATTATTTTCTTATTTATCCCTCTGTATCCCATATAAAATATTAGTTGTGTTTCATTGTCTATGAACTTCCAATATTTCACTAGATGAGATTGTTTTGCCAAGATGTGCTGGGAATTGATTTCCTTTTTTGTCCTTTGTACTGTTAGCATTCATGTTATTTTTATAAATCCTCCTGGAGTAAAAGCCACATTATCTATTTGTGCAAAGCAGTGGTATCCTTTATCATATGCACGATAATCTATGATAATTACAGAGTATTTATTCTAGGTGTAAGAATAACCAAAGTGTGCTGGCACTTCTGTTAACAATAGAAAGCATATTATGTTTGAAGTTTATAAAAAGTAAAATCTCTTAAGAAGATTAGTTTCACTCTTTAACAGTATTATTTTTCTAAAGATTTCTGGATACATCTTGAAGAAGAATTATTCACATGAATTTTTATATCACTTTATTTCAAGGAAAAGTCACCATCTGCATTCCTTTAAAAACAGCAACCTAAGACCCACAGACTGAGCTGAGCTGAGCTGTTCAAAGTCAAGGGTGATTGTTTTAGAGCACACCAGACATGCTGACTAGTTTAAAAACATGCTGCTTCAGATCAATGCTTTGCAATAGGCACAGATATAGACAAGACATTAAAGAAAAACAATCAATTTTAAACTGTAGAACTAGAGCAGCAGGCTGCCTGTACTTGTTGTTTATTTGCTTATTTTTCTGTAAGAGGCATTGCAATGAAATGCTAAATTCCTAGCTAGTCACTTTTTCCTTCATGTCGTGGTTTGAGCCCACCCAGTAACTCAGAACCACGCAGCCGCTCGCTCACTCCCCCCCTTCTTCCTCCCCCTGCTCCCAGAGGGATGGGGAGGAGAATCGAAAGAATGTAACTCCCACGGGTTGAGATAAGAGCAGTCCTGCAACTAAGGTATAATGTAAAACCACTATGGCTACCACCAATGATAATAATGATTAGTGAAATAACAAGGAGGAGAGGATACAATTGCTCACCACCCGCCGACCGATACCCAGCCCGACCCGAGCAGTGATCTGGGCCTTCCGGGTAACTCCCCCCAGTTTATATACTGGGCATGACGTGCTGTGGTATGGAATACCCCTTCGGCTAGTTTGGGTCAGGTGTCCTGTCTCTGCTTCCTCCCGGCTTCCCCTCCTCCCTGGCAAAGCATGCGACTGAGAAAGTCCTTGGTTGGAATAAACATTACTTAGCAACAACTAAAAACATCAGTGTTATCAGCGTTGTTCCCAGGCTGAAAGTTAAAAAACACAGCACTGCACCAGCTACTAAGCAGGAGAAAAATGACTGTTATAGCTGAACCCAGGACACTTCAGCAGACTCTGAAAATTGATAGCAAAAAGTTTCTGCATAAAGGCAGACTAGTACCACCACCCTCCCTCCTGTGTTCACAAGGTGTTACTAGTTTGGTGGAGCCTGTTTCTCTCTATTAATTGTACAGCGTGGGCCTGAGGGTTATCTAGGAGCCTCAGTAATTGACTTGATCAACTACTTTTGGTCAAGAGATGCCAGGTGCTGTACAACCACAGAACAGTGTCCTCTTAGGTCTTCAACTTCAGGCAAAGGGTATGTACAAACAAGGGCTGGGTGGCTCATATTTCTTTCCTACAGTTTTCAGTGAATATTAGAATGCCTTACAGAAAATGTCAATTAAAAACTTCATAGGCTACACTGTATAGCTGAAAGATTTTATCCTTATTAGGTCAAAAAAAGAGGTCAAAAGAATAACAACGTAAAATGATTATAGGTAAGAAACTGCAGAAGCAATATTTTTTTTTTTCCCTTTGCCATTAGATTATAGAGAGGGTAAAAATGACACTGAAGTTGGATCTTGTCTTTCTGCAACTTAGGTAATGAAATCAGATACAGGTGCTTGTGTATTAATGCTCTTCTGTATTAGTGTTTGCAGACTAATACAAGTTAGTTGAGCAGTTTTGCCCTGTGACAGCACTCTGCTGACACTGTTTTCATCTACATGAGCTGTTTTCCACCTACTGAATGGGACTTCTTTGCTCCTACATACAGAGTTTGGTATGTGAAACCTGTGTGAGCATCATCCATAGCAGGCTGGCAATCTCCTAGCATGCTAGATAGTAGCAAGAAAATGTTGCTCTGAAAACAAGGGAGTGCTGGAAGTCCAGGGTGACAGCAAGGCAGGAAGTCCCCCCACCAACCATGGATACAGTCCCACAGCACCAACATAAGAGGAGTAGAGCAGATTTGATAACCAGAGTCAAATGAAAGCCTAGTGACTGCTAGACAAACCCAGTTGAGGTTTGAGGTACAGCCTCAGCAAAGCGAGGTACGAATCAGCAAAATATGTGGCATGGGACAGTACAGCTTAGGCAAGAACAAAGGCCTTTGATTAAATGCAGCTCCTTATTCAATGGGCTGGGACTCCACAAGATTTCTTACAGCTCTTTCCCACAACCTTACTCACTTTAACAAAAGGCTGATCCAAGGTTATATAGCTATCCCATTCCAGTGCTGGTCTTGGCAGCCAAATCCCTGGGTGAGGGAAGAGATTGCAGAGCTAGTTGGTACTCTGAGGGCCTTGACATATTATTTCTCAATATCTTAGAACTCCCATCTTCAGTCATTCTGTTTAGTTTATTAAATTCTTGTTATCTATATGTATTTATTAATATATATGTAATCTTTATATCACATTGCTTTTCATTTCTATGCTGTATTCTACATTAATATTTTCCAGTAATGCTCTCCTTAATTCAGTGCTTTGCAGCTGAACTTGAATTTTTCTTGGTTCAGAGCTAAGGATTAACAATAAGAGTAAAAGGCATCTAATGTAGGTCCCTGAAGTTAGACCCTTGCCATTAGCCAAGGAAGTATAGTACTTTTTTATGACAGCTCTTGTTGTTGAAAATAAAAGAAATTTCAGAAACACAAGCCCTACTTTAAAGCTGAAATAAAAATTTGTAAGAATTTTTCATTGTTACTGAAGATTTTCAAAGTAAAGGTTTTTTGTTTGTTTTTTTTTGTTTCAGATCTATTGCTAGCAGCTGTTGCTTTCCAGTTCTGTAACAATATAGAGCAAAAATACTGTTAGCCAAATCCAAAGCACAAATACTGCTTGAATGTTCTAGGAAAAATACATGGTCCATATGCTGTTTTGTAGCTTCAGAGAAACAGATTGAAAGTCTTCAGTATGTCATACCTAGACCAGACAGTGATAGTGTGACAATCAAACCCCCTCAACAGACAAGGAAGTGTAGATTGGTACCACCTGATCAATAAATGTGTTACTTTCAATTCTGTTGCAGCAGCAGTGAAAACATGTCACTTTAGCTTAGCATTGATTCATTGCATGCTTAAGAGGAATACTAGCAGATTGCTTCAATTAACAGATGTACAAGGGCTGCTGATGTTTTCAAAGTGAAATTTCCTTGCCTCTTGCTGCATAGCATCAGACTGTCATTCTTAGGTGGCAGAATGACAGGATATCAGAGGAACAGCTCTAGCAGCTTTTCTTTCTCAGCACTCTGTCTAAATATCTGTGTTAACAATACATCCTTGTTCACAAGCACTAATTATTCTGTAGTCTTGAGAAAAAAAGAAAGCAGCAACATCCTGTCAAAAAAAAGTCAACAGTTGGATCTCCTGACTTTTCCCACAAGGTGAAGTAGATCGATTATGATATTCTTCATTCAAACATTTTTTCATGTAAACAACCAACTGCTTAGATGGATGCATTACATATCTTGCTGCATAATTGCTTCCTGATTTCCATTCACCTCGACTTGGAAAGAAAAGCAAACCAATCTAACATAGGTATCCACTTTAAACTCAAATTGTAGGTGTCTAGTAAGGCCCTTCAGCAAAGAAAGTTCTCTCAGTTCCTTAAATATTAATAGATACACCACTAGATGTCTTTCAAGCATTCATGAAAAAATGTAGTTCACTGAAGTTTAAGTGCTTAAATTAGGCAGATGGAACATCTTTCTGCAAGACTTAAAATGTCGCCTTCCTACTAGTGCTGAAACACCAGGTCCTTCTGTGGTTCATCTTTTTTTCTGAAATTTGGCAGGCTGGACTTAGAGCTTATGTTCAGTTCAAATTCTGTTCAGAAGTTTAAATTAACAAATACTGATGTTGTTTATGTCTGTGAGCATGTGCATGTATCTGAGAGATGGAGAAATGAAGCTCTGTCTCCCGAGATTATAAATCACTTCAAAGACTGAGGTAATAGTATCTCCTTTAAGCCTGCTCTCATGAGATCATTCTCATTTTCAGGAAAAATTAGAAGCAGAGAGGATTGCAAGTTTGTGTTTCATGCTGCATGCTCATTGTTCAGGTTGAAAGCAAGTGACTGCAGATGTGTGTAGATAGGATGCTGTACACACAGAGCTATGCCCAAGACCACACCATGCATGAGAAGAATGCCTTGGAGCAGATACTGCAGGACTTTAAACAAATATTTTATGGGGTATGTTGGAACTGTTTACAAGCCCAAGGCCTTCAAAAAGACAGTTTCAGACCTTCATGTTGCTCTGTTTTACCCATCTATCTATTTACCTATTGAAGGCTTGAAGTCTGTATTCAAATGGGGCTGTTGATAAGGGCACAGTTTACAGAGACCGTGTGCAATGAACAAGTGTAAGAGTAAACAATAAGGAAGAGGGAAATCTAGTCCAGTAGTCACAATAATCTTGATATTGTTCACTAAGTACTTGCCTTAAGGTAGTTATACTTCGAGAGGTGATCTGTATGGCTATAGACATATTCAATAACAAACAGCTTTGTATTTTAATTTCTCTCTGTGGTGTTGATGAAAAGCCATAGCTGAAAATAATTTGTTATTGGGAAAAGGTCTGGGTATAGGAAACAAATGCTCTGTTTTGGGAAAGATCCAAGAATACTAGCAAAATTGTTTGCAGTGTCCCATAGGCTTTGAGCCATTCCAGTTATTCCACGCAGGAAAGGTGACCTTGAAATGTAGAGGTGATTCTTGGCAGTTTTCTTGAACTCCATTAACACTTTTGTAAGGAAAATGTCTGAAGCAGAATAATAGGTATGGAAACATTTCTGAGTAGAAACTCAGTGTTAAAGAATTCAATGTCACATCAGTAAACACAGATTCTGCAAGACAAAATCACAAAAGATAAAACAAAACAAAAAAAAAAAAAAAAAGGAATTCCAGTAATTGTAAAAATTGGTCTCAGCTAAGTAACTTTTAATATGAGTAGTTCAGGGTACTGGTTTATCATTTTTAACTTACCATAACATTAGCTTTAAAACTAAAACTGTTACCAGTCAAATAGTTACTCATTTCCACTAACATTTGAGACAGAAGAAAGGCTTTACTCCTTGTTAGAAGGATGACAGAAGCGCTGACTGTATGATTCAGTAGTTTCCAGATAAGTTTTGGATAACTTTCAATGACTTGAAAGAGACAGAAAAAATGAAACTAATAATTTTGGAAAATTTGGATTGTGGCACATGCTGAATCACCTCTGAAACTTTTTCAGTGAATTCCTGTGCTCACTAAATTTTTTGTCTGCATTAACATGAGCAAGACTGAAATGCCAGTGGTTATGTTGTTTTTTTTTTTCAGAAGAAACAATTCTTCCATTCCAAGAATCTTTTTTTTTTTTTTTAGATACACATCTTTTACACAATTTTAGTTCTCTTGATAACTCCCACAATACTAACTACTTAAAACATACACACACAAAAAAGGAGACATTGAGAGAAGTACCACACCATGAAGCTTCTCTTACTGGATATTCCCATTTGTTTCAGATGCTTTCATAACTGTCTTGCATATATCTTTACATCATTGCAGAAGGGAAGTAAATTTTGTGCACCGATTTCAATTGCACAATGGCACTAAGAAGCTTCCTAAGATTATCTCTGTCAACAGCAGGAAAAAAATATGAAATAAGGGTGGTGTTCATGTTTTGTAATGGCCAACTACAATGTGTATGTCAGCTACATATAATATGACAAACAGCTACTGATTTCAGAAAGATGGCACAACTTTGAGTCTCCATGTACTTTTAAGAAGCTTGCAGAGCGCTTTCCACCTTCGCTTTGGAGATATTATTCACTCTTTCAGATCTATTTACTTTTTCAATTTTTTAATCTTAAAACATTAATTTATTACATATTAATACAATAATTACAAATACAAAATTAGTATAACAGAACTAGTACTGAGCAGAAACTTTATTGTATAGCCTCATAACTTCACTGATCTGCAGCTGGGAACATGAGGAATATAAAATTGAACACAATGCTTGTATTCCTTCTATCATAAGTTAAATACATGGCTTATTTCCTCATATATCCAAAATAGCTTAAAACTATTCTATACTTAACTCCTGCACTTCCCTGCAGGTATGATTATGCTGTCAGGAGAAGATATAATGAAATTTCGCCCATGCCTTCCTGCAGTGTTTCCTCTACAGAGGAGAAAAGATACCATCCATGATTTTCAGAAGTGCATGAAAGTGTGTGTTGACTGGTCTGGGATGCCAGAGTTGTTCAAGTCAACTTGCGAACACCTAGGACTGAGATCCCACATCAATTATAGGTTACTTGCCATTGAACATCACCAACAAAAGTATTCCTTGAAGAGATTTGAGTGGGTCTTGAAAGAAAAGGTGTAAATCCCTAATTCTTTTAAGGATTCAGAGATAAATACTTTAAGGTGACAGTTTTAAGACACAACTGCCTTCCTAGAATTCATGCATAATAGCTACATGCTGACTGGTATGAACTCCATTTTCCTCTCCCTGCTTACCTGGAGCTATGGATTCCACCAGAAATCATCCCCAAGGTTCAGGATTACCATGCCAAAGCTGTTCTGTGCAACCCACACTTTCTAAACACAAAGAAAAGAAAGTTGTACAGGAAAAGCTCTCAGAACAGTGGTTAGGAGAAAGTCTGATCATTCAAAGTGAAGGCTTCAAATTCCTATACAAACAAGGGGAGTTAGAGGAATTATTGAAATTTAAATTAGGACATGACATAATCTATGTAAATCTGAGTAGAAGAGAACTGTCAGGATGATTATTCATTAAAATAAATCATGATTTCATCCAGTAAAATAAATTATATGAATCCAAACCTGATGCTTATGAAATACAAGCCATGCATAGTATTACTGAAATACTACCAAGGAATTTTGTCTTTTACTAACAAGAATATACTGTTGTGACACTTCTCTCTTCATAATTATAAAGTGTTTTCTAAGAAAACATTCTTTTTTAATACTATAACAATGAGACATGCCCCATTTCACATGTTCACATAATCTAGATGAATAAACAATGCAGAAGCAAGCCCATAATTAACTGAAGAAAAAAGAAAGTCAAAGAAAAATCATAAAGATTCCAGCATGATACCAAATGAAAGTGTTTGGGGTCGGGTCTCTCCCAATATGGGAGCTTAAGACATTGATCTGTTTTACTCTGTGGGATACTTTGGTGTTGTCTCTGGTTAGACTTAATGAAGGAATCGAACTGTGTGATCAAGTGCAAGATAAAATCAATTCATAATCAGAAACCTAATATATTTTTTTTTCTTTTGACTGTCAATTAGATGAATTTTTACTTTGTAATGTGGACTAATTCATAAAATTAAAACAGATATTTTTCCTTTTTTTTTCTTTTCTTTATTTATCTTATTCACTTTTCCAAATGAATAAGGCCAAGAAATCAGTCAAGGTACATTTTAACTGTATGTAATGCTGAGGAAAAAACAGGAATCCAGATGTACCACTAGTCATGGATATTAGGAGTCCTGACACAAATTACATAGACTGTAGGATCCTAAGTGGAGAGAAATGTTATACGCTCACTGCGCTCTTGGGGTGAAGTTGAATTTCTTATTCTTTTGTTTTGTCTTCTCCATGTTCCTGCTTCTGTATCCTTCTTCCTCTTTTCCTTCTTTTTCTTATCTTTTTGTCTGTGGAATTCTTTCTTAAAATAAAACCTCTCTCTAATTTTTTTTAAGTAACAAAAAAACCTGTACATGCAAACTTCTTGCTTTTCTCCTCATAAGATATATGTCAGTTTACCCAAGCTGTATTTTTAATATTACTCTAAATAAGTTAATTAATATATAGACTAAAATATTGAATGCAATCATTTGAAGAAAAAAAATATTTAAAAAGAAAATGTAAAAAATATAGAAAAGCACAGATTAATTTGATGATGAGAATTCCTTGGTGGTTACCCATGAAGACTTTCAAGGCCGAAAGAACCTTCAGTTTTATGTGGGTTTAAAATACTTTCTGAATACTCTCTTTCAAAGAATCTTAGCATGTATTAACTTTGGTGTCATGAAGGTAAAAAAATTGCTTAAACCATGACACCTTCAGAAAATTAAATCTTGTATACATGGTACATAAGAACATGCTGCTAAAAATCTTTACATTTAATATAGTTTTGTTTTCTCATTTAGACTTCACCATTGATCAATAGAGAAGGTAAATTATCTTCAGATCCCTTTTCATATCTCCAGCAATATTTCTAATGTATAACTGCATTTCTCAGGAATTACTTAGGTTTATATGTGTACATCGTTAAGCTTAATTTTCATTGAAATTACTGTTGCTTCCACAAACTTCTTTTGATTTTATGTTTTTAAATTCTAGTTAGGACAAGACTTTCATCTATCTGTGTTATGTTGCTATTATGCATTATTTCCATTGAAAAGATATATTCAGTACTATCTAATGGCACCATCAGCCATCGGTCTATCACCTTAAAAGGTTATAACAGTGCAAGTTAACCACATGCAATTGTGGTATAAAAGCTCAAAGTAAAATTTTCTTTTTTTTGACAATATGTCTATTGTTCTATCTTTAAAATCTAAATTTATACAGAGACACATAAAATATAATGATATCTATCAACCTATTTATGGCATTTATCTCAGATCATACCATTAGTAAAAGAATGTTTTTACATAAGAAAAAGCTCTAGAATTCTGTACTGTGGGAGTATCACTGAATCTTTAAAAATACTGACTGTTCACATCTCAAATAGATCATGCCTTGTACTCTTCCACTATCCTTCCTTTTTCCTCACCTTTGTTACAAAATACCCTGAAGAAACACAATGGATATTTTCATCAGAAAATATCAACCATTCTCTGAAGAGATGAAAACAACCCCACCCTCTCATAAAAATGTTTTGTTTGTGTGGAGAGAGTACTCTTATATTTTATTCATTAATTCTTTTAAATTACATGGAGATATCCAATTATGAATAGCAATAGATATAATAATATCCCTGGGCCTTTACAGAAGGTCTACTAAGTTGTCCTCCTTTTGTAAACAAAAAAAAAGAAAAAAAAAAGAAAACAATTAGAGGAAATGATCCATTATTCCATAAAGTTCACAGGGACAAAAATTTGAGCCCTTTCTGCATTCCTAAAATAAACAAATAAAAGTGAATTGGACATAGGGGAGGAACTTCATTACATTTCCTAATAACGGCATATTTGAGAGCTCATTAAGAGCAATACCTAAATAGTCTTCTCTGTCAGGATTTCATTTAGAGAAAAGACAGAGGAATGAGAAAAGGATAAAGCTTTTGTAAGGATGGCCTTTACCTTTCTATTGTTATGACTTCTTTCTTTTAATATGTATTATTACTGTCCAGCAGGATGTTATCCATCAGTTCTTTTACTTTAAGAAACTTGATCACTCCTAAATACATTTGCAAGCCCATAATATAGTGGGTTGTGATTGTGCAGCTATATACCCCAATACTTATTTTTGACTAGATGTGAAACTTTCTGCTTTCAAAATATGCGGGGAGACATGGATTCTGCTCCAAAATCCAGGTTAAAACATACAGAACATCCAAAGCAGAATGCAGGCTGAAGCACACTTCTGTACAATTTGTAAAACAATTCAGTGTTACACTTTCTTTCAGATCATGGGCACAATGAAAGGAGACAACATCTCTTCCATGTTTCTCAGTAGTTCAGTATTTTGGTACTCTAATAAACATCTCATGAGAGTGCACTCATTTATGCACTGTATTAGGGTGGTCTAGGAGGTGCTCTCACTCCCTCCAATTAAAGCTATATCAGTATGTCTAAATATTTATTGGGTATGAGCTAGATTCTCTAGCCTATTGTTTGGGATGTTTGTTTGGAATGAGATATGTCTGTGTTCCTGTCTGTGCTGATAGTTTATATATTTATACATTAAACTGCCCGTACCTGTCATTCTCACAGCAAACAATTCTTCTATCTACCGCTCCGTCATATTGCATTATGTTTCTGCACTTTTGTACCACCTATACTTTCAGAAGACCAGGAACTGCTTGCAAAACTTCTCATTGCTCAAATGATGGTGTGGACAAGATGTTTCTAAAATTCACAGCATTGAAAGGTGTTACAGGAATAAAATACTTTCATTACTTTTGGGATTCTTGTGTTCTCTGTTTCAGGGAATATAAGTTCTGTCCAACCCTGACTTTTCCATATCATTTATCCTTACCTTATTTATCCTATCAACTGACTGTCTGTGTTTTACATTACTTTCAAATTAGCAAGAAATTTAAGCAAATCACATTTAAATCACCAACACTGATGTTTCCATGTAATGAAAGGAAAGCTTAAAACATTGCTCTGGGTGATATAATTTATAAGGTCTTGAGACTATATTTGGTAACAGTCTATGGGGAGAAATTATCATGTAGATTTACAGAATTTTGCTCATAGACAGAAATTCAAACATTCCTCCCAGGAGTCATAACTTATTTCATTCAAGACAGTAAAAAGGTGACAAAGTTGAGTCAAACTTACAGCAGATTTGCTGAGAATCCTCAGGAGAAGCTAAAGAAATAATGGTTTCTATAGCAACTAAATGCACCAACATTATGTTTATTAATTACTCATACGAACAGGAGAAATTGGAGGAAACAAGATGCTGATGATGAGTCAGGACCTCACATTGGGACTGAGAAGCTATTACTTATAATGAAAATTGTGAGTTACTTTGTTGTCTCAGTCAGTATGAAACAATAGCAGTAAAGCAGAAGCAGCTAATCAGGTATCTGCTGGCCGCAGGTACAATTTTATGCCATAGCTGAAGGATTAGATACAGTTACTTTAACAAATTAATGCTCTCCTTTTGCTTTTCTTATTTTTTTTTTCCTTATTAAATTTCTTTTAGGTAGATTTCTTCATAGTTAGGTCCATGGACATACCTTCCCTGTTATAAAATCACTGTCCATGGCACCAGAGCAGGATTTGCTACTGTAGGGCTCAATCTTTTTTGGTTTTGGTTTTGTTTGTTGTTTTTGTGTGTGTGTGTGTGTGTTTGATTTTGTTTGTTTGTTTATTTTAACGGGGATTGTTGGCCATGAAACCTCAGAAGTGATACTTCTTTAGAATGAATTGGAATGAATAGCAACTTCCAATACCTAGCCTCATAGGCCTGTTCACACAGTAACCTTTTGTCAGTGATATTAAATCCTTTCTGAAATGTATCACATTTGCTATTTTATCTGTTACTTTTATAATTCTATCTCTATAACAGAACAAGCAATTGATGTTTCTGGTAACATCAATGCTTTGTATACCTGATCTACTTATTACTTGTAAAATCATTATTCTCTCTTGCAAGCTTTTTCCTACCCATCGTCTCCTTTTCTACCTTTTAAAATATTGTCTCTTAAATTATGAGAATAAATTTTCAGGAAATGCAAAAGCTGAAGCTATTATGAAAGAGCAGTAGCATATTTGATTTTCTTTGTTGCTTTTTAACTTTATAGGAGAATGGGATAAAGAAAATGTTTGGAACTCTAAAGATCTTAATGATGGATTTCAGCATAACCTAACAGCATGACTGGAATTAAGTGGCAGCTGACACTAGAGGTAATAATTACAGCAAAGAAACCCAGACTGCAGTGTGCCTATAACCTGAATGACCTGTCACTGCTAGTAGTGGTTTTCCTGAGGAAGAAAGATGAGGTACAGCAGTGTGAATTCTAATAGGACTAGGAGTTATGCCAAAGTGATTTCTGTGCTAAGCTTCTCTTCTGCCCTCCTGATTTGGAGCTGCTCTGCTTGCCAGCCTGCAAGCAGCAGCACTTGACACAATTTCTCAGTGCTGCAGCTTGTGGCAGGCTTGTCCCCTACCCTTTCCCTCAGCAATTACCTTCACCAGGATCTTTACCAGCAAGGCTGCCTGTAACCATTTGTGGAACTTTGGGGCTGGTGGGGGAGTGTTTGCAGCTCATTTTCAGGCAGATATAAGCTCATGCTGACCTCAGTCCAAGCCCACTTTCCAAACCAGGGCAAACCTGTAGCCACAGTCATGCCAAACCCAAGGTAACATGTTCTGCTTGGACGCTTTATATCATGCCAGCATGGTGATCTGGGTGATGGACAAGCACAAACAAAAAGAGTTTGAGTTCTTGCACGAAGCTGTTTAGAGGCATATCCTTGAGTACCACTTCAAAAGCACCTAAGTCAGTAAAGGGACCAGAATGGAAGTGAAAATTTTTCTTGGTACACCTCCAAGTTTTGTGCTGTTTCTGTTGCTAACTAAGCTGTCGCACAACTAGAACTCATCACATTTGCTACAGCTGTGTGGGCGTTAAGAGTCAAAGAAAAAGCTCTAAAAGAGCCTCGCGGTGTTCTTGCCAGCTTTTGAGGAAAACTAATAAAAACAACAGCTGGGGCTGGCAAACCAAATAAAATCCAGTATGGAATAACACTAGAAACAAAAGGTAAAAGTTTTGGGTCTATCTATTTTTTTTTTTTTTCAAAGGCTGTTTGCAGCACATTTCTCATAAAGAAAATCTCCACATTACAGCATTTACAGAGTCAGCCATTGGTAGAAGATGGCTTCCAGCCTGCACCAGTCAGAGCATTACCGTACTGTTGCAGTTGGTGTGAATGAACTTCAAACAGGCTTCAGCTTAGCCAAGCATATCGTATTCAACCTCAAATGATGATGCACTAGAAATGCATGGAAATAAATAGGGAGATTGTTTCCCTGTTGGAAAATCATACACCTAGGTACCTGATCAGCTCATAATTTCCATGTAGGAAACTTATCTGTGCAGGAACTCTATGGAAACAAGATGAAAAAAACCTGTCTCTCCTGGTACTCACAGCCTGACTCTTCAGATGACTTACCTCAGAAAAATGTGCATTAGTTGGCACAGAATGTCTTTAAAAAACTCTCACAGAAGAGGCAGAGAATAAATAATAAATGCTAACAGCATATAACTCAAAGATCTTTAGATCTCAAAATGCTTTATGTAGCTATTCTCATGACAATGGGACAAAAAAAGGTGGAGTAATTTACTCTGCATCACACAGTAGGTCATTAGCAAGGCCAGGAATAGTAGCAGGGTATCTTGAGACCAAATCCACTGCCCTATTCCCAGGTCTCGTTGTGCCTTCTACTACTGGCAGCTGAGAAATGCCAGGGAGATAAAACACTGACAGTCCTAAGCTACAATTAGTCACATATAACTCAGTTGTTTTGCACATGCAATCTAGAGAAAAAGATATTTAATAAATAGTAGGTTTTTCTAGTTAAACCTTCATCCTTATTTTGATTGTTTCATTTACTTTCAAGTGAGTTTGACAAAAAAATACAAAGCAGAAACTGGTAGTCAGAGCTTACTTGTTAGGTTTTCAAATATTTTCAAAAAGTATTCCCTCTTTAAAATTTCAAACAAATCAAACCAGTTGGAGAAGTTTGGGTGTTCTTGTGTGTAAAAAAAATATAACCTAATGACAAATATGGCTTTACATGACAGGATATAGCAGGCAGGCACTGTTGAATTTAAGTCATTGATGTTTCCATAAGTCTGGGTTGTTGGTTTTTTTTCTGTTAGTTTAGAAAAAATCTATTTTTAAAAAAAGAATTACCAAATATTAAAAATACATTCTCTCAGGCAGGCTACACTTACAGAGAAGGACAGTTAAATTTGGTTTGCATGATAGAACTAACCCAGTGGCTCCAAAGAAAAATATACTGGTGGGTGTTGCATAAATGAATCTGAAAAATATACATATGCCAGTGGAAAAATTCTGCAGATCTTCAGTACAGTTTACATAAGACTTACGTAGAAGTGCTAATAGAGTCATTGTCCCCATACAGCTTTATTAAAACCACCCGAGAGATATAAAGAAGCAGACTGTGACCATGAGTAGATAACTAACTGCAATAGTAATGGGAAATGTCACTATATGTCATTAAAGCCAGACATAACCTAAATGATGGCAGTATGTTTAATATAAGGGAAGGGTATAATGGGAATATGGCATTTCCTTTAAGGACAGTAGCAGATTCAGACCAGTAAATTAATTCAGCAGTAATGGCCAGTCGAGTAGGGAAGTAACTGGTTGTACTGCCAAAAAACCCTTTAGATTCATAGCAAACCTACAAACATAAAAACTTTCAAGGAAAAAAAAAAAAGCAATCACCTTTATGAGGTGCAACAAGAGGTTGAAGCATGAATTGTTAGAAACGCACTCTCACAAAGATTTTTTCTTTCACAGTTTCACAACAGCTACATATTTAAGGTTTCTAGAAAATAAAATGATTTTCAATTACTTTAGAAGAGATGCAGAAAACCCAATATTTATATAAATCTCAAGGAAGTCTTCTATTTCAACTGGAAAATCATGGAATCCAGTTTATTCCAGACATCTATTTATCTTTCCTCTGAGTTTCCTCTGTCTAAATAGGAAAATCAAGACCAACAAGCAGGGTCTAAAGACTAGCTGTACCACAGCTTTAAAGTAGAAGCCTTATGTCTGAAGCTAAAGAAGAGAATGATGCCTTTGCCATTAGGAAATTTACAGTGTGATATAGGATTTTGTCTGGTTGGTTGGTTAGTTTGTTTTGTACCTTTAAAACCTGCAATAAAAGGGCATTGTTTCTGGATAAAGAGAAGTGACAGAAACAATTACAGTAAAAAATAAACAGAATGAAAATGTAAAAAGTAATTTAGCAATGGGGAGGCTTTTAATAGTTATGCTATTTGCTCCTAATCATCACATGATAAATATACATACTTGCAAATATCCTTAGAGTAGCTTAGTATTTATCAGGAATAATAACCAAGAGAAATCACAATTCACAATTTCTTAGCTTAAATTTACTTTTCAGTGGTCATGCTGATATTAGTAACAATGGAGACTGTTTTCCCAAGCTGCAGTTACAAGATGATGGGCCAAATGTGTTCTTGGAGCAACTGTGCTGAAATTAATGACACAACACTAGAAATGACGTTAGCTTCATATGTTCAGTCTGTAGGGACAGCGAAAGAACCCTGTAGGCTGTTGTTCAATACAGTGGGACTAAAGCCATTTAATCCAGTCTTTTAGCAAGAGAGAAATTGAAAACTGGGGGGAAATTGGAAATGTGTCAGGTTTCTGGTATGCCTTAGCTATGTTAGCTGTTAATGATGAAATTCCTGATCTCTAGTGAATGTTAAAAAGCTGAAGTTGGACAATAATATTAAAAAAATCAGAAAAATCAAAATTACTTTTTCAAAATCCTCATCTATTTACATATTCTGGGCTGTACCACCCTGGTACAGAACACAGTTACAGCATGTTCCTGCCCTCCCCTAGGTCTGTAGAACTCCCAGTGATTTTAGTAAGAGTGGGAAAATAAACCACAGCAGCAGGAGAGACTACTTCTAAGAGAAAATCTGTGATTCTCCTTCAGTCCCTGAAAAGTGTCTGGCAACTGGGATTGTGAAGCTTTCATGCTTTTTTACATAGAATGTTACTTTATCTCTTCACTCTGTAAAACAAGTCATAGTTATTCCACTTTCAATTAAAAAAAAAATAACAAGAAGGAAAAAGTAATAATTTTCAAGTATTTGGTCTCCCAACTTAGAATAAACCCCAGATTCTGAGATGTGCAGAACGAGTGATCTTCTGAGTTGCAAAGCAAGGATGTTGGGGATAGATGGTTGATATTCTGGAGAAGCAGGAGTTCTGCTGTAATGCTTTCCAGAGGAAGGTGGGATGGCAACCAAATATGCAAAATTCTTAACAGGAGATACTCAGCAGTAAATGTGTGGTCCTGAAGATTCAGGGATCGTCTCTATCGTCATGTTGCCTAGGCAGAAGACACTGGGGCATTATTCCCCTTCATACATCTTTCAGGGGATGAATAGAACCAGAAATGAATGCCTAAACTGGGGCAACCTTGGACCTATGGTAACCAGAATATGGACATGGAAACTGTGACACCTGTTGTTTACCATGATCTTGTCACATACCTAGACTGCTACAAATACAGAAAAGATTTTCCTTGATAAGATCCTACTTTGAGAGCCTGTAATCAAACTGATACTAGAAAAACTCAGTGGATTTAAACCAGCAGTGCTTATTCATGATTTCTGCAGTCTTTGCTGGAAGTGTTGTGGTAACCATTCTTTTTTAGGGGTGAGATTGGAAAAGAATGGTTTCTCTGAACCAAGAAGAAGAAACCAAGAATGCAGCTTAGCATGAAGAATCACATGGAGAGCAGCTTTGCTGTAGTACACAAGGGAAACTCATTCAGTGAGACTTTTTCTGGAGATCATAGGAAATAATTATTCGTATGTTCCTTGTTATCATAAAGCTTTGAAAGTAACCTCCTGAAATTGAGTAATTCAGAGCCCTGCCCATCTACTGAACGCAATAGTTATCGCCAGCCTGAGATAAAGGGTAAAAGAGGGGACTATATCTGTTATGACTAATCTAGGTACTTTATTACATGAAAGTAGTAGAATTAAGCATTTGGTTTTAGGTGGAATGTCTAAAAACCTGGGGAAAGAAAAAGTGATCCTTAAATGAATGAATTTCCCCAGTCATCAGGGAAGGTATGGGGTCACTCCACAGGGAGATCCAACACACAAAGTTAGGCATGGATTTCGTTTGACTGACTATGGAGTTGTTAAACAGTAGGTACCCACAGTCACGGAAATTTTCTGATCCTGATGATGAGCACTGTCCACTTTGGGACATCTCTGGATGTTGACAGCTATCCAGGCTAAAGGCAGTGAAGCTCCAGATGAGAGATGGGCAGCTATCATCACAGACGAGGGTCACTGTGGGCATATTAAGGTAAATGAAATTAGGTGTCATGAGAAGCTTCAGAACAGGTGAGAATTCATCTAGTACATTTAGATACCTAAAGGAGTAGATCATCCAATCCCTATCTAGAGCCTAGCAGAGTCAGAGGTGACAGAGTTGCAATGTAGGTGGAGTTAGTCAGTGGTCTGGGTAGAAACAACATTAGACGCTATGAGTATTGTCAAGATGGGTTATGAATCACTGCAAAGATTACAAATGTCATGTTTCTACAGATCATATTATTTTCAGAAGCTCTAAAGTAGATATTTTAGGGCATATTTAATACAGTATTTTAGTTGAAAGACAAAAAAAAGCAAAGGAACCCTTTTTTGTCACCTAAGACATATGTAGTTTTATTCTAAAAACAAATGTTTGTCATTGCTCCTAGTGATATTTTTCTCCCTATGTTGCTGCATTTAAAAATAATTTTTGAGACAGCTAGGTCTAATTATTCATCTGCCCTTAAAAATCCAGACCTCAGGTCACAAACTAGTTTCATTTAACCACTAACGTGTGAAGTTTTAAAGAAAAACAGCTTTGTAAATGACAGTCACCCCTTTTCTGTTGTAGTGTCACTGACCCATGTCTGGTTATATAGCACATTTGCCACAGTGGTTTGAAAGGTCAAGAACAACTTTTTGCTTTGCAAAAACAAGTTACTAGGCAAGACTGAGTTTACACACACAGATAACAAAAGCAGCCATTAACATTTCCTTCAAAAAAAAAGGAAAGGCTTTTCATCATGATGTTTACTTTCATGTTTGTCTTAGGTGCACTGGTTGGTTAAAAAAGGTCAACATTTATCCAGCCTTATGACAGAATATCAGACATGACAGCTCTTTCCTGCATTTAGCAAAAGGAATAACTAGAATTACGTAAAGATTCTGTTCAGAATTTTATATGTTGAACTTTTTAGCAGAGACTACTACATAGATCTACAAAAATTCATTTGCACTTGCATTAGATTTATTTCATAGAATCATAAAATCGTGGAACCATAGAATAGTTAGGGTTGGAAAGGACCTTAAGATCATCTAGTTCCAACCCCCCTGCCATGGGCAGGGACACCTCGCACTAAACCATGTCGCCCAAGGCTCTGTCCAAGCTGGCCTTGAACACCGCCAGGGATGGAGCATCCACAACCTCCCTGGGCAACCCATTCCAGTGCTTCACCACCCTCACTGTAAAGAACTTCTTCCTTATATCTAACCTGAACTTCCCCTGTTTAAGTTTGAACCCATTACCCCTTGTCAAACCACTACAGTCCCTAAGGAAGAGTCCCTCCCCAGCATCCTTGTAGGTCCCCTTCAGATACTGGAAGGCTGCTAGGAGGTCTCCACGCAGCCTTCTCTTCTCCAGGCTGAACAGCCCCAACTCTCTCAGCCTGTCTTCATATGGGAGGTGCTCAAGCCCCCTTATCATCCTTGTGGCCCTCCTCTGGACTCGCTCCAGCAGCTCCATGTCTTTTTCGTGTGGAGGACACCAGAACCGCACACAGTACTCCAAGTGAGGTCTCATGAGAGCAGAGTAGAGGGGCAGGATCACCTCCTTTGACCTGCTGGTCACGCTTCTTTTGATGCAGCCCAGGATACGGTTGGCTTTCTGGGCTGCAAGCGCACACTGCTGGCTCATGTTAAGCTTCTCATCAACCAACACCCCCAAGTCCTTCTCTGCAGGGCTGCTCTGAATCTCTTCTCCGCCCGACCTGTAGCTGGGATTGCCCTGATCCAGCAGGCACTTGGCTTGGTTGAACTTCATAAGGTTGGCATCTGCCCACCTCACAAGCGTGTCGAGGTCCCTCTGGATGGCATCCCTTCCCTCCAGCGTATCAATCAAACCACATCGCTTGGCGTTGTCAGCAAACTTGCTGAGGGCGCACTCAATCCCACTGTCCATGTCGTTGACAAAGACATTGGACAAGACAGGTCCCAACACCAATCCCTAAGAGATACCACTCATTACTGTTTTCCAACTGGACATTGAGCCGTTGACCACAACTCTTTGCATGCAGCCATCGAGCCAGTTCTTTATCCACTGAATGGTCCATCTATCAAATTGATGTCTCTCCAATTTAGAGACAAGGATGCCATGCGGGACAGTGTCGAACGCTTTGCACAAGTCCAGGTAGATGACATTAACTGCTCTGTCCTGTCCATCAGCTCCTTAGCCGCATCATGGAAGGCCATCAGATTGGTCAGGCAGGATTTCCCCTTAGTGAAACCATGTTGGCTGTCATTAACCACCTCATTGTTTTTCATGTGCCTTCGCATGCTTCCCAGGAGAATCTGCTCCAAGATTTTGCTAGGCACAGAAGTGAGACTGACTGGTAGTTCCCCAGGTCTTCCACCTTCCCCTTCTTGAAAATGGGGGTTATATTACCCTTCTTCCAGTCATCAGGAACTTCATCTGACTGCCAGGATTTTTCGAATATGATGGACAGTGGCATAGCAACTTCATAAAATAGAACTTGGCCAGCTCTTCATGTATGAGTTCACCTATTTGCATGTCCTCTTACCATTATACAACAAAAAACTAAAGAGCACTGTGGCCTAGGAGAGGTTTCTTTAGAAAGCCGCCATTTGATTTTTTTGTTTTTTCTTTTTTCTTCCCAAATGTGATTACTTACTTTCACATGTATCACTGCTGTGTCTCTATCTTTTCAGCTTCCATTTTTGTTATAACCTTTTAAAAATTACACTAAATATAGAAATTGTTATTTGATATACAGGAAGTCTATATTTTTATGTCTTTCATGACAGAAATCTTTGAGCAGAAAATTATTTCCTTCCCAACTGGTAGAATCTAAGACCATGGGCAAAAGTTTCCTGCTGAGAACTGAATGTCACTTTTCTTTGTGAAGCTGAGAAGAGGCAGTGTGTTAACTGATGTTCATATACCATGTGACTGTGAGAAAAGCAGATCTATTACTATCAGTTTTCAAGCCAGCAAATCATTCACATATTTAATGTGTGAGTAGTCACACGTTTTCATACAAATTCCCACCTGCCTAGAGACAGCTATGTGCTTAAAAACTTTACTAATGCTACAGAGGAATCAAGTTGCATCACATCATCTCACATACATCTTAAGAGAGGAAATGCAAGCATTCATTTGCCTGTGCTATTACACTTTACATTTTTTTAAAAATCCACGAAAGTATTTCATGATACCAAATAATTTCTACTATTTTTTGTTTCACCCTATGAATGGTAGATTTTTTGAAAAGTGGTCATTTGAATCCCTTATATTTCAGTAGCATTAGGAGAAAGGAAAAGAAAATCTTAGAAAGCCAAATATTTTCATTTTTTATGTACCCTTATCTTCTGCATGCACTATTCTATGGCATTCTTAGCTACAATCCTTACCGAAGAATGCAGCATAGTCAGTGAAATTCCATGAGAATTTTCAATGATTCAAGTGACAGCAGCTACAATTTTGGGGTTTTGGTTTGTTGATTTTTTTGTTTATTTGTTTATTTGCTTTTATATAGGGAATATTAAAGGACAAGAATAACTTCAGCATGAAGGACTTCATTGTTATGTTTCAAGTCATATGCATGCCTAATTATTCCACTGAATTGGGTCCTTTCTCTGCTTAGGCAAGAATTAATAATGAGTTTGAGACTTAATTTGGAGTATTTTTCAAAGTTCATTAGCTTAAAAAAAAAAAGCCTAGCTTTTCTGTACAGTGAAGTAATAAGTTTTAATAGTGCAATTTACACTCCCGATGGATAGATCACTATGAGATTGTAGGGTAGATCACTCACGTTAATTTTGGCCCCTTTTTGATAAAGAATGTTGCTACTTTTTAGTTGTTTCTTATCTAGTATCATTTGCAGGCTAGTTTGAGATCTTAACGCCAGTGGGGTCATCTTCACTTTACAGTAACTTCTGTAAGATTAGGACAAAACCCAAAGCAGACTTCTCTGCTTCCCCCACATGAATTAATCAAAACAACTGTGATATGAAAAATGTTGTGTTGGTTTTCCTTTTTTTTTCTGTACAGCTGCATGTAGTTACAGGAACTTGTTAGTGGACCTTAGGGATCCAAATACTGCATACCAGAGCTGGTTCATGCCAATTATTATGTTGAGTGATGAAACTGCCTTGTATCATTTCATTTGTGCATATGAACAGCAGGTGAATGTTATAGTTTATGATTTCCAATTATAAATCAAACAGACTGAATTCTCAGTTCTCTGAATAAGAGCTGTAAAAGCAGTGGAGTGTGAGGAGGCTACTGTTTCTTCTGAAAAAAATGTTTGAGATTAGAGTTTATTGATGTGGGGTTTTTTTCCCACCTCCCTGTCATAGTTAGCTTTTAAGACCAAAATTGAAAAATAATTAGAGAGGGAACTGAATGGAAAGCAGCTAAAACACCTAATAGCTAAGACTGTATTTAGGGATTTAAAACATAGACAGCTCCAGCACTGGTACATGTAGGTGATTCAATAATATGAGCTTGGCTTTGTGAATAACTGGTGTTCTTTAAATGGACTTTCAAGCCAAAAATGTGGAAGAATATGGTAATGGTAATGACTTTCAGTTAACAATACAGTTTCTGGCATAGAAGGAGTATGTGGAGAAAGACTTTAAATTGTAATTCTGTCTGAGGAGATGTTAAAACTCATGACTCTGGAGAGTGTCCTAGCCATCAGGTAGGAGGGCAAACAGGCAGTATTTTGTATCATCACTCTGTGACTCTGGAAGTCATGAGCAGACACTGGGATTGGAGATGCAGAGCTCTGCTCTGTCCATGGGTGCCTTACTCACCGAGCTGGTGAGTCAATCTTGTCTTCTGGCTTAACTATCATCTCCAAAGGTGAGATACTGAATATATCCTTGTCTTAAAATCCCTCCATGTCCTTCAACCTCAGAGTATCTTGCAGACTGATGCTTACAAACTTCTCATAAAGATGAGTCCTTTGAAAAAAATAAGACATTAAACATACAGTTTCTATACTTGATCAGTGACATGCTGGATAAAAATCTTTCTATGGCAGAATATTTTTCATTTATTCATTTGTTTGTTTCAGTTCATATTTGTACATGTTTGCCTTTTTCTCCAGCCAGAATATTTATAGTTTTCAGATTAAAATATTTTTGGTTAATATTTGGCAAAAAAGTAATGCTCCATTAATTAGACATCATCATCATCTATGTAATAGCATGCAATTCAAGTGCCTATCCAAAGATCCCGAGCTCAAACATAGTAAGAAAGAACACACTAAGTTAAGCTTTCTGTGAAAATTTACTTCTCCCTTTTGACTGTATACATAAGTTTCCAATATAGGAACCTAAGTTATATACCAGAACCAGAACATAGGAATTCCTTTCTTTGTGTGTTCCCTTTTGCACATAGGAGAGGATAGAAGATGTGCTAGCGGATTTGACTTCTATTTTAAGATCCTACTTGAAACGCATCTGTGAAGACCTGTGCAAGACTGAGTCTGCAATCCAGGCTAATATGCATGGCTAAGGGCTAAGATTCTTTACAGACAAAATATACAAGCTTTGATGGCAATGGTACATGACAAACAACATCAAAGGGACTGGATTTGGTTACTGAAGTAAAATCTTCACATTCGGAACAAGTTTTCTGAAAGAGATATTCTGCTAGTCATATCTGTAGTCTAGTTTTGGGCTCCCCAGTGTAAGAAAAACTGGACATACTGAAGTGAGTCCCCCAGATACCAGCAAGATGGTCAGAGGGGTGTAACACAACACAGAAGCCAAAGTCAACTGATTTAGGTTAGCCTGGAGAAGAAAAGACTCAAGGTGAACTTCGTGTTCTTTACAGGAACTTAAAGGAAGGCTATACAGGAGATGGGGCATCTTGCATATACACAGAGAAAGAGCAAAAAGCCATGGTCACAAGTCACAAAAAAGGAAATTCTGATTAAGTATTAAGAAAAAAATAACACCATCAAGTGGTCAAACACAGGAACAGATTGCACAGAGAGATCCTCCATTCTTGGAGATACTCAAACCTCAAGTGGGAGAAGTCCAGCTATGTGGTCTAAGTTGTTCCTGCTTAGAGTCTGGGGACAAAGGAGAGGGAAGGCTGGACTACAGACCTCCAAAAGTGCCTTCTGACCTAAATCACTCTGTCAGTTTATGATTTTATTCTACAAGTTCATGATTTATGTTTCTCCCATGTTTTAGATTTGGAGGGGTTGACAGAGAAGAAGGAACTTCTTCTAGTCATGTATTAGTTTGAGCATATATGGTAATTTCTTCCAATGATATAATATCTTATTTTTCTTGTCCATGCAATTTTGTCTAGTAAGTGCTACGAGAATTGTCACTGAGGGCGTGTAAGTAGTATCATATTAGGTTCCGTATGTATGTCATACTAAGCTATTTTTAGAAGGCGTTTTAATCCTATTGACTTTGAATCAGAAAGGACCAATTTGAATTTAGCTCTGTTGCCACTGACAAGAATGAGAAAAAAGGAACAATATTCAGCTCTTATTTTACCTAGTTTTTCAGATAGTTATAGCATTCTGAGATGTACATTCACTGACTGCAAAAGTCACATACTAATGAGCTCCCAAGGTAGATCTACCAACAGAGGCATAGGGCACTAGAATACTGTGCTTCGTTATTTCTTACACATATCTGTGGTGCATTATGCAGATTCAAAAAGAGACTTGCAGATTTTTGAAGGAAGTAGCATAAGACTGATATAAGACTGATTGTCTTCCCCTCTAAGTAGCCTTTTGTTTACATAATACTAGGTGTGCAGAGCAGTTCAAAGGTCAAAATTGAGGGGTGGGGGAGAGAAAGGAAGACGCATTTAATAAAATAATGAAATTTTTATCTGCTCACCGAATTTTTAACAGACTTGTTTAAAACAGTGAAATTACACATCATAAAATGCTTTTCTTTTTAATAAGGGGGAGTTAGTAACACACTGTAAGGGTCCTGTCAAAGTTTTACAACTGCATAATTAATACCATCTGGTGTTTCAGAAAAGACTAATCTGATTTAGGATGAACTATGAAAATCACAGGTCAGTGTCAAGAAAATATATTTCTGGGTTACCACAGCCATAAACATAAGATACTGAACTTTTCAACTCACTGTATGAAGGGTTATGCATGCAATTATGTACTTGGTTGTTTAAAGTGTTCTTTCTACATTGGAACTGTCCTGAAAATGATGCTTCTAATTTCCTTCAAAGTATAATGATGGGTTTTTTTTGATCCTTTTCCTTTTATTTGAATATACTTTAACTCAAGGTTTCCCTTTGTAGAGGTCTAGAAATATGCATTCTTATGCAGCATGAAACACGTGTCCTCTTTTTCTAAGGACACTTGTATTTACAGTGACTCCACTGACTGGACTCCACAGCGCTTGTGCAAAGTCTATTTGGTTGCTTTGCAACTATGATTAAGTGATTCTAGTTCCAGATATCTTTTCTTATTCTGTTTCATAATTAAACTTCGAAACTCATGTGGGTTATTACCATCCGCTTGAGAATAACTGAGAAGGGAAAAATGTCAAGTGAAATAGGAAATGGCCTGGTTTTACGTTCTGGTAATCCATTGCCAATAGCTAATGCAAGTTTCACTCTCCACTGATACTAGTGACTTTCAGCCGATCAACACCTTGATGAGAGCAATCATGGGGACTAAACTGGGTCCTTTAGTTATATTACTAGCTAATTGCCTTACATCACCAAAGTCAGAGCTTGGGAAGCAGGGAAAGAAGTGAAGTTTCGGACCCACTTCCAAACGTGTATCATCTACCCCCATTCAGAGAGTTTGCTAGAACTATCAGATCAGAAAGATCATACTTTGAAGTCTCTTTGTACAGATCTATACTACTGTACGTTTTGCAAAAAAGTAGCCCTCAGGATAGCAGCAACTTTTAGAGAAGCTCCAAGTGCTTTGTACTTTAATACTGTCCTGTTCTAATTAGTTATGCCTCACCCATCACTAGACAGACTTACCAGTGCTCTGCGTTTGATAATGCCAGTCCAGATTTTCAGTCAGGGACCCCACTAGAAATGTG
This sequence comes from Strigops habroptila, assembly GCF_004027225.2. Taxonomy (NCBI): domain Eukaryota; kingdom Metazoa; phylum Chordata; class Aves; order Psittaciformes; family Psittacidae; genus Strigops; species Strigops habroptila. The sequence continues at coordinate 17,172,736 of NC_044279.2, forward strand.
GGTTGCTGAGCTTGCTAAGTGCAAGGAAAATAGGCCCTTTTCAGAGCTACAGGGCCCAGGGGACAAGACTAGTGTGATACAAGCTTAATTCAGGCAAATCTGACAAGTCTAATTCCCTAGACATGTCAAAGAGCTGGAAAGCAGACAGCATTAAACAGCCCTAAGATTGTAACTGGGAACTGCAAAAGGCAAGTTGCAGGTATTTTCTAGGCTCATTTTTATTCTTCTTGTAATCAAATTTGTGACTGCTGGTTTTAGAAGAAAATATCAAGTGCTCATATGCCACTGAAGAAATTACAAAAGTGGGAGGGAAAAGTGTTGCTAAAAGAAAATATGTAAAATGTGGGCACATGTTCATACAGTTTTCCATGGAAAAAATTATAATGCAGATGAAGGAAATTCTGCTTTCCAGCTACCCTGATGATACAAAAATAAGTAATGTCACAATAAGTCTGATGCCACACTCCTCAATGTTTTTTTGTCAAAACCACAGGAAGGTGAGGTCAAATAGGCAGAAACAGCCCCTTTTATGACAGCAAAGAAGTTGAGAGTAACAAATAAAAATGAAAAATGGTTCTTTTTTATCTATATTTGCTGTTTGATTTCATTTTCCCTTTAATTTAGTTTTGTGTTTAACTCACCATGCTCATTTCTAAGTGGCTTCAATATATTAATTTATCTCAAAACCTAACATTAGTATCGAGTTAATCTCTGATTTTGACTTCAGATGTACCTTTTGGGGTGGGATGAGAACAAGATTTAATTAATATTAAGTGTCTATTGCCAGGGTTCAGATGAGCTGTAATTAATTTCTACTCACAAAATTGCTATATTCTTTATAATCACCATGGGAAATCTTACTATGGTATTTGCTGAAACATTTGTAACATGTTTGAGGAAAAAAAAAATCTCAGTTTTCAACTGAAGACCCTATTCCTTGGTACATGCAAATAGCTATGCTTGAGCGAAAAGTGAAAATTCTCCATCTCCCCAAACATAACTGCTAAACAAATATGTACCTACAGGCTTTTCATCACACCTCCCTTGAAAATGGAATAAATGGTTATGTAGCTGAATAGAACTGCTTCATTGCTCTGCTGCTCTTATCCAAGATATTGCCTCTATCCCTGAGCAGACACTGAAAATCTTTGAAAATCCTCAGGGACAAGAAGAAGAATTTTAATGGGAGAACTTCTTTAGCTTTTGTTGCACTTTTCTTGTGTGTATATTATATAGTTGCAACATATAAAGATAACAAGTACCATGTTTTGATTGTGGACCTATACAAGAAAAGTTGATATCTGGGCTGGTTTTGGGCTTGACAATTGCTATTGTCAAGCAATAACAAATATAATTTGAACAATATGTACAAGGCTCGGATGTCTAAACAACATATGAGTAGCTGCTTCCATTGAATTACATTACCATTAATCATCTCCACTAATTCAATAAAAACACTGTCAATACGATAAAACATTTTTTCTATTCAATTAATGAGGGTGGTTGGTTATTAATAGGATATGACTGTATTAGGGAAATGTTTAAGGTAACAAGGTAACAAGGAAACGTTTAATACAGATTTATGTAATTTTTAACTCTCTAAATGTTGTGAAACCAGAATGGAAAAATGCAATGTAAAGAGAGCCACTGCATAAATCTGCTGAATGTCATCACTTTACTACTTCCCTTGACAGTTTCTTTAAGGGTGTCAGTACATTGTAGCAGTCAAAGAACCCAAGGGACCTGTAGTCCGCCGCCAGTCAGCTGGGTAAACTGAGACCTATGACTGTCCCTTTCTTGATTTCCTGTTTTGTGAAGAATTACACCGGCACCCTTTGTTCAGTGCTATAAGATTTCCTGATAGAAATACTGAACATAAGCTATGCAATATTCATAAACAGTAAGGTTTCATCTTCCTGAGAGTAAAGGTACTCTAAGCCCACCCAAAATGATTGCTTCCGTAGAAGCACACAGAAGCAATTCACAGCTTTTCAGGCAACTCACAGCCTTTCAGAAGTTGCACTTACACTTCCCATTGGTTTCAGGAGCTAATGTAATATCCGAGTAGCATCATCTCTGCAATTCAGGCAGTTCATCTTAAGCTGAGCCTTAAACTCAGTTTCTCCATCTGTAGTTGCAACAATACTTATTTCTGTCCAGGCTGATTTAAGTATTAATGACTTAATGACCAGAAATCAATTTCAGTATAAGAAGTGCTTAAAAATAATAAGGCCAACTGTTTTTTAAAAGACAAAATGATGACTTCCTGAGAATGTTTCAACAGTGTGAAGTAACATAGTTACTATAGCATGAAAAGCAGGATAATATAGTTAATTGTCTGTGGAAGAGCTTTACCTTTCTTTTGTGCCTACACACGCATAGCGTATCAGTCAAGCCAATGAAGAGGTACTAAATGTACATCAATTCCAGCTGTAGAACACTGACCATGCATTTAAGATTGGACAGGTACTAATGCCAGTCATGATGAAGCAAATAAGATCTCTCCAGCATTACACCTAGAGAAGAATCCTTCTCCCTGCAATGACTCTCTTTATCTGAGCTTGATCCCAGTTTTGCTATATGTGGTGAAGGTGGTATAATGTGGTGTTAAGTTTATAGTGGTGCTAAATTCAATTGCCTTTTTATTGGAGAGAGATTAAAGGGATTAAATTTCAGAATGTGGGACAAGTATTCTATCTGTCTTTGGTTTCAACCTGGCTATGGCATACAAAGCATGTCATATTGTAATTTTTACCATATACCTATGAAACATATATATACACGAAGGAAATAATTTTCTTCAAATTAATATCTTACTGCACATTTAATGCACAAATGCTAAAAAAATATTATTGTACATTTTTTCACTTATGGTCATTCTTTTAAGGGTGGAAATATTGAGATGAACACATGCCTGTCCTTTCATGAGAAGCAATCTGTTAATATCTGTGTTAATAGCTAAAAAAAAAAAAAAACCACATGCAAGACACCACACCAAATTGTCTTCTTGACATTGTACTGTACTAATTTATATTGACTGTACTAATGACTTTACATTCCATGGCTCCAGGGGGTAGTATTTATCTTAACAGCATTAGAGGGGAAGCAAGGATTTTTTTTACTCCTTTTTGTTTAAAGAAAACATCAGAGGAAAAGTATAAAGTTCATACAATATGACAGACCTGTATTTGGATTGATTTACTTTATTATTCCAGGTTCTGTCAAAACCCATAAAGCAAAGTATATTGTAAGAAACACAAATCTCAACAGTGTAATGGGAAGAAGAATGTTAAAGAAGGAAAAAGCACTAGTTGTAATGATATGTCATAGAGTGTTATTCTTATACAGAAGACATTTCTTATGTTTTGGAAGGTTAGTATAATAAAAATGCAAAAGATATAAGGTAATATTGAAAATCTTATTGAATTTTATTGCCTCTATCATCTTAATGTTCTGTAAAATATTAATTTTTCTACAAGATTAACACTGATGATTTATAGCTCTTTTAAAAGACTGCCTTTCTGCTCTCCCAAACACTGTGGTTTTTGGTGGGAAATAATATCCTGGGAGTTTAATATATATAGTATTATATTTATAAGTGGACAGGGCATTAAAGAGGGCAAAAAGATAAAAGTAGAAACTGAAAATGTAATATAAAGCCTCTGTAGCAATCTGAATTCTGCTTTAAAATCAATGGTTTGATACAGCCAAAAACTGCTATGGAAAATACATATGTTTTTAAAATACCTCCTACTAGAGAATTCTAAAACCAGACACTAAATAGTCTTATCAGTGCGATCCACTCTTTTTTTTTTTTTTTTTTTATCCTTAACATATAGACACATATTAAATTTTTTTTTCCTCAGTCTGAGGCATTTTTACACTCCAGATAGGTAGGCCATATCATGTGCATGAATTCTCTCAGGCATTTGTAAAATCACCAGGGAACAATATGTTTGAAAGTTAGTGTAAAATATTTGTTGTGTTTTTCTAACACTCAATGAATTGTGTTTAATTAAGTGAATGTCAAGGGAAGAGCAATATTAAAGCAATGCATTTATCTTTGAGTTATTAATCTTCCATGAAAATAACGTGTGTGTTACTAGCAAGGTATAACCTTCATTCCATGCACTTTGGAAATGGTTCATTAGTATCTTAACAAAAAGCCTCCCTTCACAACACTGGAGATCTGCAAGATTTTTGTGAACTACTAACAATCATCAGGTTCTCAACATGATTAAAAAGGCTTTAACACTACTTCTGGTGCTTGTTCACCACTCTACTACTTTTATTTTAGTAGAATTTGCCAATTAAAGCTGGACAGCTAAAAAATTCATTCAAAGAAAGAATTGACACCTCTCTTGACACCTCTTCTGAATTTAACATTGTGGGTGGGACCCACTTAGGGCTTTTTGAGGCCAGTCTGTAAGAAGTTTACGTTGTTCTGTTCCTCACTCTTCTGTGTGAGACCTCCCTTAACAGTCCTCTGCACCATACCTTACCACGGCAGCAAATTGCACACAGCATTCTTTCTCTCCATCTGTGAGCATGTCACTGCAATTTTTCTTTCTAAAAATTAAATAACTAGGAGATCTCAGTAGACATGAGAAAAGGAGAACAGTGCTTAAATGGGTATGTTCCTGTTTAGTGCCACTTTGAGAGCTTTGAAAAGTCTTGATAACACTTAAAGACGAAATGATCCTCAGTGTTTTACAACACAACTGATATTTAATTAGCCTCAAATCTGTGCTACAAAGGCATATTTGTATACCAGACCACTACTCTATTCAAGAGTATGCATATTAGTGTTTATATCACTGTTTCATTTCTCAGTGGTACATATTATGGAATGCTGTGTTTGGGGCAGGGGGAAAGCAATCAACTGGAAAGGACTCTGGTGCGAACACAGTGCACAAATGTCATTCAAGGACAGCTGCTAAAAATGTTAAGATGTCATTTCACTATTGCTGCTGTTTGAAATATGGTTGTTAAGATTTTAACATTCATACTGTACGCACACATCAACATCTGTGTATAGCTATGCTCAAACTGTTGGTGGCTTATGTATGTCTACTTTTGTGACAGAGAGATCCAAGTACCAGAACAGTGGGAGTGTGTGTAACATGTCTGCCTTACAAATTTGTACATTAATATGTTGAGAGGAACAATGGGCCAGTTGTAATTAATCAAACCTCTTCTTTACACTCAGGATTTTCAGATTAAGAATAAGAAATGTGAACTATATCTTAGTTGTTTGATATTACTACTAGAATAAGCTAGTGGGTTATGTCCCTGACTTGTATCACTGAGCTTGGAGTTTACAACAGCTACATAGTCAGTACATAGGAAGAGTCAGGTGTCCCCTCATGTCTTAGGACAGATTGTACTAGTGCAATCTCCATGCAAACAGCTGGTTTGTAGTCTGTGAATCTGCTTCAGTAAATTGGAGTTCATTCCTACTAGGATCTCTACATTTTTCTATGGCACAGTCATCATATGTAATAGCAAAAATGCATGAAGGGATTCAGAAAGAAGCAAGAGGAAATATTTGTGCAATTAAAGAAGTAAACACTGTATTTCTACAAAGATGCGCAACATGGCTGTGGGCAATAATGGAACATTAGTCCAAGGTTAAGCACGGGTTGATTCCCTGGGTGAATACTTCTATCTTCCAACAAGCTAAGTGAATTGGGTATTTTTGCATCACTGACTCTGTCAGCTATTGTCATATTTCTGAGTGTGTGGCAAGGCAGAACATCAGAAGAAAAAAAAAAAAAAGTGCAGGTTTTGTTTTGGTTTTTTTTTATCCTGACAAAATTATTTATTTTCCTTTAGATTACAGGAGCTTCTGGGCTTCTAGCAACACAGTGTAAAATAAAGAAAATTAATATTAATTTGAATTAAAATAATACATGGAAGCATTTTTCTCTAGTCTCTTGTTCCTCCAACCCAAAAGGTTAAATAAAGATTTTTTTCTCTTTTAAGCCTTAGATTTAAGGGACATGAATGAGATGTAGGGGGAGGGGCTTGTTCTGTACAAAATTATCCCTCCAGAATATGCTTTGCCTACTTCCAGTTGAGTAACAGGCCTTGCTTTCCATGTTAAATAACCTAAGAATATTTATTTCTTCAAGCAAGGAGTTAATATATGATCTTAATTATAAAATGCTCTTAGATAAAACCTGTCAAGCTTTCAATAAATGGGTGTAACTCCCAATGTCTCTGATTAGCAAAGTGAATATAATTAAAATTACTATAGTCCCTAAATTTAATTATCTATTCATGAATATTCCTTTACCTCTTCCAACATAATTTTTTAAATAACTTAGAATTTCTATTAAGAGTTTCTTTGGCTATATAAAGTACCAGAATAGGTATAAAAGCATTGACTTTATGTCTTAAAAAGTAAACTAGTCTCATCAGACTTTTAATATACTGAATTCCAAGCTCAATAAAGGTATATATAGACAGAATTCATCAACACTCCACCTAAAGCTAGAATTGTGGAAAAAGTGAAGTCTAATGTAAAGCACTGCTGGAGAAGTTATTCACCTTTTTCATCTGTCCCCAAAATTTCCAAACAGATTTTTGGTCTTTGCTTATAACACCAATGAAGAACAAACAAAACCTTCATACAGTTACTATGACTGCAAGAGAAAGCTTCTAATTATTAACCAGTGCAGTATGATTCAATAGGTAGAGTTTGGGGCACATTGTAGGAGGGACATGCCTGATTCTTTTCAAAGAGCTGATAAAAACTCCCACTGTGATGTTTCGCATATGGCCTTTCCAGATGAAATATCCCGTTTGGCCCTTTCCATTGACCACAGCTGTGTTTTGAGATCAGAATCTGGCTTTTCACTGCCCATCTCTTTGTGACTGAATTACTTGAGACTCTTCATTTGGCAGAACTATTTACATGCTCTCAGTTAATGTTCATGGCTCCCAGCCCTTCCCAGAACAACTCATTTCTATGGATGTATCTATATAGTTGTACACACCTAACTTAAAACATGCACGGTAGAGGAGTTACATGTGATAAAAATAGCAAAGTACAAAGATTTTGAAATTCATATGCTGTGCAAGTGTCAGCTAATGTTCACCATATTGTTAGATAGACAGAAGAACAAGAACAATATCTTTTTGCAAAACAAGTTAAAAGAACAAAGGCTACAAGCACTGGGCTATCTGGCACAGCTCTTCCTGTTTGCCTTGTGTGCACATCTGCCTGCTCATAGCTTTCTTGCTCCCTTAACAGTGTCCTGGGTTCAGCTATAGCAGTCATTTTTCTCCTGCTTAGTAGCTGGTGCAGTGCTGTGTTTTTTAACTTTCAGCCTGGGAACAACGCTGATAACACTGATGTTTTTAGTTGTTGCTAAGTAATGTTTATTCCAACCAAGGACTTTCTCAGTCTCATGCTTTGCCAGGGAGGAGGGGAAGCCGGGCGGAAGCAGAGACAGGACACCTGACCCAAACTAGCCAAAGGGGTATTCCATACCACAGCACGTCATGCCCAGTATATAAACCGGGGGGAGTTACCCGGAAGGCCGAGATCACTGCTCGGGTCGGGCTGGGTATCGGTCGGCGGGTGGTGAGCAATTGTATCCTCTCCCCTTGTTATTTCACTAATCGTTATTATCATTGGCGGTAGCAGTAGTGGTTTTGTGTTATACCTTAGTTGCGGGACTGCTCTTATCTCAACCCGTGGGAGTTACATTCTTCCCATTCTCCTCCCCATCCCTCCGGGAGCGGGGGGAGGAAGAAGGGGGGGGGGGAGTGAGCGAGCGGCTGTATGGTTCTGAGTTACCGGCTGGGCTCAAACCACGACAGTTCTTTTTGGCGCCCAACGTGGGGCACGAAAGGTTGAGATAACGACAGATCTGACCAGAGTGTGTTTAATCATATTTGTGATAAGAATTCATTGTTACTACTCGTCACAATGGTGATTATTTGGCTCTCAGACTTGTTGCGCTTGATCTCAGAGTTTCAGCATGTTGTACCTTACTTACAGCCACTATTTGCTGTTTTAGCGTTTATCGGCTGGGGGGCCTGGGCTAAGGTTCTTGTTTCACTGTACTTCATGGTAATGACTTGTAATACAATAGACTCATTGATCATGAAACTGGTCTGGTTTGTGCTTCCAGCGTGGCCATCACCACTATACATTGGGAGGTATATAATGAAATATTTTAGCAATTGCATATCTTTTTTTTTCTCCTCGGGGGGTAAACTTACGAAGGAAGCATTCTCTTTCACCCCCCGTTCCCCCACCAGCCTATTTGCAACAGCAGTTGAGAGTTCTGAAGGTTTTAGATGGCCTTTGAGTACCCTTGAAACCTGCCTGCTGATTGTGCTGGGGATCAGCATGTTGGCAAACATACGGAGTGTGTTTTACCCACGGCCATCCCATCGTAGGAACATCCTATTTCGTTTAATGTCAAAAATTCAGCAGTATCAGGTTCGAATCTGGTCTAGGGTTAGACGACGATATAGGAGGACCACCGGGAGATTTTCCCTGAGGCTGGACAGTTATGAGTGGCAGGGTGTGTGGGATAGTATGGGCAAGTACCTAGGCCAGTGGGCCCCTCCAGTGCTTTGGAACTTCACCACTGAACAAGTGCAACATCCGGAAAAACTAGTAAAACACTTAAACGAGGTGTGCTGTCGTCCTGGTTATACCAGAGAGGGACAAATCTTGGCAACGTGCTGGGGCTTGGCCTATGCCTACAGAGCCCTGCTCAACACTATCCAGCACCTTCAAAGGGAAAAAAATGTCTCTGGATCTGATGGCAAAGCAACAGACAACGCAGCTATGCCAACTACAAGCACAGCAGCTACTCAGACCCTGACCACAACAGTCAACACAGCTACTCCAAGTACAGCAGCTACATCAACCCCAGTGACAAGCACAACAGCTACTCAAACCCTGACCACAACAGACAACGCAACTACTCCAACTTCAAATACAGCAGTTACACCAACCCCAGTGACAAGCACAACAGCTACTCAAACCCCGACAGCAACAGACAATGTGGCTACTCCAAGCACCGCAGCCACACCAACCCCAGTGACAAGCACAGTAGCTACTCAAACCCCGACAGCAACAGACAATATAGCTACTTCAAGCACCGCAGCTACACCAACCCCAGTGACATGCACAGTAGCTATTCAAACCCCGACAGCAACAGACAATATGGCTACTCCAAGCACTGCAACTACACCAACCCCAGTGACAAGCACAGTAGCTACTCAAACCCCGACAGCAACAGATAATGCAGCTGTTGGTGTTACTCAACTCCCAAGCACAACAGCTGCACCAACCCCAGCAATAGACATTGCAACCACTCCAATCCTAGTGGCAGACACTGCAGCCACTCCAACCACAGTGACAAACACTGCAGCTAAACCAAATGTCCAGTTTGTGACAATGTCTGTTGCTCCTGTAAGCAAAAGCAGACGAAAGGCACAAAGAGCAACCCGCGAAGCGAAGAAAGATGAAGACCCAATGCCATTACTATATGCAACAGCACCTGAACAAGAGTTACTACTACGTGGGTCAGAGGAAGAGGAAGAAGAAGAAGAGGTCACTTCTCGACCCCGGACCTCAACCGAACTGCGGAATATGCGAAAAGATTTCACCCGTCTTCCAGGGGAGCACATTGTCACCTGGTTGCTCCGGTGCTGGGACAATGGGGCCGACGGTCACAAACTAGAAGGTAGGGAAGCCAAGCAGCTGGGATCACTTGCTAAGGAAGGAGGAATTGACAAAGCGATTGCAAGAGAGAAGCGAGCCCTCAGTCTTTGGAGGCGGCTCCTGGCAGCTGTGAAGGAAAGGTTTCCCTACAAAGACGATATTACGAATCGCTCAGCCAACTGGACCACGATAGAGAAAGGCATCCAGTCCCTGAGGGAATCAGCCATTATAGAGATGATCTATCGTAGGCCGGATTCCAGGAACACATCCGTAGACCCAGATGAAGTCGAATGTACACGACCCATGTGGCGGAAACTTACACGGAGTGTGCCATCATCATATGCCCACACATTGGCATCAATGACCTGGAATGACGGAATATCACCAACAGTGGATTGCCTGATTCATCAACTCCGAGAGTTCGAAGACAATCTCACCCCTTCCATCATTTCAGCTGTGGAAAAACTGTCCCAGGAGTTCAAACAATTGAGAGACGATTTATCTGATCTATCCAGCTCTCCACGCGTACCAACCCATGTCCCAGCTATCAACAGAAGGCGCCCTACTGCTCGAGAAAGAAAATATAGGAGGTACACGCCACGGGCCACCCTATGGTTTTACCTGCGGGATCATGGAGAAGACATGAGAAAGTGGGATGGAAAACCTACTTCAGCTCTGGAGCAACGGGTGCGTGAACTGAAGAGGAGAACAATGGTCAAGGATGATCCTCCCAGGAAAGCTGCTGCTCCAGTCTCTGGCGAGCAGTTTCCCAGATGGAGCGAAAGAGCTGATTTTACTCCAGCTCCTGTGATAAGGAATACTAATCCCTTTCTACAAGACAGAAGTGGAGAATTTTGTGATCACTATTAGAGGGGCCCTGCCTCCAGCCAGGTGGAGGAGAGGGATAATCGGGTTTACTGGACTGTGTGGATCAGATGGCCTGGCACATCAGTCCCACAGAAGTATAAGGCTCTAGTAGATACCGGTGCACAGTGTACTCTGATGCCATCAAGGTATCAAGGGGTGAAACCCATTTCTATTTCTGGAGTGACAGGAGGATCCCAAGCATTAACTATGCTGGAAGCTGAAATCAGCCTGACTGGGAGGAAGTGGCAAAAGCACCCCATTGTAACTGGTCCAGGGGCTCCATGCATCCTTGGCATAGACTATCTCAGGAGAGGGTATTTCAAAGACCCAAAAGGGTATAGATGGGCTTTTGGTATCGCTGCCTTGGAGACAGAGGAAATTAAGCAGCTGTCCACCTTACCCGGTCTCTCAGAGGATCCTTCTGTTGTGGGGTTGCTGAAGGTCGAAGAACAACAAGTGCCAATTGCGACCACAACAGTGCACCGGCGGCAATATCGCACCAACCGAGACTCCTTGATTCCCATCCATAAGCTGATCCGCAGACTGGAGAGCCAAGGAGTGATCAGCAGGACCCGCTCACCCTTTAATAGCCCCATATGGCCAGTGCAAAAGTCTAATGGAGAGTGGAGGTTAACAGTAGACTATCGTGGCCTGAACGAAGTCACACCACCATTGAGTGCTGCCGTACCGGACATGTTAGAACTTCAGTATGAACTGGAGTCAAAGGCAGCCAAGTGGTATGCCACAATTGACATTGCCAATGCATTTTTCTCAATCCCTTTGGCAGCAGAATGCAGGCCACAGTTTGCTTTCACTTGGAGGGGCGTCCAGTACACTTGGAACCGACTGCCCCAGGGGTGGAAACACAGCCCTACCATCTGCCATGGATTGATCCAGACTGCACTGGAACAGGGGCAAGCTCCAGAACACCTGCAATACATTGATGACATCATCGTGTGGGGTGATACAGCGGAAGAAGTTTTTGAGAAAGGGAGGAAAATAATCCAAATCCTGCTGAAGGCCGGTTTTGCCATAAAACGGAATAAGGTCAAGGGACCTGCACAGGAGATTCAATTTTTGGGAATAAAATGGCAAGATGGACGCCGCCAGATCCCCACAGACGTGATCAACAAGATAACAGCAATGTCTCCACCAACTAACAAGAAAGAAACACAAGCTTTCTTAGGTGTTGTGGGGTTCTGGAGAATGCACATCCCAAATTACAGTCTGATTGTAAGCCCTCTCTACCACGTGACCCGGAAGAAGAATGATTTCAAATGGGGCCCTGAGCAACAACAAGCCTTTGAACAAATTAAACAAGAAATAGTTCATGCAGTAGCCCTTGGACCAGTCAGGGCCGGGCCAGATGTGAAAAATGTGCTCTATACCGCAGCTGGGGAGAATGGTCCTACCTGGAGCCTCTGGCAGAAAGCTCCAGGGGAGACTCGAGGTCGACCCCTTGGCTTTTGGAGTCGGGGATATAAAGGATCCGAGGCCAGCTACACTCCCACTGAAAAAGAGATACTGGCAGCCTATGAAGGGGTTCGAGCTGCCTCAGAAGTGATTGGAACTGAAGTGCAGCTCCTCCTGGCACCCCGGTTGCCTGTGCTGGGCTGGATGTTCAAAGGCAGGGTCTCCTCTACACATCATGCAACCGATGCTACATGGAGTAAGTGGGCTGCACTAATTACACAACGAGCTCGAATAGGAAATCCCAGTCGTCCAGGAATTCTAGAAGTCATCATGGACTGGCCAGAGGGCAAAGATTTTGGGATGTCACCAGAAGAGGAGGTGACGCGTGCTGAAGAGGCCCCACCATATAATGAACTGTCAGAGAGTGAAAAGCAATATGCCTTGTTTACTGATGGGTCCTGCCGTATTGTGGGAAAGCATTGGAGATGGAAGGCAGCTGTGTGGAGTCCCCTGCGACAAGTTGCAGAAACTGCTGAGGGAGAGGGTGAATCGAGTCAGTTTGCAGAGGTGAAAGCCATCCAGCTGGCCTTGGACATTGCTGAAAGAGAAAAATGGCCAGTACTTTATCTCTATACTGACTCATGGATGGTGGCAAATGCCCTGTGGGGGTGGTTGCAGCAATGGAAGCAGAGCAACTGGCAACGCAGAAGTAAACCCATCTGGGCTGCTGCATTGTGGCAAGATATCGCTGCTCGGGTGCAGAACCTGGTGGTGAAGGTACGCCACGTAGATGCTCATGTACCCAAGAGTCGGGCCACTGAGGAACACCAGAATAACCAGCAAGTGGATAAAGCTGCTAAGATTAAAGTGGCTCAGATGGACTTGGATTGGCAACATAAGGGTGAATTATTTTTAGCCCGGTGGGCCCATGACACCTCAGGCCATCAAGGCAGAGATGCAACATATAGATGGGCTCGTGATCGAGGGGTGGACTTAACGATGGACACTATTGCCCAGGTTATTCACGAATGTGAAACATGTGCTGCAATTAAGCAAGCCAAGCGGTTAAAGCCTCTCTGGTATGGAGGACAATGGCTGAAGTACAAATATGGGGAGGCCTGGCAGATTGACTATATCACACTCCCACCAACCCGCCAGGGCAAGCGCTATGTGCTTACCATGGTGGAAGCAACCACCAGCTGGCTGGAAACATACGCTGTGTCCCATGCCACTGCCCGGAACACTATCCTGGGCCTTGAGAAACAAGTCTTGTGGCGACACGGCACCCCAGAGAGAATTGAGTCAGACAATGGGGCTCATTTCCGGAACAACCTCATAGACACTTGGGCCAAAGAGCATGGCATTGAGTGGGTATACCACATCCCCTACCATGCACCAGCCTCTGGGAAAATCGAACGGTACAATGGGCTGTTAAAAACTACACTGAGAGCAATGGGTGGTGGGACTTTCAAACACTGGGATACACATTTACCAAAAGCCACCTGGTTGGTCAACAGTAGGGGATCTGCCAAAAGGGCTGGCCCAGCCCAATCAGAACTTTTACGTACCGTAGAGGGGGATAAAGTTCCTGTGGTGCACATAAAGAATTTGTTGGGGAAGACAGTCTGGGTTATTCCTGCTTCAGGTAAAGGCAAACCCACTCGTGGGGTTGCTTTTGCTCAGGGACCTGGATATACTTGGTGGGTAATGCGGGAAGATGGGGAAGTCCGATGTGTACCTCAAGGGGATTTGATTTTGGGGGAAAACAGCCAATGAACTCAATTGTACGCTGTTGCCTGCTCTATAACACTTTTATAGCCCACCAGCTAGATATCTTCAGGTCACCAGCCATTGACCCTGACTTCCCTCCGATCATCACCTCAACAAAGAATGAATTTTGAGGAAACCAGATGAGCTCAGCAGTGACCAGATGAGTTTGGCGGTATCATCAGCAGGCAACAACCCAACACTATGTACCGTCCCTCCTGCCCTGAAAGACTATTACAAGAGATGGAGCCTGACATCATGGACTGGATGAGTTCAGCAATTTTACAGGGATTGGTCCATGGACTAGGGAACGATATCTTTCTCTGTGTGTGGGTGTGGGTGTATATATATGTGTATATATGGGACAGGGGTGATGGTGTGCTGAGAGATGTGGGATCTGAGCATGACGTGAATGGTATGGAATAAGGGGTGGATACTGTCCTGGGTTCAGCTATAGCAGTCATTTTTCTCCTGCTTAGTAGCTGGTGCAGTGCTGTGTTTTTTAACTTTCAGCCTGGGAACAACGCTGATAACACTGATGTTTTTAGTTGTTGCTAAGTAATGTTTATTCCAACCAAGGACTTTCTCAGTCTCATGCTTTGCCAGGGAGGAGGGGAAGCCGGGCGGAAGCAGAGACAGGACACCTGACCCAAACTAGCCGAAGGGGTATTCCATACCACAGCACGTCATGCCCAGTATATAAACCGGGGGGAGTTACCCGGAAGGCCCAGATCACTGCTCGGGTCGGGCTGGGTATCGGTCGGCGGGTGGTGAGCAATTGTATCCTCTCCCCTTGTTATTTCACTAATCGTTATTATCATTGGCGGTAGCAGTAGTGGTTTTGTGTTATACCTTAGTTGCGGGACTGCTCTTATCTCAACCCGTGGGAGTTACATTCTTCCCATTCTCCTCCCCATCCCTCCGGGAGCGGGGGGAGGAAGAAGCGGGGGGGGGGGAGCGAGCGAGCGGCTGTGTGGTTCTGAGTTACCGGCTGGGCTCAAACCACGACACAGGAAGATAAAAATATAAAGTTTTTCCTTTGCATCTCTTCCAAGGAGACATATATTTTCTGAAACAAAATGTTCTTACCAGACTTCTCTTTACCACACTTGACACCTCTTCTGAATTTAACATTGTGGGTGGGACCCACTTAGGGCTTTTTGAGGCCAGTCTGCAAGAAGTTTATGTTGTTCTGTTCCTCAGTCTTCTGTGTGATACCTCCCTTAATAGTCCTCTTTGCACCATACCTTACCACAGCAGCAAATTGCACACAGCATTCTTTCTCTCCATCTGTGAGCATGTCACTCTGACTATGCAGATATATGATATTTTCAGAATCCTTCTCTTAAAATATATTTCAGGTGGCAGCAGTCATTTTGGCACGGTAGAACTATTCAGCATGTAAACACTGTCAGGATGTCTGATTTGGCAATGTGAAGACACTTTCTTCAGATCCAAGAGATACTGCTTGAATCTTCTTACATTATGCATAACAGGTTGCCTTTGTCCAGATACCTAAGCTTGCTTGGGCTCAGGTGAGAATTTACGTGTTCAGCACCTAAATCCAATTTAGTTATTAACCAGTGAATAAAATTGCCTCAGTGCCTGATGGCATTTTCCAAACTATGCCTGGAATCATCTATATTTGGAGATGCTGAACAACTATCACCCTTAAACCTTGGCTAGGCCAAAGCATAGGCATTCCTATGTATCTTCCAAGCAGAAGATCAACTCATGCCCATCCCCACAGCACTCCCAATTGCGTGAGCACCACAAACTGTAATTGCTCAGTATTCACATTTCAAGCAATACCTCAATATTTGAGTGCACACCCAAGAAACTGGAGACCTGTCACGAAGCTCTCACTTTTCTGCAGCTTTTGAACTGATGTGGATTTCAGTAGTTCCATTATATGAGGTGTATGTTCTGTGAACAGTGAATAAATGCTTTAGCAGGGAACCAGTGCCTAGTGCCTCATAGAGCTTTAGGTCTCCAACAGCAAAAATGGCGAAGCAGAATCTTGTTAACTTGTAAGAGTGTAGTGAGGATACATCACATAAGCTTTTGAGGTGTGCAGGTGTTCAGACAATGCTAATACAATCCACCTAGAAAACCTAAGGTATTGGCTTGAATATTTCTGTGGTTAATGGATGAGTTTGTAATGCATTTGTTTTCAGATACATTTTTTGCATTTAGAAGACAAGTTACTGACATGAAGACACATTAGTGGTATTCTCAGTATTATGTCTCTAAACTTTAAGGCACTTGCAAAACCATCTATTTATTTCAGCTATGTTACTTGAATTTTCCTGTTTTTATGTCATTCCGTTAAGTACTTCTATCTAAAAAAGGCACTTCCAGGAATTTCATTAAGGTATTGGGAAGCCCAGTGTACTGGAGCTGAACTTTATTCCCAGAACTACCAGCAATCTGTCAGTGGCAAGGTTTCCTGGAACGATATCAAAACCCCTGTCTATAACGCCCAAAGGAACAGTGATAGTCCCTCTCCAGAAATTGTGTTTAAGTATCGTTCACTGGGAAAGTGACAATTGTTTAGAAACACCACAGGCATAGGTATGTTACTAAATCTAGTAACATAGACAAATCCTAAAGGTTGTAACTGCTGAATACTAAACCTTTCTGGTACATCTACAAATCTACACAGTGGTGGAATTTGAGTGCAGAGAAAGGTGAAATGAGAATGAAGGTATGGCTACATCTCTTCCTGCTGCCAGCTGAGAAAAATTTTGAATATATATTTTTCCTAATATTTGTTAGGCTTGAATTGATGGTAGAGCAAGTAAAAAAACTCAGGTTCTGCTTTTGTATCCTCTTTTGTTGCAAATTGGAATGAACTGTTCAAAGTTAAGTTTTTTTATGGAATGAAACTTGTAACAGAAAAGATGTATTCAGAAACATGAAAGATTTTATTCTGGAGAAATAGAAGACATATTCAGATACAAAATTAATGTGAAATAATAAATGCGAAACCAAATATTTTGACATTAGTGAAATTAAATATTTTTACACTAGTGTTATAAAAACATCAAAAGGCTTCCCTTTGACACTGATTTTGTGAACAATATGACACATTTCTACAAAACATTTCCAATTACAAGAAGCCAACATTTTCTGAAGGCATTTTCTTTTTTTTTCTTTTTTTTTTTTTTAGCCACCTGTAGCTTGGAAAAAAAAAAAATCCTGGAAATAATAATGAAAACTATTCTTTTAACCTAATTAATTCTGGCAAGAAATAATGCCTATATATGTTAAGTCCTAAACTGAGTCAACCTTGAGAATTCTAGGGAAGCTTCCTCACAAAAACAAAAAGCAAGAATATGCAAGGGAATGACAGTGGAAGAAAAAGAACTGGATCCAGATTCCAGTAGCTTTAGAGATGTTAATTAATCAGTCTTGTTCTTAGCCTTTTGACATATTGGCTTTATGTGGCAATAAGCTGTCAAAGGCAGGATTTTAATCCGAGTTGTACTCTTGACCATTATCAATAGATCCAAATTTATATATTGAAGAGCTGAATATCTGTCCACACTGACTACTCCACTCAGAACAGTTTTTAATTAGCATGTAGTGGTTATCATACCAGAATAAAGGCTTGAATAAAAGTAATCTTTTTGATTGTTCTCCCTTACAGTATATCAAATTATAATTGTCTGGGAGATCTCTGTCTCTAGATATTTAAAAGTACACTGTGATTTATGCCAAGTGCAACACAGTCTGAAGGATAAGAGATCAGTCACCTCTGTGGTTGTCTTTGTTTTACATAAAGAGATGCATGCCAAAATAAAGATGATGTGCAATGGGCCCACTAATTGTACTAGTTGCATTTATTTTAATTCTTTTACAGTACAAATTCATTTTTGGATGTAGATCTTTTACACCTTCTTTAACTGCTGTGAAAACTTTCACAAGGAGTATAATAATTCAGAATAAACACAGTCTGTGTACCAGTTTTTCTTAATTTTTTTTCCTTACAATTTCTAGAAGAAGCAACATTTTTACTGTTAAGGTATACCCTCATATTCTCAGTTTTCTGTGGCTTGTGACAGTCTGTAGGAGTGAAGTATTACCCACATTAGAGAAAGATCTTAAGCAAGATTAGCATACACAAGTCCATGGGACCAAAGAAGATGAATCCAAGGGTGCTGAGGGGGTTGTTTGATACAGTTGTGAGTCTACTTTCACCATTTTCAAAAGCTTATGATGACTGGAAACAGTTCCTGATAGATAGAAAAAGGGAGACATCAAACTTGCCCTGAAGAAAGGAGAGTAGATAATGACCAGCCTATCTATATTCAGTCTCTAGGAATGTTAAGAAGCAAATCTTCCTAGAAGCAGTGGCCTAGCGCATGAGGGACCAGATAACTGGGAACAACCAGCACGATCAAGGTGAAGTCATACCTGACCAACCAAGTTGCCTTCGGTGGTGAGGTGACTAGCTCTGCAGATGTGGTGAGAGCAGTGGAGGGGATTTACCTGGAATTTAGCGAGATATTTAGCACAGTCTCCTATGGTATCTGTACAGCCAAATTGGAAAGATATGTTTGGGTAACTGGTCTACATTCTTCATGTGTTTCAACTTGTGGATCGTGACCCTTGATGTTGGCAATACTCTCCACAACGTAACCCAACAGGCAGGTGTCCTTCTTTGTGAAGGGCATGTTGCTGACTCATGATCAGGTGTTGTCCACCAGGATCACCAGGACCTTCTCTGCAGAGCTGATTTCCAGCTAGGTGTATCCCACCATATATTGGTGCATGGGGTTATTCCTCCCCAGCTGCAGGACTTCCCCTTCTTGAAATCCATGAGGCACATTTCTCCAGCCTCTCAAGGTCCCTCTGGTTGGTAGGATGACCTTTGGTATATGAGACACTCCTCCTTGTTTTGTGTCATCATCAAACTTGCTGCCCCATCATCCAGGTCATTGATGAAGATGTTGAACAGGACTGGACCCACTGTCGACCTCTGAGTTACACCACTTGTTACTTGCCTCCAGCTAGTCTTTGTGCCACTGATCATGATACTTTGGCTCTGCCGAGTTTGCGAGATTTCAATCTACCCACTGTGTGTTCATCCAACCGGCTTGTCCAGGAGGATCTTATGGCAAAACAGTGTCCAGGTGGACAATAGCCATTGCATTCCCCTCATCTACTGGACCAGTCATTTCATCATAGAAGTTGCTCAAGCATGACTTCCTGTTGGTGGATCCATGCTAACTACTACTGATGATTTTCTTGTCTTCTATGTGTCTGGAAATGATGTCCAGGATCAGCTGCTCTACCATTTCCCCAGGTATCAAGGTGGTGCTGACTGACTTACAGTTTCCTGGGTTCTTCTTCTTGTCTTTCTTGAGGACCGACATTTGCTTTCTTCCAGTCTTTGGGTACTTCTCTTAGCCATCATGATCAACCAAGGATTTAGAGAGTGGTCTTATAATGACATCAGCCAGCAGCCTCAGGACTTGTGGGTGCCTTCCACCAAGGCCCATGGGCACCCACATATCCATGACCTTATTTGCTTCTACCAAGGGTATGTCTTCCACGCTCCAGACTTTTCCCCTCACCTCTGGAACCTGGTATCTCTGAAGACTTGTGCTGCTAGTAAAGACTAAGGCAAAGAAGGAATTCAGTATCAAAGCCTTTTCCATGTCCTGTGTACCCAGGTCCACATTTTCCCTAGCCTTCTTTTGTTACCTGTGAACTTACAGAAGCCTTTCTTGTCATTACCAGATTGCTTGTTATCCCTTATCAGATTCAGTTCCAGTTGGGTTTTTCCTTTAACTTCCCAGGTTACACACCCTTGCTTTCATCCTCCGCATGCTTCCTTTTTGTGTCTGAGTTTGGCTAGGAGTTCATCCATTTTTGTCTGACCCTTGGATGGACAGCTCTTGAGCTTAGAGGAGGTAATTGTTGAATTTTAATCAGCTTTCTTGGGCCCATCTTCTTTCCATGGTCTTACCTGAAGGAACTCTTCCCAGCAGATATTTGAAGAGACCAAAGTCCACTCTCCTGGAGTCCAGGGTTACACTTCTTTCTCCCTTCAGGTCCCTGAAGTCCACCATCTCATGGCCACTGCAGCTGAGGATGTTTCTGACTTTCACACCCCCACTGAGCCCCTCCTTGTCAGTGAATATGAGGTCCAGCAGAGCATTTCTCCTTGTTGGCTCCTCTGTCACTTGGGAGAGGAATTTGTCATCCAGGACACCCCGTGTTCCAGGAACCTTCTGGATTGCTTATGTCCTGCTGTGTTGTCCCTCAAGCAGATACTGGAGAAGTTGCAGTCTTCCATCTGCAGGCAGAGGAACAGATTATACGAGTCTACATTGCTATATATTTTAGTACACAAAATTTTGCTTTTCAACTTTGGGCTATGCAACTCTGTATCTTCTCACACTGATGTGTGATGAGGAGCTTATTTCTATTCTCTTTCTGCTCTACATGCCAAAGCTTTCTTTTCCAATTTTGGTTCTAAATCTGTCTTGCTCCTATGGTTAATAGAGATAATTTATTTTTGTCATGCGGCTTCATCTCAGAGCTGAACTATTACAAATGCAGCCTTGATATTGATATAACCTACCAGTCAATGGAAGGTAGAACTCCTGCAGGCCCTCAGGACTTCGGGTAGGTAACTTGCATATGTGTGTGTGTGTTTGATATCTCATGAAGCCCACTAGGGCTCAGCAAATAGATGGTCTTCTAACCTTTATATTATTTTGATAGTGATAATCAGTTCCCACACGTGCCTCGAAATTCTTATGTGAACTGAGAACAGAGGCACTTCAGGTAAAAGTATTCATAAAATATAGGGAAGCTTTAATAGTTCTGGAGTTCTTAGTCTTCCGCAGAGTAGCATAAAGCAAGAACTTCAGGCCCAGCTAGTTGTATTTAATTAGAGAAACCACCTGACTGATTAGTTGAAATACACATCTGCTGGTTCATTCCACTTTAATCCTTTCTTGTTACATTGTGGGGAGAGGGGGAAGGGTAGGAAATTACAATTGTTTAAATGATCTCATGTCTAAATTGCTGGACTGGCAAAGCAAATATTACAAATGATCAGTCTGTCTGGTACCTCAGCAGCAATATAATCTGAATCCATGATAATTTTAAATTACAGTTCCAGTCAGACTTCTTTCTTTTTCTGTCCTCAAGTGGAGGTCTACTTTATACAGAAGTATTAAACTACAGAACATATTATTTTTTTCAGGTTGCCAACACCTAAATAGCAACTGTGCTGAAAGTAGTAGTCCATTTATTTTCCATGACAAAGAATCTCGTCACATAGAAGAATGAATCATGTCTGCGAGTCTGTTTGCATACATGTATGTATGTAGAAAATCTAGAGCCAGGTGGCAACTATGTCAGAGGAAGAAAGTAGAAGAAAAATGAGTAACTTATAAAATAATTATTAGAATTATAAAAAATAAGTAGTGAAATAAGTAGTTTAAATTCCTCCAGCCTTAAAGGTTAAGTTGTGTTGCTGCTGTGCTGATGCTCTTGTTCCACATTTGTGAGTTCATGCAATATTCAGCAATCATTCACTGCTCAGTCTCTTGGATTGTGCCACAAATTGTCAAACTTATATGTTCCTTGCACAGAGAATTGTTTGAATTTTCAAAAAAACAGGGTTGATGCTGATTGTTTAAAATTATACTGTTTTTTCTACATGTGACAATGTTCTTAAACACCTCCAGTGAGTCAATATAATATTCTTGACCAGTTGGGCTTAACATGAGTTATGAGTTGATTTCCCCAAGCCTGCAATAGATATACTCTATTTCTGTCCCCATCCAATATTATATATTGGTTTTAGCTTGTATTTTTTTCAAAGTGGAGTTTTTTTAAAGAACACGTTTGAGTTTAAGCAGACTCTGAGAATAAAGGATCTGATTCAGCATGATATACATACCTGACTGCTGAAATTTAGACACATATCTGAAAACTGTGCTGAAGCAAAGAGTAGGTTTTTAATTTAAATTCATTAGAGTTGTAGTACTGTAAAAGAGGAATAAAAAAGCAACAAATTAAGCTCTAAATGACAAACACACATCTCTAATAGGAAAGGAGAAAATCTATGGGGTTTTTATGATTGCAAGTCATTGGCAATATGATTTTAATACGATTACATGTAATCCATCACTTTCCAAATTGTGCAATAATAGATGATCATCAGACTAATTAATCTGAAATTTTCCAGTTCCCCCATTTTTGAGCTAAACCTAGATAATGTCAATACTTACCTAACTGAACATGTAAGAAACTTCTTTTATTTGACTGTCATTAGATTTGGTGTATCAATCATGGGGTACAAAAACCATGAAACATATTCCGGGTGTCATCATAATTCTACAGAACTTTCTTAAAGCTTAAAAAAAAATTCAATAATAGCATTGTTTAAGTATTGTGATAATATAGCCATGATGGATTGTACTGTGCTGTTCCATCTATTCCTCACACGAAATGTGTGAGATAATGCTGGATATTAAAGAATATGACCATAAAAACTTAAGGAAATCTATGTATCCAGATTCTGTGATATGAAAATTTGAAATAATAGAGGCCTATACTGTAGAGATTCTGAACTTTGTATAGTATACTGACTGGTTCGGTTGAAGGCAATTTGTATTATTACTATTGCTATTGCTGGTTTGAAGAATAAATTAATAACAGTGTTAATATGTTAATGATAGCATATTTTAAACAAATAGTCTAATTTTATTAATTTAGTATTTGTAACTTCTGTTATTCTTGCATTTTCATAATATAGCAAGTCTGTTTCAATGGTTTAAGCCATCTGCTCCTTGAAGCTGTTATTTTCATGCTCTATTAATTTTTTCTGTTTACTGTTTATATTAGAAAACATTCCTGATGAGATATTCATATTCATTCACATATTTCTTTCTCATTATTGTTAGCAGTTATCGTATACAGCTGATGCATAAAATATGCTAGGCTCCTTCAAACCATACAGTTAACACAGAATATTAAAGCTAGCTTTAACTCATATGTGGTCTGAAAGTTGTATAATAAAAAAAGACAGGAGAAGAAAGGGACGATGATGATAGGAAAGAGGTAAAATAATAAAACATTCAATGAGATTTAAGTAGCAGCAGATACCAGTAGGCAAATACTTTCTTGGTTATCCTTTCTAGTTGCTTGACTAAGTTTCCTTTTATTTTATTGTTAAAATATGCTATAGTATCCATCATCCTGTTTATGCCCATAGATAGCATCCATAACAGGATAAGCCAGCTACGTTTATTCATGGCCCCTTTCTTTCGTAATGGACTAAAAGATATAATTTTATAAAGTAAAATACATAGAATCATGGAATCATAGAATAGTTAGGGTTGGAAAGGACCTTAAGATCATCTAGTTCCAATCCTCCTGCCATGGGCAGGGATGTCTCACCCTAGACCATGTCACCCAAAGCTCTATCCAACTTGGCTTTAAACACTGCCAGGGACGAAGCATTTACCACTTCCTTGGGCAACCTATTCCAGTGTCTCGCCACCCTCACAGTAAAGAACTTCTTCCTTACATCTAACCTGAATTTCCCCTGTTTTAGTTTGAACTCATTCTCCCTTGTCCTATCGCATCTTCAGCATGCTTGAACACGATGCTGGATGAACAGCAGTTTTCAAAATAAAATTTGAATTAAGGAAACATTACGGGAACCATTTTAAGATTTGGGGAGATTTTGCAAAACTGAGGAAGAAAAAGAGGCTAAATTTTCCAGATATTACAGAAAAATGTATTCTATTACTTCAGTGAGTTGCAGTGCTGAAGTGGGTGGTTTCTCTAGATCTTTTTGAGCTTTATAAAATAAAAGAACGTTTAAGTGTGAGGAGCATTACCGATTCTTGAGAAGATACCAAAACCGGAATCAGAGGGAAAACAAAAAGTAAAAAAGACAATGTAGAGTAAGAAAAGAAAGATAATAAAAAAACTTCTGTGCCCCAAAGAGGGTGCAAATGGAAAGGTACAATGAACATGATGTGGTCAGATCAAGGGCTGGGACAGCACCCAGACTACTAGATAGGTACATTATTTTTTTTGAGCTGGTGGGTATTGGGAAGATTAATGTGAAGGACATTTTGCTAAGTAAGAGAGAAGATGAATGAAACTTTTATTGTCAAGTCAAAGAGAAAAAATTTGGTCTTAAAAGTATTGCGAACTGAAAAGCAAAAGACTAGTGGTTTAGATACACACCACGTACAAGAGCAGAAATATTTTCTGAGGTTGCAGGCCAGCATTTTCAGAATCTTACAGTTCAGTACTACTGTAAAAATAAGGCCTAGGCAGTATCTATATTTAATATGCCAGAGACACTTAATTTGTCATGACAAATACGGAAAGTATCACAGACATCTATATCCGAATGATCCAACCTAGTTAATACAGTCAATGGTGTTTGGGGATGATACATCTCTTACTGAAGGGACATTTAATGAATCATAAACTACGAAAAACCTATTTTCTCCACCAACTAAAAAGATGACAAAGAGTAGCCATTTGAAATGACTAAGGGATTTATGGATTCGAAGTAGCTTTTGAAATTAATCTTACACCTCAGTAAAATGCTGAAATGCGTCTAAATATGAGATACTGTCCTTAAAAGTGCATTTATTTTTAGTACATTTAATTAATGAAAAAACTAACATAATTCAATTATGAGACATATGTTTGGTAATATGTAGCAAAATCCCTTTGGTAAAAAGATAGATGAAAAGCTCTAAATCCACATGAAGAAATTAAGAGTAAAGAATTTAAAAGTTCCTAAAGTTATGATTTTCCAAATTAAAAAAAATGTCTCTCAATTCCAAGAGAACCTAACTGTTCTTCCTCCCACAAAAGTATTGCTTTTTATCATTCCTATAATGTTTTAATGATATTCCATGGCTGTAAGAAACAGATTACTATTTAATATACTTAGCATGCCAAACTTTGGTTATATGATACATTTGTCACTACATTCTTTAATTTAGCATAGATATAAAAAGGAAAGAATGTATCAGAAGAATATTTTTGGCACAAAATTTGAAAAACACATTCTCTTGCAATGCAGGCATATGACATAACTAAGTATACCTCTGCTTAGTTGTGATAAAATCACAGTTCCCATAAAAAGAAGCATAACACTAGAAAAGCATAACATTTCAGTGAGCGCTTGAAGAGAATGACACATGAAACATATTTGCATCTGTTACAGAATAAACACCCTTGAATGGAGGAATAAGTTAAAGAGCTGATTTTAAAGCACTTACTAAACATGTAGTCTAAAGTATGGTTACCCATCTTCTCTCCATTGACTCTACAAGAACCTACACCATTATATAGTCATAACTACATGGGTATAGTCAGGTGGGTAAGTAGTAAGTAGTAAAAGCAGTTGAGATGAATCTGTCCTGAAATGGTAGGATTGAGATAATAAATAATCTCAAATGACTACAACCGTCATTAGGTATCAGTTTGTTGTTGCCGCCACATGATTTGGACTATCTGCAATTCTAGAATATCTTGTTCTTATGCTTTCTCAAGCTGGTCAGAACTAGAAATAAAAGATACCCAAAATATTCAGCAATTACAAGTGGATTCTGTCCAGAGTACTATGTGTAGGAAGATACACACAGTCTGCTGAAATCATGGGTTTGTTTGTACCCTGTGGGAGGTTTGGTTAAGAATCATCACATGCTAATATTGGTAAGAGAATCAGACTGAAATGTTCTGTAAATTAAAAGTTTGTATTTCCTTTTTCAAATCCACGCTACAGTTTTGCTCTATAATTATTTGCTGAACAGATAAAAAGTAAACCAAGAGAAATACTGTGTTAGCTTCCTGATGCATCTCTTTGTAAGTATTGAGAGGGTAATTTTTTTGCTGAAATTCACTCGAATGACTAATAAGGACCTGCGTCCTGCTATGTGGCCCTTATAGTCAAAGAAAGCATGTTATTTGGTGAAATCTGAATGCCTGGATCAAGTTGACTCATTTTGTGACACTAGCTCAACAGAAAGGGGAAGTAACCTGAGCCCTTCTTAGAAAAAGATCTATTCATGAGACCGGTTTTCTCATTCCATTCCAGAAAACAAGGTTCATTGTAGTCTTCGATGAGCTCTTTATCCAAGTGCTATTCTATCCACAGGACTGAGGCTGTCTTGAGTGGAAAAGATAAGAGACATATTAAAAACATCAAATGCCCTGGTATTTGCCTTGCTACTTTCACTACATACAATGAATGTTCAAGACATTATTGAGACCCACCACTGAATTCTATCCTGCAACACATATCCCTCTAAAAAAAACAGCTTGTGAGAGTTTTCTCCATATCTCAAATTTCCAATAAATGATGTATTCTAAAGCTTAGAGATACATACTAACAAATCTAATGGAAAAGATATTGTATTGCAACTCATGGTTATGTGTAAAATGTCTGCATTCTCTACCCTACAAAATTACTGAGCATCAGTCTTTTTTTTTCCAATGTTAGCATTGAAAACAAGGAACTGACCTACTAAAGTCATCAGAGTCAAACACAGGAAGAGCTGATGTGACAGGAGAATCATGTCCTTTATCAGTTTATACCTCCTTCACAAAAGAAGGAGTATTTTCAGTTTTAATCTGAATTCATTAATGTCCGTGAATTTTGGATGTTGTAGACAGTCAGCTAGAATTTATTAATAATTAGTGATCTTTCAATGGGACACACCTCTTGTATTGTATACATGAAAAGCTATTGTTGTGAGACCTGATTATGATTCATTCCCCTCCTATCAACTTAATGTTATTTACTGGCATCACTTGTAATGGCACTATTGTTCTCAAAATATCACATCCTTTTCCATCCTGTGTGCTATTTCACTTTCTTTGTAGCGAATCTTTCCTATTACATTATTAGAGTTCTGTAAAGGCCCAGTTCTGTCCCTGCTGTTGAGTACTTTCACTTGTAACTGAGATTAACAAGAGCACTCAACATTTTTAGCTAAAGCTCAGTGCCTTGCAGGATTGCTTCTTTTATTGCTTCCTTTCATCTTCCTCTTGCTATTTCTTTGCTACTACAAAGCAGAGAAGGGTCGACTCCTCCTTCAGCTTCTTTTCACTACTCTCTCATTTGCAGAGGATACGAAGTTCTGCAACAGATGAAAAATAGCTGCATAATGCAGGAGCAATGCTCTCCTACCGCATGTGACCCACCACTCCCCTGCCAACAGGTTTTAGTATAAGGGGATGTCTGATCACCACATGCTACAATTTTGCAGTGTCTTGTAGACGAATGCAAAAGTAAAGGTATTGAGAACTTAAGCAGAAAATGGTGCTAGTCTGAGTTGGGGAGGGACCATACAGATTTGAAAGACCCTGTAACAAATCTTTGTTCTTGGCCTTCTGTTACCACATGCTCAGCAGATCTCAGTAGATAAACTGGGGGTAGTTGGCTGGCAGGGCTCAATCACTGCTTGGGAACAAGCTGGGTATCCATCAGTGAGTGGTGAGCAACTGTATTGTGCATCTCTTTGGTTTCTTGAGATTTATTCCTCTTTCTTCTTCCTCTTTCTTTTTGCCTTTCTTCTTCTTCTTCTTCTTCATTATTATTACATTTTACTTTCTTTCAGTTATTAAACTGCCCATGGGTTTTACATTTTTCTGATTCTCCTCCCCATCACACCCCAAAGAAACCCAAAGCATTCTGAAATATGATTAAGGACTAATATATTGTGACACCACATATAAGACTGGATTTTGTGTTTTCCATATTTTGTATTCAATATATCTCATCTTTTATTTAGGAAACCATGATAATGCCTGAGATTTTCTTAATTTCTCTGTAGGAAAATTTGTCTTTGGTTTATAAAGAACATGTACTCCACAGAGACAATAAAAATTTGAATTATTTTGTTGCATACTCAAAAGAGTGAATATTTTATTTTTTCAGTGAATTTAGAAAATGTTATAATCAGTTTTATAATCCATATGAAATGCCTGGTGTTATACATTGTTATGGAAATTTTCCGTAAAGGAGGAGTACTAAGTGGGAGATTAGGAGTGTTTTAGTAATCTTGGTTCTGGAAGGTAGATTTGGAGAAGTGTGGTTTTCCAGTACTAGGAAACACATATAACATTTTGAAACAGGATTAGCTGCTTACTAATCAGGACTCTTCCAAATAGGGCATGCCAGGCTTATGCCATATGTCCACAAACTTGATCATATCATTGTATGCACTGTGCTGTTAAACTAATGGATCAATTTTTAAGTAGAAAAATGTGTGTGCCAATGCTTCGGTATGTGTTTGAATTGCTTACTAATGTCTTACAAAGGTAAAAAAGAATCTAAGTTTATTTGGTAGTTCTACAGTCTCTTTACTAGATGTTCGGATGCTTGTGTTTGCTTTTATTGGAGAAGTACTTCTTTATGTGCAGTAGCTCAAGCTAAATAAGTGGATTGTCAGTGTCAACTGTTTTTCTTTGCTGTCTTAACTACTTTCATGTAGCTAGGCAGCTGAGAGACACAGAAAATCTATTTTTAAATCTACAGTAATTGCACAGTTAGATATTTGCACAATGTTCTGCTGCTCTGCATATTTATCTTTGACCTTTGACAGTTACCAAGTACATAATTCTCCATCTTACTTAAAATGAAACACCCAAGAGATGGAAAGAGGGCTCCAAAGAGTGTAAGTAAGTTACATGCATGGCCTAGCTAGGGAGCCAGTGAGGGATGTAATGGCCTTTCTTTGTGGAAATGTCCTCATTTCTGGTTTGTTTTGGTTAATATTAATCTGAAAATTGTACAGGTGAATTCTTGGTGCTTATGGTCAAAGCATAGTACAATGACACAAATATACCAGTGAATAAAATATTTTTTAAAATCCCCCTCAGATTTTCATTATATTCTTTCAAAGAATATGGGTATTCATATTTATTTTTAAATTTCTGTAGGATGGTCCAAGAGCAGAACGAAAATTGTACTTCTGTTAAATAAATGCAGCAGTAAAAGAACTTGCAGGCTATTGAAAGGAAGCTCACCCTTTGCCTTCTGTGGTTGCTTTTTATTCAGTTCTCCTGCCTCACATACAGAGAAGTGTTTGGCAATATGTTTTTAAGAGTTTTAACATGTGAGTTTTCTTAGAGCAAAGGAAACTAAGCAGCATTCTTGAGATATCAAAAATAAAGTGTGACAGTTTCTCTTGGGCAGTCAGACCGCAGCTTTTCATCATCATCTTAAAATCAACCAGCAATCGATGAAGATTATAAATCATAGGTGTAATATACTTTCTTGAAAAAATACTGTCTAAATAATCAGTGGAAGTCCTTCCTTGCTCCATTTTTCTGCAAAGTTACGCATGGCGCAGTGTGTATATGCACAATGAACTTTGTAGTGAAGCCAAATGTAGGGGTGAATTGAAAGGTATATAGAAAAAAAAAGCCAAACGTAGAGAATATTTGACAGTCTATCTTTTTCAGTATCTGAAAATAGTAACATTAATAAGACAAGTTGCAGGCACATTCCACAAAAGAAGCTGCAGAATGATGCCCCTAACAAGAGACAGTGTAATACAGTGGTTTGTTCCAGTCTGGGTTTTTTTTGAATGGCAAAGCAATTACACATGTCCTTAACTTTAAGTGTATGCTCATCACTATTCAGCAAATGCTTAACTCCATGTTTAAGGTCAAATATATGTGTAGGTCCCTCAAATTCAAAACCTCATTAGTATTGTACAAACTTACAATAGGGAGAAACTTTTCAGTTTTAACAAATAAGTAGATATTGGGAAGCCTGAAAGCACGTTTAGTGTTTTTTTAGCGAACGCATTTCTATAGAAACAGCATAAATGAAAGCCTTTGTGTGAGCTACTGGGGGAAGAAAAAAACAACCCAACAAAATCAAAACCAAGCCAAAGCAAAGGAAAAAACAAACAAAACAAAACAACAAAACAAACAAACAAACAAACAAAACCCCGAAAACCCCCCACCATACCACAACAAACAAACAAACCAACACCTTTATTCCTCACCACAAACACCACAGAATGACAGAATGGTTGAGGTTGGAAGGGACCTATGG
The DNA here is from genome assembly GCF_004027225.2 of Strigops habroptila. Lineage (NCBI taxonomy): Eukaryota > Metazoa > Chordata > Aves > Psittaciformes > Psittacidae > Strigops > Strigops habroptila. Next base: position 17,202,555 of record NC_044279.2, read on the forward strand.
AGATCATCTGGTCCAAACCACTGCTCAAGCAGGGCTTCCTATAGCCACTTGTCCAGGCCTATATCCAGTCAGGTTTTTAATATCTCCAAGGATGAAGACTCTACCACCTCCCTGAGCAATCTGTGCCAGTGCTCAGTCACCCCAACAGTGAAAAAGTGTTTCCTGATATTCAGAGGGAACTTCCCATGTTTCAGTTGTTCCTGTTGCCTCTGGTCCTGTCACTGGGCACCACAGAGAAGAGCCTGGTTCCACCTCCTCTGCACCCTCTTTTCAGGCACGCATGTATGTTGATGAGATGTCCCTGAGCCTTCTCTTCTCCAGGCTGAACAGTCCCAGCTCTCTCAGCTTTTCCTCACAGAAGAGATGCTCCAGCCCTTTCATCATTTCCACGGCCCTTTGCTGGACTCTTTCCTGTATGACCATGTGTCTCCTGTACTGGAGAGCCCAGAACTGGACACAATACTCCTGGTGTGGCCTCACCAGTGCTAAGGGGAAGGATCACTCCCTCTCAAGCTGCTGGCAATACTTCATCTAATGCAGCCCAGGATACCATTCACCTTTGCAGCAAGGACACATTGCTGGCTCATGTTCCGGTGTCCACCAAGATCTCCAGGTCCTTTTCTGCCAAGCCGCTTTCCAGCTGTGTCATGTCCCCATCTCTGCCTTCCTCCTCCATTATACAGCTAGAATTTCTGGGGTTTGATACTCACAGTAAAAGTTATTACAGGTTTATATTAAAAAGCAGTAGTTACATAGAGTATTTCTAATTAAGTGTTACAAGTTGTAAGTTCCTGAATTTTATGCAAATCCATTTCAAACACATCTAGCGGATAATTAGGTAAGGTTCAGGTAAGGACAGATGACTTGTAAAAATCTTAGCAGTTGTAAAAATCTTAGCAGTTTAATTTTATTCTAGAACAGTACGTGGTTATCCAAAACATACCTATATTCATTTACAAGTTCTACCCAGCAATGGTAAAAATATTTGTTATACCATTATGTAAATTTTTTTTTCAGGAAGTTCAATGGTGTATAGAAAATAATATTTTTACACTGTAAAGGTAGCTGAAACTTCTCTCAGCTTATTTGATGGATGTTTTAGTGAAAGTTTTCAATTTATTTGTACCAATACAATCATCCTAAATTCTTATTATGGGGGTTCCATCCGAAATTTACTGTGAACTTCCACTGCTGAATATAACCCATTTTTCACACCAAATGTGATAGAAAATATTTGACTTCTCCTTTTCGTAAAAAGGTGATGGTATTCCTGACTCAATCATTTCCTATGCTTTCCTGAGCAATTTTGAGCCAGCTCTCTCAAGCTGACTGGTGGTGGGTATACCAGAACAGACCTTAGACGAAAACTTTGTATGGTAAAAGCAGTGATTTTCTACTTCATCTATCCAATTGTATCAAATGCTTGGTTGTTGCTTTAGACTGTAAACATTTGAGGACATGAACATCACATATGATTTTAAAATCTTACAATACTAAGATTCTAAGATTAAAAAATCTTCAAACAATATTAATATAATATTTAGTGGAAGGTGTCCCTGCCCATGGCAGGGTGTTGGAGCTAAATAATCTTAAGGTCCTTACCAACCCAAACCATTCTATGATTCTATGATTCCATCTGAAATAGGACTTTTGAGAGCTACTGTAACACAGTAATAATAATAACAGAACTATAATTCTCATATCCATTAAATGAAATAGTAAGTATGATAATAAACAGGATTAAATTTTCTACTAAAAATATGCAATTATATTAAAGAGCGACAAGAAGAAATTATGTTTATTTCTGTGGTCTGACTATAACGGATTAAAACTTCAAAACATGAAAGAGAAGTGACTAGAGTTCAGCAAAAGCCTTTGGCAGCATCTTGGGGAATTAAATGCTTTCCATTTTTAGGAAGAGATTGTGGATTGCTGCTTTCTTTTTGTAAATTAAAAAAAAAATAAAAATTATCGTTACTCTTTTTTTGCCAGTTTTGTATCTCAATAAACACATTGCTTTTAATGTTTTATTGGTTGAGATTATCTGTGGTGAGTTATCCAAATTAACTATAGAAAATACAATGTTTAATTCTTACGTAAGAGAAGTGGGAAGCATCTAAAATTCTTTCAGTGTGCTTGTCACAAGAGGATTTTCTTTTAAATATGAAAAATGTATGAAAATTAAAGAGTAAATTACAATGCAATAACTGTAATGTTCCTGTTATTTTAAAAAGTGTCGAAAGAAGTAACAGTATACCAGTGTGAAACATCATTTCTTTTGTGTTTGAATTTTTACAATATGTTTAAATATTATTTCTATAGGATCCTATGTGTAGAGATAAATCTGGAATAGATATAAGTTGCTTTACCAAAAGAAAACACAAAACAGCATTAGAATTTATTTGGCTTTGTTGTTATTAATGTTAGTGGGTAATTGTGTTGCATCGAATCACCAGGAGAGTACTTACTGAAGCAAGACTCAGTTGTGCTGCGTGTTGTATAGACACAGAGAAACTTGGCATGTTCTATGCTCCAATCAAGAGGCAAAGAAACTGATACGTAGGTAAGGGACCTTGGGGAGTGGGGATTCTGAGCTTCTGGCTCCTGTGAATCACAGCATTCACAGATTCACTCCTGTGAATCACAAGCAACGCAGTCAGTCAAAGAGAGGTGGTAATTAAAGAAAAATGAGTTTATGTGTATGCTCAGGTAATTAACAGTACGAAATCATTGCCATTCCTTTAATGAAGAAGTAAACACATGATAGGATTGAATAGACTGTGAGGATGATTGCTGTAGTCAAGGCATCAGTTAAAGCATAAGAACTATTTTGTGATTTGTTCAGAGGAGGAATGCACAAGGTTGCACCCAGGTAAGCATTTTGGGCCTAAATACAAAACAGGGCTGGAGCATCTATTGGTTAGGTACTGGATTGACTACCTTACATGTACCAAACCTCCAGAGCAGAAAGGAGTGTACATGTTGAGCACAGCTGATGGGCCAAACTGATGACGTTAGAGCACCACCTCCTGCAGCTGGTCCTGCCCAGGACCTCTCCTGCTCATCTGCAGGACACAGGGACCTGGGTCCTCAGCCCAGGCTGAGGGTTGTGTCTGCCTCTTTCCTATTTTGCTGGTTCAATGCGAAGCCGAGCACATATCCCAGAGACACAGACACACAAGGACACACAAGCAGGACACTGACAGTTGGTTACAAAGACTGCTTCAGATGAGGTGCTGCCTTCAGCAGCACCTGCATAGAGGACTCACATAAAACACAAGAACAGACAGCCAGGTCCTCTCCCCTTGGACTGTCAGAGGCAGGAGGTCACTAGTACAGGAATGCACACACACTCTCCAGGTTCACAAGCACACACACATTTGTAGATAGATACTCCACATATGGGCACAGCCCCTCTGTGTGTCTGACACCCCTGCACGCATCCCAGGCCCCTTACCCATCCAACAGATCCCCTCTTCTCCAGCTAGTCCAACTCAGTGCTCGCTGCACACACGCAGCACTCCACACACTGGTCCCACAGCATCCCACACTCATAGGTCCCCTATACACCAGCATGGACCCTCCACCAACCCTGACCCAAGGCCCCACCACTCACCAGCTGGTCCAGATTGAGGTTTGACAGCCAATATGCACACACACTCCACATACACCCTGCCTGGGGAAGATAGAGGCACCCAGTTTCCCCAGCAGCCAGCACCTGGTACACAGGCTGTGTCCTGCAGTCCTGCTTTGGCTGCCAGCACTGATCCCCTCACTCACACCCGTCCCCCCAGTAGCTGGTTTTTGGACACACACTGTTCCCACCCTATGGCTGCAGTCTAAAGGCCCCTACTTGCTCCAGTCATTGACACTGAGAGACCACTAACTCCCGTAGCTGACGCCAAAGGCCAGGGCCACCCATGCCTCCAGTCTGACTCCAGTATCTGGAGTCAAATTCCACTCACACACATACAGGTCTGACTGGTAGCTGGCACTTAGTCCTTGCAGCACACACAGACATGGGAAAGAGATTATTATGCAGAGAGATAGATGAGAAAAAGAATTAATAAGAATATATTAAAAAATAGGACAAACTGCAGTGATCAGATGCAGGATGCAGTCAGACAAGGGCACTGACTGGCCTTGTTTTACTGAGAAATGGCCCCACTTATACCCCTTCATGTCTACACCCCTCTTTGTTCCTCCCCGGTCCTTCTTCCCCTTGTGCATCCCTCACAGATTTGTACACACCCCTCCCAATCTAGGACTCCCATTGTTTACAATTTTATCAGTTGCAAAGATCAGGCTGGTCTTCCAGGAACCAGTAGTTTCTTGATAGCTTATCAATTAGCATGAGTGGTGAGGTTTATTTCTTGTTGTTATCTTCATGTTTGTTTTGTCAGGTTGTGTCTCTGTATGTTTCTGATTTTGCCTTTTTCTCCTTTTGTTTCGCATTTGACAAGATCCCTGATCAGATAACATTGCTGGAATAATCATTCTCACCCTCTCATATGCCCTCATCAATTAATGTGACTGACCAGGTGTGATTGTGGTCACTGCCTCCCTTACCATTCATGAGTGAGGTTTCTGTATGTTCTTGCTTATGGCTTCCTCCTTTTCTTATTATCTCTTTTTGCACTCAGAAAGGTCCTCGACTAGACACCTTAGCAAAGCAGATTCTGTCTTTCCAGATATCCTTACAGAAACATTTTATGAAAGCAGCTATTTAACTGCTGGGTCCCACTGGGACTCGGCCTCTGAGATTCAGTAAAAGATCTTCAAGATTCTTTAGCTAAAACAAAAGGCCTCCCAAAACACCTACCTGCCACTTAAGGGAAATTTCATAGGTAGTCACCAAAGACCTTAAAGTGTGCAACATTCACCAAAATTTTAGATACCTTGAAAATATGGTTAATAACTTGGAACAAACCAATACCACCTTACAGTAATAGCCAGATGATATAACTCAGTACTTTTACTAAAAGTGTCAATAGTCAGACAGAAGGTCTATGAACAGTGTATACAACAAACTGAAAGCATCACATGCAAAAACATACAAATTCCAGCTGATTCTTTCTCAAAAGATTCAGGCAGTGGTGAGGGAAAAATTGCCTTTTCCCTAGGTCAGATGTTCAGATTTCTATCCTACCTTTCTAATGAAGGTGCTGCAGATTGCATCTGGGAAGAAGATTGCCTCTAACACAGATATCCCAAACCATACATCAATATTAAGTACATCAATATTAGAACAAGCACAGATTAACACAGATTTCATTTCTGCCTTTGTATCTATAGAAAGAATAATTTGGTTCTTCAGTTTGGTGCCTCGTATTTCTGAAAGACGGGAGAGAAAACAAAGACAGGTGGAATAAAAATTAGATAATAATTTGCGTTTTTCCAACCACTTCACCAGTTTGAAGCACAGTATTAGAACTACCACAATATGGTGTTACTGTGCAAGGTATTGTTGATGGCATTATTAATTATTTTTGCTTAAAGAAGTCTGCAAGAGTTCTGCAAGAGGTAATAAGTGTCACCCCTAACTTGTCATTATATGACATTAAAAAAAAAAATTGCTTCTACTAATAAGTATTCATATGGATGAACCGCATTCTAGTAATGTATTTCTTACTGTGAAGAGCTGTTATGTTATCACTACTGAATTCTCATCCAGTAGAAACTATCCTTATGTATTCTAATCTGCACTCATGTCTTCATGATTACATAGCCTTCTGCCTCAGATGAACCAAATATGTCAGTAAATTTCAAACTTATTTACACAAATTTGTAATTTTTGAAGAACTATATTGATGACCAAAGACACATACATTGATACTACATAGTTCCTTCACTCTGAAATGTATAGGTTTCACTCCAAAATACAAAGCAGGTAACTAACAAAGTTGTACTAAGCTGTTTTCCAGTTGTCTTCCTCAGAATTTACACCAAAATAGAGGTAATATAGAGAAACTTGTGAATTTGGAGTATGCTGGTTAAGCAGTTGAATTGAAAAAGAAACTTTCCCCTAGGGTTACGAAAACTCAGGGGAAAAGCACAGGGGCAAAAGAAACCATCCATATGCTTTCATCAAGAGATACCCCTTCTCCCAATCCCAGCTTGAATGCAGAAGACACAATAGGCAGAAATGTTTCTCCTGAGCTTAATTTAGTTCCAATTTCAGTGCTGGTATTCCTCTACAGAGGGGCCCTTATGCTAACTTGTTTTGCCAGAAACGCATTGTGAACAGCTTATTTCACCAGCCCACCATGATGCATTGTTCAGTTTTCTCCTAAGCTCTCTGAAACTGACTTTTTGCTCTTTGTCATATGTATCAGCACCTCTACCTGCCTGTCCTAACATTTTACCCCTCCCATTACTCTAATCACAGTATAAATTGCGGATATGGCACTTCTTCACCCCTCATTGTGCACCACCATATTTCTACTTGGTTAAAATCAAGCATTTCACCTAAAGATAGTTTCAGCAGACTCACTCCTTGCTGCCTTTCAGTTCACAAAAGAAAGGACTATGGGCCGTAGTGGTATGAAATTCCTATGAGTGACAGCTTTTCTTAGCAAACAGCTGATTCAACAAACCCTTTCTTTCTTTTCACAGCAAGTGCAAAGGTCTAGTTTCTCATGGAGAATTATGCTTCATTAAACAAATGTTCAGCTCAGATTTAGAGGGTTAAAATATCTAGGGTTTATTCTCATGCAAGGATCTTATCTAGTCTGATTTAAAAGTGTGTACTATAGTTCCCAACAGGTGGAAATAGCTGCAAGGGAACATATGGGTTGAAATGAATCTAATAAAGATAAACACACTTCCTGGAGTGTTATTGACTTGTAACAGCATCAGATGACACGAATATTTGCAAGGGTTCAAGAGAGACTGCGAAAATATGCCAGATCTAATTTGGTAGGTTTGTAATTTTCAGAATTAGAAACTTAGGTTTCAATTTTAAATAACTAATTCACATTAAAGTTGTCAGGAGTTCAGTTTGTTGCCAGATCCACAACCTAACTTGGGGACTTTAACATCTGCTGAGCATATTCCACTCATCTGGTCATCAGAAGGGCATGATTTGTAGACTATGTTTGGCTATTAACCACCATCCCCCAAACAGGGCTGCAACATATAAGAGCTTATGCAATATAGATTTATAGTAGCCACTGTAGCTGAAGCATATACAATCTTATTTGCAGGGTTTTATTGCATGTAACAGGATATTTTTTTAATGTAACCAAGTCTACAAATCCAGTCCATGACTATATGAGTTATGGAATACATGGGAAACTTCAGCATTCCAGCTGGTACTGCTAACACAAAATAAGTTTAATACAAAAGACAGATAGGGACTTAAAAAATTAATGCAGCTAAAAGTGAGGAGTGTTATTCCTCGTAATTTCTCAGAAATGCAAAAACTTTGTCTACCAAGAACTGGAAAAAAAACCTTTCCTGAATATTGTATGTATCCTACCCTTCTAGGCTTTTACAAAGATAATCCCTGTGCTATATCAGTTGTATTTGGCATAGGACAAATATTTTGTCTGTATGTTGTACTCCTTCAGCTTTAGTTTTAGTGGTCCGTTACTCTCCTGCTCTCACAGTTAAACAATAATATCCATTCTTGCAGTAATGTCCTCTTGCCTCAAGTTGCATTTAACTCTTTTATAACAGGGTCCCTTTCTCTGTATTTTAATATTCACGGCATCACAGAAAGAACAATTTTTATAAGCCCTGCAAAACTGGTAAGCAGTGCTTCTTACCCTCAGCCACCATATCCCAATGTGTTATTTCCTAGCTGTTAGTGTACCTTCTTGCAGAGCACTCTTCCAGGAGCCACAGTACACAGTACCCAGCCATGCTGGAGATTAACTGCTCTGCTGAAAATAAGAATCAACGAAATTCTGGGCAAACTGTAAAAAACTAGACTTATCACAAAAGAATGGTTCTGATTCTACAGGATGGGATATTCTGGTCTATGTTTTCTTTATCTGGACCTTCCTATTTATATTACAACTGGATAAATCAGTTCATTTCTGTGAAAGACTGCTGAGCACTTGTACTAAAAACTGTTCCACAGGGAGACTGGTGCTAGCTACAGATCTGTCAAGCATGGTGGTTATTGCTGTCTCGCTTCACAATTAGGTACTGCAGTTTTGTATTGCAGCTGTTCATCAGGAGACAACCAGTTGACTAGTTGACTAGTACAAAATGAAGGTTCTCCCATGGGAGTCTGAGACATCTGAGATGTGTTAGTGCAGAATTTATTTACAGACCAAATCTGGGTTACATATTGCCAAAATCCCCATTGACTGAGAGTCTGGTTAAGAGCCTGTGTGTTTCTGAATATATGAAATAAGAGTTGGCACAGTCTGTACAGTCCTTCTAGCTTTCCATTCAAAAATGACTCTACACCAAACACTTTTGGGGGAGTAGTTTCTGGGACTGTTTTAGGAGGAAGAACAGTACAAGAAATGTTTAGTAGTAAAGTGAAAAAAGGGCAAAATATGTTACTCCTGCTACATAGCTACTTTAATGTTTATTAAGTCATCTTTCTCTGTCATGGCCATGTAGCTTGGCTTAGTCAGGAATTGGATTAAATGTAGGGGATGTCACTCCAGTACCATACCACAGTAGTGTCACTTGTGCCCAAGAAACAATCCTGTAAGATACTAAACAAGTGTCTGCCAGTTTAAAAGAAATGGTGATTGGAAAAGAAAATAAAATGTATACCAGAAAGATCAAGTTGAAGAACATTTTAAAGTGCTGTTTTATACAGAAGAAACCTTAGAGAAAGCCATGGGTCAAAATCAATCAGTTTTAAAAAGATTACTAGTGACGTATTTGAGGGATTACATAACCACAAGTCATTAAATTTAGAAAATTATTGTGATGTATTTTTGGTGGCTACATGCCACAAATTCTCAACCATTTCAAAGCTGAAATACAAAGGAAACATTTTATTACTTTCAGTGATCCATACCTTTAAACCATCAATTTGATCATTACAGAGGGTACTGAGAATTGGTTGCAGAAGACAAATATAGGTCACTGCAATCTGCTATGCAGGCAAATGCCAGAGAGTATTTCTGCTTTTGTTGTGCTGCTTGTTGAGAAAGTCATACCCCGATGTAAAGCAAAAATTGCTACTGCTGCAGAATTTGCAGAAGTGCTGTTTTGTCTTCAACCAATAGTTCAGTTAGCCCATTTTATTTTTCTGAAAAATAAGTAACAGCCAATGCTTCTGTGAAAAGACAAAAAAATTTAGTAATGCACAACTGCCCAGAGGGAAAATATATTCCTGACTCCAGGCAGTTTAGTGTTTGACTTATGCCCTAAAGCATAAATATTTCCAAGCTCTTAACTTGCTTTATGCAGCAGTGGATAATTTTAACACATTTATACTTTTAAAATGCATTTTTGAATAAAAACATTTTTACATCCTGGTGTTTTGTGCCTAGGTACTGGTAAGGAGTTCATACAGGACATGTCACATCTCCCATTGTAGATTCTGTATAAAAGAATACTTTAAAATATTGGGCATGATACAAATATATGTAGCCTTTTTTAATTTCAGCTTCTGAGACAGGCTGGAATATGAGGGTGTGTAACACTGCCATCTTGTATGATACTAATTTAGGATTCTGATTCAAATTCCATACTGTGATCTGGCAGACAGATTGGAGCAGGCAATATCCAGATCATAGAGCTGCCAAAATACTCTTCAATTGTGTGAAAGAAGCCACTCTTCAACAAAGTCAGCATTCACCCATCACAGAAAACACATTGAGCAAGAAAGTCCAAGTCCCAGCTTGAACAAAATTATATTTCTTTTTCATGATCGAGACAATATTTTGTCTTATTTTAAGAGTTTGCTCATTATTTACTTCTCCAAAAAGCTGAATGTTTTAAACTGCTCACTATGGCTCTAAAGAGCCTATCTAAAGGCCATAAGAAAAAGGACCCTCTGACTACTAGGTTAAGGACTAGCTGAACCTTTGTACAGCTGCATGGGAGTAGAGAAGAGAACATAGGAAACACAAGAAGCCTCCCTTCCACTCTTCCTCGCACTGCACCCAAGGGAAGTCCCTAGGCTCTACAGATACTTTACATTCTGCAGAAAAATGCACATCCCTAGGCTTCTTTACATCTCTGTAAAGAAGGAGGCAGTGACTGTAGGACTGATATGTAAACCAGATATTTGTCTCAACCATTGCTCTCCATGAACTCAGGATTGACATGTAAAACAGGTATTTCTCTCAATCATTGCTCTCTGTGAGCTATGAACTGTAGTGAGTGTGGTGAGACTGTTTACTCCTCAGAAAGAGACTTTATTGCTCTCTGAAACAACTTGTGGATTCAGCTCTGTTGATTCAGCTGCTCGTCCTTGCACAGGGAGGAGGCTGGGATGTTTCAGTTCTGACAAGTGGACAGGAACATCCTTGCAAGAAACAAAAAGTGGACGGGAACCTCCTTGCAAGGAAAAAAAAGTGGACAGGAACATCCTTACAGGAACAAACTGTATGGTTAGTAGACAAAAACCTGCTGAAACACGTGATTCATGGATGCAGCCCATGGCTGGTCGCAGTTGTTGCACAATGCCATACAACTCAGTGGTGGTAACTTAACTATTTGACTCTCTCTCTTTCTTTCTCTGCAAATCTGCTTCTATCCTTTTTTTTCCTACTATTCTTTTCCTTCTTCTCTTTTATTCTCTTTTATTTTATTTTATTTTTTACAATAGTTTCAGGTAGTAAATTGCATTATTTGGACATTTGACCTAGTTCATGTCTTAATTTCACTCCATGAGATCCGAATGCTGTTTGTACCATCCACCGGGACGTGACAGTGACAACATAGACTTTTGTCCATATTCAACCCAGGCATGGCTCCATAGTGAGATAGGACCCTTGAAGAAGCAATGAACTTGCCCTGTCCCTCTCCAGGGAGGGACTTCTTCAGCTGACACAGAGCTCTGCTCAGACAGCACAAGGAAAGTCTACATGAAGTGAACACCTTACAGTCCTGCAGTAATTTAGAGAAACTATCTATTAGGGAAAGAGTGAATCTGATTTTCTGGGGTTTCAAAAGTCTCTATCATCATAGAGACATCTGTGTAAGAAAAGGCTTTGTTTTAGAAAACCACCATCACTATCACATTCTATTCCCCGAGTCAGGGAAATTGAAAGTATTAGGTCTCTGTGTTTACCTGTTTAAAGGATAGTGCTTCAGAATGGCTGACATTGAAGATTAAAGACAATCCCAAATTTCTCCTATATGTTTCTGACATATTGTGCTGGTTTTGGCTGGGATAGAGTTAATTTTCTTTATATTAGCTAATAGGGGCTATGTTTTGGATTTGTGCTGGAAGTAGTGCTGATTGATAACACAAGGATGTTTCTGTTACTGCTGAGCAGAGCCAAGGCCTTTTCTGCTACTCACACCACCCCACCAGTGAGCAGGCTGGAGGTGCATAAGGTGATGAGAAGGAACATAGCTGGGACAGCTGACCCCAAATGGTCAAAGGCATACTCCATATCATATGACATCATGCTCAGCAATAAAAACTGGGGCAAGAAGAAGGAAAGGGGACTTGGTAGTGATGGCATTTTTCTTCCCAAGTAACCACTACCTGTGATGGAGCCCTGCTGACCTGAAGACGGCTGAATGCCTGGCTGCCCATGGGAAGTGGTGAATGAATTCTTTGTTTTGTTTTGCTTTGCTTGTGTGCATAGCTTTTGTTCTATCTATTACACTGTCTTTAGCCAAGCCAGGAGTTTTCTCACTTTTACTCTTCCAAATCTCTCTCCCACTCCACCAGGGGGGTAGTGAGTGAGCAGCTGTATGGTACTTAGTTGCTGGCTGGGATTAAACCACAACACATGTCACGGCATAACATGAGATGTAGAATAAAGAGAATACAGAGGATGGGTTTAAACATATGATTCTTAAAATCTCATTGAAGAAATTTGAGGGAACCTTTTGCAAAATGTGTATAAATTGAGCTACCATGTATATCTGTAAGCCAAAGAGTTCAAAAAGGTAAAAATCTGGGGAAGAGAGTGGAAATATTTGAAAATTATTGATAGAATATATAGTATTAATTCCTTTTACTGAACTGACACATAGCTTGTCTGATATTGTACATGGATGTATGTGAAAAATTATAATCCAATGGATTATACCTTGAAATTAGGAAGAACAAACTTTGCCCCTAATTATTTTGTTTGTGAATTCTATGAAATGGTCATGATGTAAAATAAATATCAGTGGGCCACTGTTGTATGACCAAAACCAAAATCAAACAAATAAACAAAACCATTTCACCTCAAACAAATTATCATCAAATTCTTCTTTAAAGTATGTTGGTGAAGTTACTCAAAAAATACACAGTCTGAACTAAAGAGAAATTCAATTCAAAGTTTCAGCACATTTCAAATTATTTTGATCAAACTGATAAAAAGGTCATTTGTGAGTCTAAAGAACTGGTGATGGCAATTATAGGAAAATTAATATAAGCTTCTTCCTCTCCTTAGAAAATAATAGCTTCTTTCAAAAGCATTAGAGTAAAATAGAAAATAGTTAGGTAATTCTGTACACAGTGTTCCCACTAAATAATGTATTATATAAGAACAACTGAGATGAACTCCTGGATAAATTCAAGTAGATGAAGAAATCTTTCAGACACTGATTGGATAACCCTTATTGAACTCTGTTCTATAAATCTTGCTGAAAGGTCTTTTCATTTTCTCTGCAATACCACAAAAAAAATTATATCATCTCCCTCCTAAATAAAACCTATCACTTAAAAAAGCTGTGTGATGTTGGGAAAGCATAGTTGGAAACAAATTCCCATTACCTTTGACCCTTTGTTTCACATATACTTAAATGCGGTAATATCTGACCTATATGAATATCATATCCATTTGAAAAGCTTTTGTTCTGATTTTTATACACATATGATACATATTTTTATATGTGTATATAAGAAATCACTTATTAACAATCCTTTATCTTCTTAGTTTAGGTAAATAGGCTTGACCTGTGTACATATTTAGGTAATTTATGCAAATCATTATCAGTTTACAGCTAATTAACAAAAGGAATGGTGACATGTTTCCAAGACGTTGTAATGACAATATTGAAATACTCTTTCTGTATTATCTTCATAGAACAACTGCATTGTCACATAACAGCATTTTCAGTCAACCATGAAGCTAGGTCATCTGACTGAAAGCCAAGGTGTAAAGAGTAAAACAGTGTTAAAAACCCATGTGATTGATTGATAGTAAAATGAAAGCAACATGGCAGGATATGCATGCCTTAGAGCATATGCTTCGGTAACTGAGAAAGGTTCAGTATCCTTTCTTATCAATGGAGAACTGGTCAATATAGTTACCGACCCCAAGACATGACTTACCTCAACCCAAAGCAGAATCTCTCAAGGCTCTTTCATGTCTTTTAGCAAATGAACAATTTATAGATTAAATACTATTAGACTGGCAGATAGTCTTACATTGAAGGACCATTGTAAAAATAGAAAAAATGAAACCCCCCAAAACCAAACCAAACCAAAAACCCCCCACAAATAAATTGGCCATACATCATTATACTACATGATTTACAAATTTGTAAACTCTTGATTCTAGTTTTTGAAAGGAATGTCATTTGAAAGTTCAGTGCCACTGGATTATTTTAAGACCTTGTTTCCTTGTTTGATTTCTTCCAATATTTTATAAAATCTGCGCTATATTGCAAGAAGTAAAAAAGTTAAGGGTATATAGCTGATGTTGTATACTACAATTATTACAATTCCTGTGAATTTTCAATCAGTCAAGGAATACAGGGATTAATTTACAGGTTGTTAACATCTAATTAGAGAAAGTACAGTTCTGGGTTTGAATTTGGTAGCATTTTTTTACAGCTTCTTCACTATGTAAAATTTGTTAGCATATAGAAACTTTAATTTTAGTTTACTAATTAGTTGCCAGATATTTTCAAAGCTAAATAAGCTCTCTTATCCCAGTGTGGAACACTGCAAAGAAATAATGTACAATGCAGAAACAGGATACCCACATGCATGTATATTTTCATTCTATTCTAGATTAATGTATACATCTTTTTAATGTATCTCTGGACCAAACTCAAATCAAAATCTGTAACCTTCATGATTTTGTTGTCAGTTAACCAAATGAATTTGCACATTGCAGAATATGTAGATTTTTCTGTGTAGACCTGCACATAAATTAGTTCAATTTCTATTAAAGTATTGGTTCATCAATCAGTAATGCCCCAGAGGCCAGTTATGACTGTTACAGAAATTCATCTTTAGAGCAGAGTAATGTTTCATCATTATATTTGTGTCATGATTACTCTGACAGGTTAATTTCAAAGATAAGTTATTGAGCACTCAGGCATATTTGTCAAACAGACAAATGAAAACATTATTTATATTAATTTTCTGAAACAAGAAGACACGACTACTGAAGAGTTGGGAAGGACTGAATTTGAAAAACGTTTGCTGCATTCTGTGTCAGGAATTTCTTAATATTCAACCATGGAGAGAAATAAAAAGCAAAAATGAGCCTTCACTGAACAAGTAACCAAAGCTTCTGTGGAATTCCTGAGATCCGGATTATACTTGTGTAGTTCTAGCTCTTTGAGTTATAGAAAAATCATTAAAACCAGAACACATCTTCTTTTTGCTTTTGGAGTATTCAGAAATCGATTTTTCCTTCACATTTGTCATACAGATAGGATGCTCTTCAAACTTTAATGAAAGGATTCCTACACAAAATCTTTTAAATATAAATCCAACAACAGCATTTCCACTGTATTCTCGACAGGTACAGTTAAACACAGTGATTCTATGAACTAGACATCAGGATGGGATAAAGTAGCTAGCCCATTTGTCTAAACACACTCAGTTCTTCATCTTGTTTATAAGGCCTGAGTGCAAATTCCAGTCACATACATGCTGGTTCTTTTGGTTTTTAACTTGAAACTTTAAATAAATGTCTATTGTTCATTAGAGAAGTTTATTTTTCATAAGAGCATTTCTGCATGAGGTAGACAAGAGAAATGAAAATATTAAAAACATTTCCATAAATACATTAGCAACACAAGGAGGGCTAAGGAGAATCTCCACCCTTTATTGGATGTGGGAGGCAAGAGTGACAAACGATGGGGAAAGGCTGAGGTACTTAATACCTTCTGTGCCTCAGTCTTTAATAGAAAGACCAGTTGTTCTCTGGGTACCAAGCCCCCTGAGTTGGAAGACAGGGATGGGGAGCAGAATGAAGCCCCCATAATCCAAGGGGAAATAGTGACCTGCTACACCACTTAGTCTATGGCACTGGATGGGATCCACCCAAAAGTACTAAGGGAGCTGGTGGAAGCACTCACTGAACCAATTTCCATCATTTTCTCAGCAGCCCTAGCTAACCATGGAGGTCCCAGTTGACTGGAGGTTAACAAACGTGACACCCATCTGCAAGAAGGGCTGGAAAGGGAACTACAGGCCTGTCAGTCTGATCTCAGTGCCAGGGAAGATTCAGGAGGAGGTCATCTTGAATGCCTTCACACAGCATGTACAGGACCACCATCAGGCCCGGTCAGCATGGGTTTATGAAAGCAGGTCCTGCTTGACTAACCTGATCTCCTTTTACAATGAGGTCACCCACTTAGTGGATGAGGGAAAGGTTGTGGATGTGCCTACCTAGACTTTACTAAAGCCTTTGACACCGTTTCCCACAGCATTCTCCTGGAGAAAATGGCTGCTCATGGCTTGGATGGGTGTACTGTTTGCTGGATGGCCAAGCCCAAAGAGTGTTGATGAACAGACTTTAATTCAGTTGATGGCCAGTCAGAAGTCATGCTCCTCAGGGCTTAATACTGGGGCCAGTTCTGTTTGATAGTTGTATGAATGATCTGGACGAGGGGATCAAGTGAACCCTCAGTAAGTCTACAGAAGACATCAAGTTTGGTGGTAGTGTTGATCTGCTGGAGGGTAGGAAGGCTCTACAGACGTATCTGGACAGGCTCGATCAATGGGCTGAGGCCAACTGAATGATCTTCAACAAGACTCAGAGCCAGGTGCTGCACTTGGATCACAACAACCCCATGCAATGCTGCAGGCTTGGAGAAGAGTGGCTGGAAAGCTTCCCTGCAGAAAAGAACCTGGGTACATTGGTCAACAACCAGCTGAATATGACCTGATAATAGAAGGTGGCCAACAGGATCCTGGCTTGTATCAGAAATAGCGTGGTCCGCAGGACTAGGAAAGAGATTGTTCTCACTGTACTCAGTACTGCTGGCGTGGTACTTGAATATTGTATTCAGTCTGGGCCCCAAGAAAGACACTGAGGTGCTGGAGAGCATCCAAAGAAGGGCAAGACAGCTGGTAAAGGGTCTAGAGAACAAGACCTGTGAGGAGCAGCTGAGAGAACTGGGGTTGTTCAGCCTGGACGAAAGGAGGCTCAGGGGAGATCTTTCTCTCCCTGCAATTACCTGAAGGAGGTTGTAAGCGAGGTGGGGATTGGTCTCTTCTCCCAAGCACAAGTGACAGACAAGAGGAAATGGCCTCAAGTTGTGCTAGGGGAGGTTTAGATTGGGTATTAGGAGAAAGTTCTTTACCAAAGGGTTGTCAAGCATTGAAACAGGCTTCCCAGGGAAAGTGGTTGAGTCACCGTCCCTGGAGGTGTTTAAAAGACATTTAGATGTGACACTTAAGGACATGGTTTAGTGGTGGACTTGGCAATGCTAGGTTAATGGTTGGACTCGATCTTAAAGGTCTTTTCCAACCTAAATGGTTTCTATGATTCTATTCTATGATTTACTTGGTTTCAAATAATTAAGCAAATAACACCTTGAATGCCTCAGCTCAAAACCCCTTATCAAGGCATATTTTCATGAAGTAACTCTTCCCCATAAATAGTACCTATATATGTTTAGGCATGACTATGTAGCCTGTATTTCATAAGACTTGGGATTTCATAAGATGTTAGCACTGAATGAATTTTCTTTTTTCTGAAAACTGTCAACAAAAATTTTGACAGAATTTTGGAAAGTGCTTGTGCATGATCACATATACCAAACTGAAGATTGTTCCTTGGTTTGGATAGTCAGGGCAGCTCAGTGAAGGAAAACACAGGGAAATTTAGCAGAGCTAGATAAGCTGCAGTAAATATATTTGATTGCATGGGGACGTTTTTCTTCTTCTTTCAAAGCTTTTAGGTTCTGTTTATCTTTATACTATTGCATTTTCAATCACCTTTCCCACTTCTAATAGTATGAAATATAAGGACTCTGCCATTTTTATTCGATGCTTGATTTGAGTCAGTTGTTTTCAACTAGTTGAAACAGGACTGTTTATTCAGGCTACCACGACCGCAAGATCTGTTGGTTTCTACACCTACATGGGTTTGTCATTTCACCTGTCTAATGGCTCATGCATAGGGAGGTCTGAGACTTATGCTGTGAACTATAAATGAATTTCCAAAAATTCAGTTTTATTTACCAAGATTTTTGACATGTGCTAATAATTTCATAAGCACTTTTAAATGCCCATTTTAAAACAAATCAAGCATGGTATAACACGGCCTTGTGTCCTGTACCATCAATGCTGTGAGGGAGATAGGAAAACATTTCTCAGTGTCATGTCTTCCTTCATAAAAAGAGAAAGACATGGAAACAAATGCCTCCACTTGCAAAATAAGGCCTTAAACAGTCCATTGTATTGATGCAGAGATGTATTTTATGCTCTGTGTCCACCACTCTCCTTGTGTATGTGCTGTAATCAGCAAAAGGTGTAACAATGCATTTTGTTCCTGCTTGGAAGAGCAGAAAAGCGTCTCCCACAGCACATTACTGCAACATGCCCTGAAGATCCTTACAGTAGGAAGCAGGCATCTTTATTCAGAAAGTGGTGTGCCTATTCCTTCATGCTTTATCATTACTTGTGTCTATAACAGGACCCCTGGTAACGTATTGGGTCCTCTAATCCATAGCATTATACATATAATGAGAAAAGAGTCCTGCCCTGTAACAGAAAGGTCAGGATTTAGCATTAAAACTGTTCCTATAATTTTACCTTAATTCCATGGCTAACGAGAGTCAACTGCTTTTTGTGTTTGCTGCACAATTGCAGAAAGAAAGATGGATTTGCTTTAGCAAAGAATTAGTAACTGGATGATGAGTGCTTCTTTTTCATGTGATATAGTACAGTCCTTTCTTATTTGGATCAACATTCAATTTAAAATAGGTTTTTCTGTAGCTTTTGCAGGTCAGGGAGCAAAAACTTTCCTCCTTGAAAAACAGGAGCAACTTCTCCATTTCCTGTAATGTATATAGATCTTCAGGCTGAAACAACTACTGAACAGCTTCAGCAGCACAGAAAAACTAATATTTGAGGCAATTTTTGGCGTGATAAAGGTAAGTGAATCGGGCTAATTTGAGGAAGACTCATAGAAAATGCCGGAAAGATATTAATGTGCTTGATTTGGAGTTATATGGTGATTATTTCTGAACATGATCTAGCTATATAGAATTGAATATTGTAAAGAGATAGATCTGCATAGGGCAATGATTAATGATATCTTGTACAGAATTAATTCAGTGAAAGTCTGCTCACATCCAGGAACGTAAGTGGACAGCAGCCCAGATAACAAACTTTTTTAAAGCAGAACCATTGATTTTAAAGCTGTGGCTTCTTCCAAGTTACCTGTAAAGTTCTAATCAGGCTCAGAAAAACACCAGGATTTAATCCAACAATGGCATATTCTTTGAGAGAGGGGAATGAAGGTGATGTCATTTGTCAGGCACTGGGGGATCTGTAGAAAGTCAGGCATGCTTCTGTGAGCTCATAAATATCATAAATACTATAAAGGATCAAATCTGGGCTGCTGCACAGCAGCAACAATAAAAAAGGGAGACTACAGGGCAAGATACATGCAGAAGGCATGATTTCTTTGCTCTTCCTCTCAGTTTCTCCAAACACACATGTTTGAATAGAACAGTGGGTTATGATAGGAATAATCTTGACTGCATTCTCCGTATGGTATTGGCTCCAGGATCTGACAGCACACTCCATCCACAAACACAAAGAAGGAACTGTGCCAAAATGTCTCTTCCTCAACATTTCTTCCACCTCTCAACTCATTCGCTCGCTCCTTCAGAAATACAGCAGTGCTCTGGCTATGCTACAGACCTCCTCCTGATTCACTTCTTTTTGTTCTCTTCATGGTGGAATAAGGCAGCTCTGATTCAGTTTTGCAGAGGAAAAGAAGTACATTCAGCCAGTAGCTGCTTCACAAACAGCCTCTCTGCCCCCAGAAAAAAAAGAAAAAAAAGAATGCAGATTAAATGGAATCTCCTTGTGCACTGTACCTCATCTTAAATGCTATTTTCTTTCAAGAATGAGTTTTAAAGGCTATTGTATTAATACAGTCATTAAGTCATGAGCAGTACCTACCTGAATTTGTCCTATCTACCAAGGAAAATACATTTGATCCACCTTCTGACTGAGAAGAGGAGAATCACAGAAGTCCATTCTAGGAAAGGCTTAGTGAAGACATGTATGTATTAAGATCAAAGAGGAGTGGGATCCACTCAAGTAGAAGCCTCAGAGGAGCAATGGCCTATCACCAATGTCGTCTCTCAGAGATTCAACACGTTGATTAAAAGAATCATGTTTTAATTTCAATGTAATTAGCACATCTAAATGACTCCTCATTTTTCCAAAGGATTGTGAGTTCACTTTTTATGCAATATAGCTTTTAATATTAATCTTGATTTATTATGTGTAAAGTAGCCAATAATGCGTATCATATAGATGTCTTCTCTGTGCTTCATTTAAGCAACTGCAGTGTGTGGAATAGATCATTATTTGAGGTAAACAGCAAGTCACATTGATTTACACCAGCTGAGAATATGGCTTGATGACTGTAAATCAGAGTTATATATGTAAGTCTAAGAAAATCAGAGGAGGGTTTAAGGTGCTTAAAAACCCTGCTAGCTTCAATGTCAGCCGAACAGAAGGTCTAGTATTTCAGTAAATGTGAAATTAACCACAGGGAGGGATGCATGACTATTATTAATCTATAATGATATTTTGTCTTGGAAAGCAGTGATTCATGGAAGGATTTAGGGGTTGCTGTAGCTAAATCCCTCAGTATGAACTTTTAGCAAAATACTGCAGAGCAAGGGCCTAATGTAACCTTCATATACACATAGTGGATAACAAGAAGAAGCAAAAAAAGTGATTTTGCCTCGCTATGCAGCACTGGCAAAATTGGTGCAGGAATACTGTTCTCCATTTTACCACCCTCACAACAAGCAAGATACAGTAATGTTGAATGCAATTTGAACAAGAGGTACAAAAAGATAAAGCGCTGGACATAAACCTTGTGATGTAAAATAGTTTTTACTGATGTAAGAATTGTGTCCCATCATTACCCCACAAATACTGGTGTGTGCAACAAGGAAGAACTTGTTGGGGATATGGTAAAGAGTGGCAGTCTTGGCTGTAGCAACCATGAAATAGTGGAGTTCAAGATACTAAAGGAATGGAGGAAGAAGAGCAGCAGCTCATGGATCCTGCACCTGAGGCAAATTATGGCTGTACTCGTGAGGACAGAGGGATCTCAAATACAGGAGAAAATCACAGGCACCCAATGAGCACAATTCATTTCCACACATAAGATGAGCTATCCAGCCATGCAGTGGAGCTGAATATTTGAACATGTTACAGTTTTAACCCTGATTTATCTAGGGAAAAATGCAAAGCTGTTCTTTCTTGTGTTACTTGTTGACAGATTTTTAAACTTATGTCTCAAATTCAATAGTTACAAAGAAATAAAATGCTCCTTCATCCAAAATAAAGTGTTTGAGTAAAAAAAAAAAATACTGTTTTCATAGTTTATTTTCTTAGCAATCAGAAAGTATATCAAAATAGGATGTACAGCTAAATAACTTTTTAACATTTACAAAGTATATAAAATTATGTTGAAATATGTTTATTAAGTGAATTATGTCATATTTTCATAGCGCTTATTGTCTTAATGTTTAGAGACCTCTTTTTATTTCCTTTTTCTTTTTTTTTTTAATGAAGGCACTCAGTCCTTGCACAATCAGAAACACTCATTCGTCCAGCCTTGAACTTAATGTGAAGTTTTTAAAAATGTATTTTAGAATTTCCATTTCTTCCTATGTGAAGTTTCCAGGTTTCTCAGTAGTGAAACATTTTTTAGTAAAAACAAACAGTATTAAAACCAAATTAAAAGGATGTCGGCAAAATTAATATTAACCTCCTTCCTAATCAAAGTAGTCGTGTCATTTTCAAAAATATATTGTCAAGTAGATTACAATGACTAGAAAATGAGCACAGGAGTTTTGTGTTCAGAGAAGCCATGCTGGAAAACAGCACCAGCAAGAAGAAAAATGTACTGATATACCCATATTTGAGGGAAAATAGAGTAATTTAAATGAGTATTTTCCCAATAGGTGATACGCATCTTATCACAGACACCTTCACATATTTTCTCCAAGTTACTTGTGCTTCTTTCAGAACTGAGAATAAGAACCCATGATCATTCCCCAGTCAGGAAATATTAAGATATATTATTTAGTGCTTTTAATCAGATTAGATTACGAAGGCAGCTAGATCTGAACTGCTAATTGGAGTGCTAATCTTTGTCCAAAAACCTGTCTGTGCAGCTGGAATGCCACTGTGCTGACCACAGTTAGTCAGGAGAATCCAGTCTTTGATCTGGACTTCTTTTGCCAGCAGTTGTGCTTTTAAAATATATTAGGAATTGTTTATTCTTAAAATTTTATTCTTCTGATGACAAGCTATGACTATGAAACATTCGAAGTGAGTTTAAATTGACAGAAAACAAAACTTAAAACCCAATTCATCTTTTGTTTGATTCTCAATATATGCTTAAGCAATGAGAAATGACAGGGTGTGAGTAATGAAGCTATAATTCACACCTTGTGCATGAGTAGGTACAAACACTGGCTTCTGAGTGTTGTTTAAATTCACAAGGTGTGAAATATTATACCATAACTCAAAAAACAGTTAGCTCTTAATTTCAGAAGGAAAAAAAAACCCAAACCAAACAAAAAACCAAAAACAAAACAAACAAATGTACAACAACAACAACAAGAAAAATTTCACACTGCCAGCTTGGTAATTTTGTGTAATATTACACCACATTCATAACTTCTATAGAAAAGATAATCAACATCTTCCTGTAGGTTTTCAGAGGATTCTGAAGTGCTTTTCTACATACTGCCAAGTGAGCTTCTTGAGTGATGGATGCTGTGTTTGCTCTCAGCTGCTTGTTGGCTGCTGTGCCATACTTTGGTTAGTACTCTAGCAGCAGGCTGGGGGAAGAGGTATTCCTGGCCCAGAGAGCTAGACTGTTTGTGGCATGGAGGAAACACTGAAAAGAAGATTATAAAATTCTAAATTCCAAGAATGTGAGTGATAGGTGATGTGGGTAACTAGGGGGGCTGACTTTTCATGCCCTTCTTTTGTCTTTAAAGTAGCTTCCAAGTCGTGACTGCCTAATTGAAATTCAGTAGTCAGTGCTCGTGAATCTTTTCAAAAGATTATTTAACTACTTGTTCATTCAGCCTTCAAGTCAAAGAGAGGATAAAAAGCTGTAGAAGTTCCTTAATTGTTTGGGGTTTTTAGCATACCTTCACAACTAGTTTGTTAAACTACTTCTTTACCATTAATTCAGTTCAGAATCATATTTTCATTTAAAGTTCTGTGTAAGAACCATTGTTGTTTGACAATGTTTATTTATTTTTTTCAATGAGCTCTTCATATACTTTCTTTCAGAAAATTTAAGATTTATTTGCTTTGTTCTCATTACTGTAATGAAGAAAAAAAACAAGGAAAATCAGACCTGGATTCAGAATCATGAAATCAAGCTTCAGAAACATAAACAAATTTCAGTCATTCGATTACCCAGTCAGGAGGGGTTTTTTCTGCCATTGCAATGAAAGTAGTTAGGCGTAACTTGTTTGGACCTTGATACAAATTCTGTCGTGGTCTTTTTCAGTCTCTACAAAATTCATAATTAGTAAGTTTTGATTTAGCTTTTAATAGAAATTTCTCTGAGGAATGTAATACTTAGTTTGCATTCAGAGGCTGAAATTATTATCCCTTATTTAATTTCCTGAAAACCAAACCAAATCTAGTGGCAGTTCATCAAAGGTCTTTTTCATTGTCATCTTTGAGCAATCATAAATTCTGAGGTTTTAATTTCATTTCTCTTTCCATTTATTGCATGTATGTTTGACTTCATAAGAAAACATTTTCACCTAATCAAGAACAATATTAGCCCTAAAAGTTCAAAATGCACTTTGAAAGTATTTATTTGTGTTGTTTATCACACGATCCTGTGAGAATAAAAACGTACTATTGAATATCATTATGCATGCGGGAAAATTACGTTTGTGTTTCCTTTGTCAAATTTAATAAGCAAATTGTTGTATGTAAATAATAATAAAAATGTAACAAATATGTGATTTAATATGGTACCTGACCTGTTAAACTGGGTGAAAAAGATATTTTTACCTCTATATTTATATTGATATCTCAGAACATATTGATTATAACATAGCATACTAAGGAGATATATTCATTATTTGTCAAATTTAATCATTAATGTATGCTTGTTTAAAAATGTTCCTAATATAATTTTTATGCCCGCTTAATATAAATAGCTAACACACTCAAACAGTTCAAAGACAACAAGAAATTGTAGTAGGTTTTAGCATAATTATTGTTTGGTTGGTTGGTTCGACAAAAGGACTTATATGTAATTACCTAACCTCTCTCCTTGTCTTTTATAAAAATTTTTTTAGAAATAAGTAACTGCAACTTAAAAAAAAAGAGAATCATCTTTAGTGGTTCTAATAATTCAGGTTCTTACAACGTTATTCAATCTTATCAGTTAAATCTGCATAATTGAACACATAGAACAAGTGTTACAAGACAAGAGCCAGTGACTTTACTTATTTCTTCAAGAAGAACATGAAAAATGACAGTCATGGAATTAAGTATTTTCTATACATCAGAACACAATGTAGTGGAAGACAGATAAGTAGCAAAAATGTTGACTCTTCAGTGTGGTAATAAGTAATCCAGTCTCTGAGTCTCAAATAATAAAACTTTTTTAAAAAAAGAAAGAAGAATTGAGAGTGTATTCTATTTTAAGTAGCTGGGTAACATTTGGAATAAACAATTTGTACTGTCAGAATTACAGTAGTGGTCCTTGTTATTTGGCATTAAGAGGAACTACTGGTCTAATCCCTTTGGGTACTAAAACTGGAACATTGGAAGAAATACATGATATATCAATGGCTTTAATTATTTTTTTTTTTAATATATATATTTTAGAATCATAGAATCATAGAAAATTGTTTAGGTTGGAAAAGACCTTTAAGATCATCAAGTCCAACCGTTAACACTGACAAGTCCATCACTAAACCATGTCCCTAAGTGCCACATCTTACACATCTTTTAAATATCCCTAGGGATGGTGCTTGCACTACTTCCCTGTGCAGCGTTGCCAGTGATAACCTTTGACAACCTTTTGACAACCTTTTCAGTGATAAAATGTTTCCTAATGGCCAATCTAAACCTCCTTCTGGTGCAAACTTGAGGCCATTTCCCCTTGTCCTATCACTTGTTATTTGGGAGAAGAGACCAACCCCACCTCCTCTCTCCATCTTCCTTTCAGGTAGTTGTAAAGAGCGACAAGGTCTCCCCTGAGCCTTCTCTTCTCCAGACTAAACAACACCAGTTCCCCCATCTGTTCCTCACAGGACTTGTTCTCTAGACCCACTACCAGCTTCACTGCTCTTCTTCAGATATGCAACTTGGATTATAAATCCAAATACTCCAAACAATGTATTTGCTTTCCCTTTAATTATCTTTCCTCTCAGCCTCTATTTCTCATCTTCTCAGGTAGTTTGCTCAGCTTCCATCTTTTGTCTTCTCACAAACAGCCTGGAGGGTTTTTCCTCCAGCTGAGAAGTATATACATCATAGAATTAGTCAACCATCTTTTTCATTATTTATTAGATTATACTGTAACTGCACCCAGAATATACTAAATATTAGGAAATTTACCCCACTATTACATCCCTTTAGATGTATAGAATTATGGACAATTTCAGTGGCTACCATATGTATTTACTTTATATCTTATCCTCTCTCAGAAAAAAAGAACAGAGAAACATTAACAGGTGCTGGTTTGTAGTGCAATATATGAACATGAACACTATGAAGTTGTGCACTCTTATTGATAATTAGCTATTTCCTATATTTTAAGGCCTTCTGTCATCTCACATAAACAAAAGAACAGCTTTCTAGCAAGGAGAATGGGATTAGTATTCCAGCACAGCACAGAGGGGTGCACAAGCTTACCTAAGCTTGCTGTGGGGGTTAGCTGACTGTCCATAGAAATTAGAAAACATTTTCAGCTGTTGTGTAATACTAGAGAAAAGGTGGTAAATGCATGCATATAACAGATAGGCAATTGACATACTTAGAATAGCATTGTCGGTAATAAATTGTAGAAGACGTGAATTAATAGGATTTAGAGATGAATATCTGTTGGATACTTATAGCTTTTTTCTTCTTAAAGTATTATTTGAGTTTACATACATTGGGGTTTATTAATTTAATTTGTTTTGAAACATTTTTCTATTTTATTAAAACTTTTGCTGTTTACTACTAACTTTAAACGGCTTCATGAAAATGAGTATGGCTTGATTATTATTAATTTATTCTGATTAATAGGTTTAACACAGATTTTTAAAATCCAGTAAGAAGTGTTAGATGCATTTATTGTAATTAACATTGTTAGTCATCTTCGGTCAGTGATTTCTAGCAGCCTTCTTTGCTACAAGGGTACTTTGTGGTCGACTTGTCCATCAGGACCCCCAATCCCTCTCCACAGAGCTGCTTTCCAGTCAGTTGGACCACAGTGTGAATTGGTGCATAAGGCTACTGCTACCCAGGTACAGGACTTGGAATTTCCCCTTTCCTGAACTTTATCAGGTTCCTGTTTATCCTTTGCTCCAGCCTCTTGAGGTTCCTCTGGATGGCAGTACATCCGTCTGGTCTATCAGCCATTCCTCACAGTTTTCCTTTCAAACTTCCTGAGGACGCAGTCTGTCCCAATATCCTGATCATTAATGAAGACATTAAACAGTGCTGGCTCCTGGAGTACACCTATTGTGACTGGCTTCCAGCTGAACTTCATGCTGCTAATCACAATCCTTTAAGCCTAGCAGTGCAGCCACTTTTCAACTTGCCTCACCACCCACTTACCAAGCCTGTATTTCATCAGTTTGTCAGTGGGGATACTACAGTAGACAGCGACGACAGCCTTGCTAAAGTCAAGATAAATATCCCCTTATCCACAAAGCCAGTCATTTCACCATAAAAGGCTATCAGCTTGGTTAGCCAGGACTTCACTTTTAGAAAGCACAAGCTGTCGATTAACTCCCAGTAACTTTCTTGTCCCTTTCTAGTTTGAGTTTTGTCAGCAGCTCCTGTCACTGCGCCTTGATTTCCTGCTCATTGGGATGGACTATTTCTGAGCTTGAAGGGGGCGATGCTTGAAAGGAGGAGGTGGTCCCTCTTGTCTTTAGGACCATCTCCCACGGATCCCTGCAAGATCCCTGAACAGGTTGAACTCTGCTCCCCTGATGTTCAGAACTGTGATTCTACTCTTTGCCTTGTTCCCTCCTCTCAAGATCCTGAACTCCACCATCTCAGGGTCACTGCAGCCAAAGTTGTCCCCAAACCTTTACATTCCTCACACGTTCTTTTTCTTTTGTAAGTATCATATCCAGCAGAGCACCTCCCCTATATCCACATCCATCACCCTATATTTCTCCATTGCAGAACTCTAGTTGTGTGAGCAAGCCCACTGCACCTCTGTGAGCCCAACTATATCCCAACTATATACCTGCATGCAGACCTCTAGTTTCTCCTGTGTGTTTCCTACGCTCTGTGTAATCAGTGCACAGATGCCGCCATACTGATTTCCCAGGAAAATAGTGAGAGCTTTCACTTATGCTGTTCTCTTAGCATAGAAGGGGTGCGACCTCTTCTTCCCTCTTTTACTGATTATGTTTCATGGCCACATCACCCTGCTCCCTTTGGTTGCAAATCCGGTTCACTGCTTGCTCATTTGATTGTGGGTTGCCATCTCCCTCATCCCATTACTCATCTTTTAAAGCTTTCCTAACCAGACTGGCCAGCCTCCTTGCCTTGCTTTTCTTAAGAAAATGGTATATGCAAACATAATAGTAGTGGCCATAAATGATATAATTCCTGTATCCTACAGAACATTTGACCCCTTCCTGGTTTTTTCCTAATCTTTCCCAATATCTTAGCCTTATCAGAGTCATGGATAAATATTAAATATAAGAAGAGGCTGCAAACCAAATAAAACTAATAAGAACAAATAAATGCCTCTGTGGACCTAAACAGAGTCAGGCACTAGCAATTCTCCTGTACCCACCTGGAAACTCTCATTTCAGTTTGTTTCATTTTCTCTTGTCTTTTCATCACTGTGAAAAGCCTAGCTCCATCTGCTTTACAATCTTTTCAGAGTTACCAGGGCTGCTTTTTTGTCTGCCCAAAGGCAACTCCTCTCCAGACCGATCAAGACTGGCTCTCTTCACACTCTCCTTGCGGAGAAAGTGCTCCAGGCCCTGACCATTGTGGTTGCGTTGTGCTGAATGAGCTCCAGTTTGTCAAGGTCTTTCTGCTACTGGGGGCCAAAACTGGCCACTGTATCATTCCAAGAATGTATTTCAACTACATAATAGATATCCCATTCAATGACTTTTCACAATATTTTCAATTACAAGTATATTCAGCTACTGCTGTTCCTGATATATTTCAAAGATGCAGCAGAAGAAAGCATGGAAAGCTGCTGGAACTAGAGAATGGGGCCTCTGAAAAAACAAAGGTACCAGAAAATTAATGAAAGTAACATCACTGGCAAAACTAAATACTGAAAGTACTTCCTGTGTAAAGCAGTAGAACAAGTACAAGAGAAAAACGCAAGAAAAGAAAATCCATCAAATGATATTCAACAAGAATTTAACACCTCTGCTTTAAGAAATCTTAAAGGAAGAAACACCTGGAGTTAACAAGGAAATATCGGTGCCTAATGGTTTAACCATTCTGTACTCTTCCCACAGTGGCATCTAAGAATAAGATAAATTACTGTACAAACTTCAGTCTGACTTGATGTAGGTTTGTCCTTAGGAATTAAAAGAGAAAGCTCAGTCTTGTAGCTGTTCTGAAAGCTAGTGCCTTCTTTTTCTAGGGAAGTGCTGCAAGTATCTGTTTCCAAGGGTGGAGGTATCTGCACTCGGGCAAATTACGAAGTCAGTACATATACATATCCAAGGATTTGAAGTCCTCTCTTGGTTCAAAGGAGTGGTCTGGAGGAAGTCATGTCACTGCAAGATTGTGGAAAAGTTATTTACTGTGCAGTTTGCTAATTAACAATGCATTATGAGTGCTGAATAACAGAATTGCTATACACTTTTCATATGCAATATTACAAATATCTGTAAAAAAGCTTTCCTTTTGACAGGTCTCCTACTTGTTCCTCTGGTGATCTTTGGGAACTGTTGACAAATTTGCAAACTGTAGGTAGCATGAGCAAAAAACCTCCACAAGCTCTGCTTGAGAGAATAAATATTTCTAGATCAAATTCTAACAGTCTCATTTTGCTACATACCTGGAACCTTACTCTAATGACAGCATACCAGAAACAGTAACATATGCTAGATTTTGTAGTCAGTTAAATAGTACACTGATTATAGCAATAATTATATCTTCTTTATGTCACTATGATTAGTGTCTGCAAGACTAAAATATTGAAGTTTGTTGAGTTAGCAAACAAACAAAAACATTTGAAATACCACAGATAACTCTTGAAAATATGATTGTTCATTTATTTTGACAATTAAATTTCTACTACTTTTTTATATCTGATAGCATGATACACATTGTAATGCATTTTTTTAAAATTATAGTTTAATAATCTGAGTAGTCGCTAAAACACTCTAATATTTAATCTTTGTTGGTAGGTGGAAAGTAATTGCCAATTTTTAGTGGGATTACAAAACATGCAGGTTAATGAAATGAGAAAGGTTATGCAGTATTTCAGATGCTCATTTTACCAATATTTATTTAGAACATGAGAAGATGATTTCTGAAATTAATCTTGCCATTGACATCAGAAAGGGCAGACTGAGCTGGTTTTTGTCTTTCTAATATTATTTTTTTCTTCTTCTTCTCTTGAGTTTGTTCTTAGGAGTCATTTGCTTGATGAGAATAGATCAAGCCTCCTGGATGCTGTATTATCTAAGGGTAGGAGTTACCTTGTCATTAAGCTCTACAGCTGCTTTTCCCTCCTGTTTTTTCCCAAGAAGAAAGCAAACATAGGAGTGGCAAACTCATGACACTGAAGTCAATCAGAAGAACTCAGTCTTCCCTTCAGAACATGAACATTTCTTCTGTCTGGGAGTACTGTAACTAGGATTCATGCTTTTGTAATCTCAGAGATTGTTACACTGTGCATTACATGGACTATTTGGGAACTAAACTTGGGCCAAAATGTAGCATCTCACTGACTGGACTATTTGGGAACTAAACTTGGGCCAAAATGTAGCATCTCACTGACTGCAGAAGGGATTCAGAGATGGATTAACAATGTGAATGGAAATAAGAGTCAGGTCTCCAAACAAAAAGTAAGCTAAGAACAAGGTATGCTTAATTTATAGCTACAGCAAGTAAGAAGAGAAACGAAGACGAAGAGAAAATAGGAAATTGTGTATAGAAAGTAAGTAATAAATTCCTTTTAAAACCTTTTACTATAAAAAGTATATGACAAATTACGTTTCCATCCCTGGCAGTGTTCAAGGCCAGGTTAGATGGAGTCTTGGGTGACATGGTTAGTGTGAGGTGCCCCTGCCCATGGCAAGGCTGTTGGAACTAGATGATCCTAAGGTCCTTTCCAACCCTAACTATTCTATGATTCTGTGTTTCAAGGAATATATTCATCATTTGCTGAACTGGAAAACTATGCTACTGTGGGCAGGGTGGTTTTAATCACTTTTTGTGCTTGAATCTTTAACACCTACTGCTAGCCATTGGGTCAGTCACAGGACAGTGAGCTGACGGTAATTGCTCTTGCAATACCTATGACAATTGCCTAACAATGACCCTCCAGACCTGACTCTGGTGAGGAGACCAACCTTAGTCCATGCCTATAGGACTGCTTGGTTTCCTCTACACTAGAACTTTACTTCAGGGCTCTAAAAGTAAGTGAGTAGGGTTAGATTTGTCTTTAAGGCATATTTATTCCCACCTTTCAGTAGGAACCTGTCTCTTAACAAATTGTGTGGAGTTTAGCACATTATTTGATGTGGGTTTTTTCAGACAATTCAGTAACTTTTTCCTTAGTTCCTAGGGACATGTTTATTCTCTGGAATTCTGGCTGTCTCTGTGAGAGAAAATAACTTCAGAAAATAGAGTTCTTTAAGGCATATGTTATAGAATACCAAAAGGTCTTGCTTTGAGCTTGACTGTTCCTACTTATTTTCCAAACGGAAGCAAATCACACATCTGTAATTCTTGGTCTAAGAAAGGCATAGCAAAATAATATTTAATACAACTAAATTGTATAAAGTTTTAAGCTGTATGAAATCCTTTAAAACTTTTTGGGATGTTGCGTATGACTTAGAAATCAAAGAGATTAAATGAACACAATTATGTAGCATATTGTTGCTGACTGCCTTGGCAATACTGTTTAGTTTTTGGAGATACATTTACATATATATATATAAAAAAAATCTTCTGTAAGCTAATACTTTAAGAATTATAAGAAAGGACTTGTTATCCCCACAAAAGCCTGAATTGTGCTTGACAAATTGCTTTAACAAAATGTTCTTTACAGGAGATAATTGGGAGAAGTCATGCTAAGTCCCAGCAGCTGTATCAAACTGAGGGTACTTATAAAAATATTTTTACCCTGTAGCTGGAGAAATTAACATTAGTGCATATGTGACAGATTGAGCTAAGATGAAGCATCCTTCTATTTCAACTAGAACACAAATGAGAATAGCAGGTAAAAGCTCTGTGTTATATGCCAAAAGTAAATTTACTTGAAGAGCTACACTTAATACTGATAAAGCACGCCAAGGAAAATTTTCCTCAGTACACAAATAAGCTACAAAGAAAACAGGAGGCGGATTGTTATGACAAAAATAATAGTATAAAGAAGAAAAGGTACATCCCTGGTTTTTTATCCAATTATTTCAGTTTGCAGTAACATGTACAGGTTAATGAACACACCTTATCAGTACTCAGACTTTAAACTGCAGGAGTTTTAATTTGGGCATGTAGCTTATGGCTAAATTTTAGGATGCCATTAAAAAGATCATCTTTAATTCCCTGAATAACCAGGAGAGACAGGTGCCTTTGAAGACTTCTGTATGGACAGCCTGTCTGCCTAATTGTTCAAACATGAGTAGGCACAGCTTTTTTCTGTAGGTTTTTGTATCTTCTTCTCCCCAGTGACTATTAACATTTTATGCAAGAGCACTGCTTTGCTACACTACCATCTACATTTTAAGCATAAGAGCACTGATACAGTCAAGCAAAGTAAAGTAGTCTAGTCAAGCAAATTCACCATGCATTGTTAATAGAACTGGAGCAAATACATTGTTGCAGAGACATACATTTTGTACCTATCCCAGAAATTAACAAAATTATATGTTCATTAAATAATATTACCAGTTTCAAAAATTAGGACCTAAATACCTCAGCCTCATTTGAAATGTGCTAATAAACTTGTTCAGCAGTCTTTCACTTCGTAAAGGTCCAAACACATAAATGGCTATTGTTATTATATTCCTATATACTACCCAGCAAGGTAATAATTTTTCTCTCATGGAGTAGAGCTGCAGGGAGAGAAATTATGAAAGAACTAATAAAATTAATTTAACCAGTAGGATTGCACAAGGAGGAGGTATTACTGTATACAAAACTACAAGAATCAGGGATGCAGATTTTCTCTCAAATGGTATATTGGACTCCTATCTTTGGAATAACTTTGTGTAGATAAGACGTTTGCTTTCTGATAATGTTTTATGATTTATTTGAAGCATGAGACATATGACAGAGATTAGGTTTTACTCTTCTCAGGAAACACGTAGCTGTAGAACACCAGCCTAAAGCGTAACTATGTATAGAAATCAAGAGATATATGACCCGATCTTAATATATTCTGTTTAGTTTACATTTATTTTCTTTAGTTTGCTTTTATTTTCTTTTAGAGTAAGGAAATATTATTGCCATTCGTCTACATGCTTCCCTGGGATGCAACAGCAACATAATTTGTAATTAGAGTAGCAAAAATGGAAGAAATTTATAAATTCAACTAGATAAGACACATGCTAGTCACTTCTGACCTTCTCTTTGAATGACCTACTTGTCCATTTTGAGCCTCTTTCTGATGTGTCTAGCAATAGCTCCTGTACAAACCTTTCATGAAGTAAATACCTCAAACCTACACACCCATTCAGAACCGGCTGGATATTTTTGACATCTCCCAGCTCCATAAATTTTTGGTGGCAGAGATACCAAAGAGCTGAATTAATCTGAGCCTCATTTCAGTGTCCTTCGAAAGCAACCTTAAAATACTAACTTTTAACCAAATACAGTAAAATACTATGAGCCTTAAAACACTCTGAGCCATTCTATTTTCAGGAAGAAATTTCTCATTAAAACAGAAGGGAAGCAAAATGGATTAAAATAAATAAGAGATGGTGACACTTGCTTGGAGGAACAATTTTCACATAATGGTAAAGCAGAGAGCTCCCTAGCTGCCCTGCACTAAGAAAAATTTTGAGACCATAAAGCAATTCTGAATTACAACCAGAAATCAAGATAAAATCTATGGATGAGCAACCTGTATCGTTCTCAGTATAACAGTTTTTCTTCCACAAAGTCCTGAAATTCAGAGAAGATGAAGATGCTCTACTACCTTATTTGTTTCTCATGTCCACAGGTTGGTTTTGTAGCTTGAAATTTGCAATAGAAATACACATCCCCCACCCCAGGTTTCTCTCTCCAAATTGTACAATACTTCTTTTCGTCCTTTTGCCTGTTTGCAGACAAATTAGATAATTTGGTTTCCAGGGGTTACTCTTCATACTTTTCTATGCGCAGGGAGAACTGAAATGGCTTTTGGGAAGAATTAGGATCCCTTCTCTTTCTCACAAAGTCTTACTACTTAGTAGCTAGGTATTAAAAATAGTACTTTCAGTATGAGGAATATGTAAAAGATTCAAAAGCAGCTGTTTCATGTTAAGAACTTCTCAGAATGTGTTATTGTACCAAGGGACCTTCTACCTTGCAAGCTTTGATACAGAATGACAAGTGTGGGTGAAATGTAATTTATCTTTAGAACTCTGCTCTTTCACACATGAATACTTTCCGTATTCAGACTTGTGAACCTAAACTCTGATTTGACTCAGCTTTTGAAACCTGTGCACAATATTTATGCTGCCTGCACAGATTAATTGAAGTGGTATTTTAGCCACCATTTTCTTCTGCTGATCCCCCAGATTAGTAGTAGGTCAATAGAACTCAAGAAAGAAGCAAACAAGAATTAAGATGCGGAGGGTAGAGATAACCCTCTTGAGACTGCTGTTAAGGTAAAGTAAGCAGGATTGGGTTTTTTTTAGTTCAAAAAGACTTCTGCAGACTCCATAGGGGGAATCTGAAAAGGAGTTCATTTGAAGGTAGAAACATGAAGAAACTGAATTAAGCAAGAAAATGCAGGGCTAGTCTCTGAAAGTCAGCAGAATATGTGATGTTTTGACAAGGAAACAGTGTTTCTGATCATACCTTGAATTACAGGTGGCAATTCTAAGGATTTTTCTGATTGGGAAAAAAAAAAGTTTTCAAATTGTCTTAACTGAAGACTAATAACCATAAATTCAATTTATTTAAGCTGTCGTTCAGAGGAAATGATGCTCAAAAGCTGCATGAAATGGTGAATTTGAACCCTGTGAACCTGTTAAATCATAACCACTTGGTCTTTTAGAGCATAGAGCTGAGATTTTCCAATGTGAAATTAAGTTTAAGGAGAAAAACCAAAAAAGGTAGTTGTGATTATTTCTAAAAATAGTGGTGATTGCAAAGTACTGGATTTGAACTACAAAAAACGCTGTTATTTCTGGCCAAATCTGAACAGAAATACTTTGGTTTACCTCATATATCTTTACTAAAGTCAGTGCTTAGAATGTTTTGGTGACAAGATAGGGCATACAACTAATATTATATAGGTGTCACATTCATCTTGAAAGGAGAGATGTTAAGAACAGCTGCACATGAAATTATATGAAAAACTTCAGTGTGAGAAGGGGTAAAGAAGGTGGTTTTATTTTCATTTTTCTGGCCTATAATTTTATCTGTAAATGTGCAATGTGGTCCTTGTACAGAAAAAGATCTCGGTTCAAATGGGTTTTTTTCTGTATAATATGTCTATAATGCTGTCACTGAAGTATGATGCAGTGAGATATAGGCTCATACATGCCCTGTTCCTCTCTTCTGCAGGTGTTGTTCAGCTTAATGTTAGGTTAAGTGTGTCTTCACAGTGACTGCAATGAAAAGCTTGCCAAAGATCTACTCTTCCTTTCATTATCAATGGAATATGAATCATAATTAGATTTAGAATTAGAATTTAATCAGAAATCTTTGAGAGGGACTCTAAAAGCATTTGCAGTTTCAAATCTCTTTCTTATGTTGTTGTAGTTGTGCTAATTATAAACGGCGGATCTAGTTTGTTAGGAAAAAGAATGATGAGAGCTTTGGAAGAAAATGAAGAGAACTTTCATGTCTAGTTTATTTGGAACAACTTTTGCCTGTTATGTATTTTTATTTGTAAATGTTTTGGTCAAAAATAAAAAGGAATGGCATAGTAAAACAGAAGACATGTTGTATTCTTCTAGTATAAAATATAATTGTAGAAGCTATTCTTTCAAGAATTGGTCAGGATATCTAAATTTCTCTTCTGAAATCCTTGGACTGAATGAAATCCATCATAGCTCATGTGAAAGATTTAGGGAGACACCAAGAAAGATAGTTTTCATATTTTAGGACTCCTCTTCTGTGGAAATGTATTCTGGTAGTATGAAATCATCTATGATGCCAATGGTTTCAAACAAACAGATACATCCAGAAGGATGTAAATAGAAAAGGGAGTGAGGCGAAGTAAGGCAAGGAGAGGCAAGGCAAGGCAAGGCAAGGCAAGGCAAGGCAAGGCAAGGCAAACCAACCCAAAATTCTTAATTCTGAGCTGCCCTGGAAGAAACAAATTGTATGCAAACAGGAGATTGTTTGGATTCTTCTGATTTGAGAAGATGACATGGAGATCAGCTGGGTCCAAATGAGAACTGTACTGGGCTGGAGGTTCTGTAGATCAGGCAATACTGGAACAAGGAGAGTGAGTGCATTTCAGAGATTACATATACAGCTGTATAAGAAATTATCTGTAATATTAAAACATATTTTTTCTTCAAACATATATCATTCAGTGGTGAATATTACAATAAAGTAATACTAATTAAAATAATGTAATGTCTTCTGAGTAAGGAAATATTAATCTGTTCTAACTTACGTAGTGAACAAACTAATTTTTCTTTTTGTATGACCTAAGTACCAGTGTTATTTGTTATTAATTTCTGTTTTAATTGTGTTCCAATTTTTAAATTACAAAAATGTATCACTTCCATCCATTAAAGTCTCTATTTTCACACAGTAATAGTCAATAAGATAGAATTTATTAAATGAGTAGATTATACCTCTAGTATCTGGGTACTTCTGATTTTAGATTATTTAATGGACTGAAGGCAGAATTCTCCAAGTCTGTAGAGAGCAAAGTGCTAGAGCTATGATCCTTCACACAATTTTATGGAAAAGTTTGATCTGAATTTATCTTTATTTTTAGTTCAAATGAAAAGTACAATGAATAACGATCTCCCTATCTATTCCTCCCATATGCCAAATGTAAAAAATTTTAGTTGGCCTAAAATAAGAATACATAGTCACAACTAGTCAGAAAAGAGATCATGTTTGTAAATTAGTTCTAAAATATGTTTCAAATGGGCCTTTGAACTAGTCTAGAGGCTGATATGTTGGTTTTGCCATAGACTTATTGTTCAGTTGTTGTGAGTTTTTTCTCCATTTAAACATCTGTTAAATATGTATAGCTATGGTTCCAATTTAATTAGACCCTCCTAAGGCTTAATGTATGTATACAGATTACCTATACATTTTTGGGTGAAGAATGGAAAAGGTTCACATCCCCTCTGTCTACCTTGAAAATAGAATTTAAACTTCCTAAATCTTTGATTTATGATCACCAATATAATAAAAACATTCTGCTTTTGAGATAGTGTGTTTTATGAAGGACTTCTAAATGCACAGGCAGCACATTTAGAAGACACTTTAAATGATAAGTGATTCACTTATCGTTTAGGAAATACAAGCATTGTATGAAACCTGCATATTTAGAAATGGCACTTGTAATGAATAAATCCTGAAAGTTTTCACAAAACTTACTATATAAATCACTTTGACATTTTAGAGAAGTATCATATTCTCTTCCTTTTTGTGGGGAAAAAACCCCCAACCCAACCAAAACCCCCTCCACCCTAAAAAAACCAAACAAACAAACAAAAAAAAACCACCAAAAAAAAAACCAACCAAAATCAAAAAACCCCCAGACAGTTGCTTTTAGCAAGGGAAAGATAAAAAATATCTGAGTGCATTTTTAATAGTTGCATAGACGGAAAGTGAAAGAAATTAAGTCTTTATGGGTTTTAGTTGTTTTTATTTTAACTTTGGTCTTATCACTATGGAAATGACCTTGCAATTTAGACTGTGTAAAACTTTAAACAACCATGGCTGTTCCTGCTTACATATTCATCTTAGTCTTACAATGCCATTGGTGTCACATACGTAATTCATGTATTTAATGCAGATATAGAGCATAGTGTCTTGAATGAGTTCACTGGATTTATATTTCTGCAAAGTCTTAGATAGGATTAATGCAATAGCCTCTTATCTTTAAATTAGAATATAGCTATGACAGATCTGCATTTGCAAAATTGTTGTGATAAGCTCACTTTAAGTAGTGGTTATTAAAGAAAATTTAAGAAATGTTTCTTTCAGTAGCTTCACACAGATCATAGTATAGGAGATCAAGATGGCTAAAAGAGAAAATGTCAGAAAGTCTCTTCAAAGGATTCAAAAGAACATGTCATTTATCTTTACTCTACAACCTCTACTCCTTTTTCATACTCATGCTGAACAGATTCTCTGGAGCATTTCTTAGATGCCCCACTCAGGGCAGAGTGGGAATAACTCAGATCCCCAGAGCTCCCAGACATTTTTTTCACTGTTAAAATTTAGAATTCTCAGCTTGAAATAATCAGCAAAACACACCCTGCCTCAACAACTCTTTATCATGAGCATTAGCATAGAGATACCATCATATTAGGACTGCATTTCATGGTTTGATGGTGTTTTCCTGGTGCCTGAGAAGTTTTCCACTCCAAGTTGGCATCAAGATGTATTGAAATGGAAAGGAAAGAAAATACTTCATTGTGTGTAGTTGTGACATTCTTTTACAGAAAAGTAACTGAGAAGACTCAGTTGCCACTGAAGAGAAAACCTAAATTAAAAGCACAAGATAATTCATAGCAATCTCTATCCCATGCAGCTGGGGTGCTGAGCTTTGATTTTTATTGTTATCTACACAAACCCATCTGAAATAATAGATAACTAAGGAAAGAGGCCAAAAGGGCATATTTGCAGCACTCTTTGGCAGCTTGGGAGAGGGAAGATAGGATGAGTAAAAAAAAAAAAAAAAAAGAAAAATAAAGAAAAATAAAAAAGGAAACAATGTATCAAACTTTTGAAAGAATTTCTAATGTCCTTCCTGGAGAGTCCATATCTTTCCTGGAGATAAATCAGACCATTAATGTTTCTTAACAAGAGGCAGTATAACATTCTTCACACTGTGTCTTGAAAGACAGTGAGGTATTCAAGACTTAAGGTAAGTTATCCAGTTTAGTGGGGGATTTTTTTCCTTTTATTTTTATTAATGTGCACTAACAAATATGTACCTCCTTCTCATTTAGGCTCATCTTTACATACCACACCTGGATGAAGTAATAAAGAATTAGTTGACTTATTGTTTCCCACACTGGTAGAGACAGATATTATATAAAAACTATACCTTCCACTTAGGGAAAACAGTAGCACAAAATTTGGGCGTGACTAGAACTGAGAAAATATTATAAAGAAAAGTATGAATTTTCATTTAATTTGGGAAGTTAACTAATATCAGTAAGGCTCACCTCCCCAATTATTAACAGTGGAATATATTCATAAGAGTGTTTCTAAGAGGTGAAATAAAAAAAAAAAAAAAATTTATAAAAAGTAGATTAGTAACTTATAGTCAACAACTACCTCTCACAGACATCTGCAGATCTGTTTAAGACTTGCACTCGTCTGGTCTGGGAACAGATCAGTGAACCATCCACAGAAGAGAAATTATCAGAAAAATAAATACAGAAATAAGTATAGAAAAATAAGTATAGAAAGAATGAATTCACTGAAATAATGCAATAAAACTGCAATAAAGCTTCATTAAGGTAACAAACTGGAAGCAACCTGCTTGTGTCTTAGAGAGAAACCATAAAATCACAGAATCACAGGGTGGTTGAGATTGGCAAGGACCTCTGGAGATCATCTAGTCTAAACCCTTCCTCAAAACAGAGTCAGCTACAGCAACTTGTTCAGGAACATGTTGAGCTGGTTTTGAACACCCCCAACAATAGAGACTCCACAACTTCTCTGGACAATCCATTCCAGGGTTTGAGCACATTCACACTGAAAAAGACTAACAAAGTGGAATTTCTTCCATTTCACTTTGTGTCACTCTTTCATTGGGCAGCACTGAGAAGAGTCTAGCTCTTTAATTTTTAGTCCTCACATCAAGCATCTATACACACAGATAAAATTCCCTCTGAGCCTTCTCTTCTCCAGGATGAACAACCCCGTCTCTCTCAGCCTCTCCGATATGACAGATGGTCCAGTCCGTCAGAGACCTTCATGGCCCTTCACTGCACTTGTTCTGATATGTCCATGTCTCTCTTCTACTGGGAACACAGCACTGGACACACCACTCCAGATATTTCTTACCAGAGCTGAGGAGAAGGGAAGGATCACCTCCTTCAACCTGCTGGCAACCTATTGTAGCCCAACAGGCAGGTAGGTATCTTTGCCACAGGGGTACATTGCTGGCTTGTAGTCAACTTGTCATCCAAATCTCCCCTGCAGGACTTCACAACTCCTTCTGTTGAACTCCTGTCAGCCCATTTCTCCAACTGTTGAGGTCCCTCTGAATGGTAGAATCTGGTCTACCAGCCACTTCTAGTTTTGTTTGCAGACTTACTGACCGGCTTCCAGCTGGTTTTCATGGTGCTGATCACAACCTTTTGAGGTAGGCAATTAAGCTAGTTTTGTGTATGCCTTGCCATTCACTTGTCTAGTCTGTATTTTATCAATTTTTCAATGAGGATGTTAAGGTCGACATTGATGAAAGCCTTGATAGTTGGCAAAAAGAGTATCTGTTGTTCTTCCCTCAGCCACTGAACCAGTAATTTTGTACAAAACTATCAGACTGGCAAGGCAAGATTTTCCTTTCATAAATCCATGCTAATGACTCCTCATCACCTTCTTGTCCATCATATATTTGGAAATGGTTTCCTGGATGATTTGCTCTATCAATTTCTCATGGATCAAGACAAGTTGGGCCTTTAATTCCCCAGATCATTCTTCTTGATCTTCACAGTTGAGTCAGGAGATCCTAAACTCTTGTGGAATCTGTGTGAAAGTTTTGTAAATGGCCCTTCATAGGTGACTAAAACATCCTTGTTCTGCAGACATACTTTAGTTCAGACAGCAGCACAGTTTGGTAGTACAGTAGAAGTAAAGATTTTCCACCTGTATCCTACTGTGAGAGTTAAAACTCTGTATATCCTAACTAAGATGTTCTCCAAAGTATTGGCCCATAAGCATCAAGCCCTCCAAACTCTCTTTTCAGATGAACTAAAGGCAGTCTGAGACATATTGAAAGAACTAGAAAGGTAAATTTGTTAGGGGACTCAAACTCAAAAATCCTGCTGTTCTGATCTTCTCAGGAGGTAGAAAAACTCTCCAGGAACTATGTCAGTAGTTACAACACACCGTTAGCTCCTCTCTAGGGCTTTTGCTGTAGCTCAGCTTTAGATTCCTATGGCAGACTGAAACTTGAAGTGTCAATTCTTTATTGTGTCTGAAGTGCCAAGGCATGTCAACAAAACTTTACAGTCTTACCAGATGTATAAGTCCTCCTGAATTTGTATTTCTTTCTGGATAGCCAACCAGCAATTCCCTGTCCTAAAATATAGATAGTAAATGTAACCTTTTCACAGGTATTTGTTTGAGAATCCAGGTCATGAAACAATGACCTAAAATATGAAGGCCCAGATGGCCTGACTGTGGGCTTCTAAATTATCCATGTGAAGCAGGTACACATTGCTGAGTGTCATGTTTTAGATCCAGCCAGTAACTCAGCACACGCAGCTATTTGGTCACCCCTAAGCCCCTTCATCCTCTCTCCATGTGGGATAGGGAGGAGAATCAAAAGAATATAAACCTCACGGGTTGAGATAAGAACAGCTTAATAAATAAAATAAAGCAAAACATAGTAATAATAGAAAGAATACCAATAATAATAATAATAATAATAATAATAGGAAACAACAAGAGAAGAAATGAAAGCTCAGAAAACACAAGTCATGCCCAGTACAATTGCTCACCACCCGCCGACTGATACCCAGCCCAACCCAAGCAGTGATCAGTCCCTTCCAGGTGACTCCTCCCAGTTTGTATACTGGGCGTGATGTGCTGTGGTGTGGAATACACCTTTGGTCAGTTTGGGTCAGGTGTCCTGTTTCTGCTCGCCCCCGGTTTCTTGTGCCCCTCCTCAATGGCAGAGCATGAGAGGCTGAGAAGTCCTTGATCAGGGTAACTGCTACTGAACAACAATTAAACTATCAGTGTTCTCAGACTAAAGCCAAAACACAGCACTGCACCAGCTACTAGGAAGAAAAAAAACTGTTAGAGCTGAAATCAGAACACTGAGTCTGTCTCATGCTTTCTTAAGGTATATGCAAGGATAGGAAAGCAAATGTTAAACCTATGAAAACTTCTCTAATTTTGGAATCGTCTTTTTTCTTTGAGTATTGTTCAATTGCTGTAAAAGGTAATTTCCGTCAATAAGGGGGTCTACTTTCCTCAAATGTAATGCAACTGAAGCACATAATAATTTATTAATTTATTTTTTAAATTACTGTACCTCACAGATGTTTGATTCCTGTCACAAATGCAATGCATAATTTGATGTTTCATATTCATATGATTATGCAAATTTACTATAATATTAAATCTGTAAGTAGTACTGCTGTTAACACTTTCTGCAAGCCTAGATCAGTATGAATATGACCCAGTTTGAGTGTGGAATTCAATACACTTTATAAGCAGGCAGTCTTTACAGCATCTTTTGACTGACCCAGATAGCTGGACATTATAGATGGTCATGTGGAAGTTTTATGCTTTCTGGAACATTTTAGTTTTATTTTGGAATTACTTAATTGCATGAGTTGTAGTTAGCTGACTGAATAAACATTCAGCCTCAGCTAAAATTCAGTCTCACTAAAAATATTTAGCTAAAATATTAGCTATTTATGCTAACAGACACAGAGCGTTTTCCATGTCTCATGTTTGGTTGTGTGCTATGGCTAACACTCAGTTTATACTTCCCCACTTGTATTCTGGTTTCCATGAGAATAAAAACCATACATGGAGCAATAGAATTTTCCACAGAGCCCTCTTCCAAATATAAAAGTGATGGTAAGTACAAGGCATGTTTATAAGCTCCAGCATAGATTCAGGTCTTTGTTTTCTTTCTGGCTGCTACTATCTATTTATTTTTTTTATTTTTTTTTTTTTTTATGCTAAGGATTCAATTATGACAGCTCAGTAAATTTAATTGTAAACCCTGATTCACATTTCTCATTATCTTCCACCTGAGGATATAGTCTAGTATGGCATAAAGAG
This sequence comes from Strigops habroptila, assembly GCF_004027225.2. Lineage (NCBI taxonomy): Eukaryota > Metazoa > Chordata > Aves > Psittaciformes > Psittacidae > Strigops > Strigops habroptila. Next base: position 17,244,862 of record NC_044279.2, read on the forward strand.
ATAAGAAATAGACAGCATATCTAGAAATGTCTCAGTTGATAAAGAAGACAGGCATCCACCTTTTAATAATGGATGCTTCCAACTGATGCTTGTAAACAAGTTCTTGAGGCCACTTTGTATATGCTGGGGACCTCTATTATACATTCCCTAAACCGTACTCTAAGCTTACCATCAGTATCCACAAAGATGAAAGTGTCTCTAATGCATACTTGCCCAATATTTTGATTCTATTTATGTGACTAAGACTGTCAGAGATCATCACAAAAGGACATCCCCAGCTGTTAGTGACAATGAAAGAAAAGAAGCTAACAGAGAGACAGAAAAGACTGCTCTTTCACTTGTAGATACATAATTTGCAAACTTGAATTTAAGTCTGGAAAACCTTAGTGGTAGCGGACAACCTTCCTGGAGTTTTCAGTAGCATGAGGTAAAAGCACTGAAATCTCAAAGCATGCATGCAAATAGGATTAGAAATATTGCTCATTCCTCTGACAGAAGTTTTCTGTTAATATAGAAGGCACAAGAAAAAATTTTGCAAAAACAACATGAGCATTTGTAAGTTTGCACACTACATAAATAATCTTTATAACTATTTTGCAGCAAACTTCATGTTGCAGATGATATCTTTTTTGAATGTGTGAGATATGAAACTGTGAAGAAGATGAAGTTGACCCAAGTGTTTGTGACAAATATTAGGACTAAACCCAAAAAAGGCTAGTATGGCAACTCTACACACACACATCCAACTGAATATAGAAGGGGAGGAAAGAATGAAACATTAAAATGCAGAAATTTTCTAGCAAAAGGTCTTGTGGATGTGCATGTAGAAAGTGTTGGCCTATATGCAATGGCTGAAATGTTTTATTTTAATGAAATACAATTTCTAAAAAAAAGTATATGCTGCACTTTTATTCTTACTATTTGTAAATTCTGGTAATAGAAAACATAACTTTGAAGTACAGACTTGTGAGCAGAGAAACAATATTTGTTAGATATGAAACACTGGCTTGAGTTTTAACAGATTACAGACATAATTTGACTACTATGAAATTAGAAACATAGTAGAAATTTATAACCTTAAACACATGAAATCAAGAGTGTCTGTAATGCAATGTTTTGAGGAAACTGATAGTGATATTATCAAACTGATATTTGAAAAGCTGGAAAGTCAAATTCAAGTCCATCTTTAACGGTGGTAAGTTATGGCATATCATACTTGACAGGAGTTCTACTTGCCAAAATGCAGTCTAGAAGAGTCTTATAATCAGATTATCTAATTAAATAGCTGCAATTAAAAAAAAAAAAGTTGTAAACTGATATATATACACCATCAAAACTAAAAGTCACATAATTGACTGTATTTATATTCATAAGATATGCAAATTATGTTTAACAGCAAAAGGCAGCAATATTCTATAAGCTGGATCTTCTTTATGTAATGTCACTTTTATAAAAGGAGAAACCTACAACTGGAACAAAGATACCTTCAACTTTTCCCAGAAAAGGAGAAAAAAGATAGATTCAAAGTCAAAGAGATTAGAACTAGATTATGGATAAAACAAGGGAGTTAGATATCGAAGAAGTCCTTAGGAAAAGCAATACTGTAACTAAAACCTCCTGAGATGCTTTAGGGCATCAAGACTAAAGAATTCAAAGACTGGTAGGATGCTGTAGACCTTATATTAAATCACTTAGATGTGCTTTTGTTAACCTAACACTGCCGAGACCACCACTAAACCATGTCTGTAAGTGCAACACCTAGATGACTTTTAAATACCTCCAGGGATGGTAACTCCACTATAAGCTAAGGGACAAATTATGGTTGAACATTTGAACACCAGAGTAAGCTTCTATAAGCAGGCTGAAAGAAACACACTAGTCCCAATCCATCCCTCAGTTACAAACTCTGTTTTCTACCGTTTGCTTCTGCTTAACTTATAGATTCATGTTAGTTTTAAATTCTGACTTAGACTTCTAATTTTTCAGGTCTAGGAACAGTACCATGACTACATATATCAACCTTGCAGAATGTTTGTAGGTTATTCATATGCTAGTTCATCAACTAAAACATCTCATCTGGCTTTTGTTTTAGTATCTTTCATGCAAGCATCACATCTGCACTAAAGACAACCACTAGTTAAATAAATTGGGGCAGTGCCAAACTGCAAACAAACTAGCATTTAGGCTTTGGTGGGTAAAAGCTAAACTATGATAACTTTGCCACTCAAATGTCTATTGATGTGCTTAGGCAGAGTTACTTGCCATTGTGGGTATCGTGCCTTAGTATATCATGTGAAAGGAAACTACCTTCTGAACCCATATGAATGTAGTAATGACTTATAATACAATATCCAGAAAAAGGCATTTCTGTGCTGATTGCTCCTGATATTGTGTTCTATAAATTCTTCCTCTTTTTTTTTTTTCTTTTTGTAGCAGATCTAGACATCTGGATCTTTAAAACCAATTTAGTCATGTAAACAAAAGATTGAGGAGCCCTTTTTTTGGAAGTTGAGCAGCGCTGGTGATTTATCAGTACCCAGCCAATACTGTCACTACACTATTCATTGAAGATTATGATATTTCTGGAGTGTCCTTAATATTTTTTGACTAGTAACAACAATATTAGTGAATAGAGTAAGAGTAGTCTTAGGCTTTTACCTTCATTTTCAAAGAAGCCTCCATATTCAAGTCCCAGAAATGAAGAGATTGGCTTGCTCTGAAAAAAAAAAAAAAAAAATTCCTCTGCGCTAAATAGTCATCAACCACACAAGCAAACACAGGATGACAGACTTGTTAATAAAACAATATCTCTAGTGCAAATAAAACCCTCGCTTAGAAGTAACACAACCAGGAGATTCTCATTCTCTCCAGACTCCTTTGCAGAACAAAAGGGTCAAAACAATGTAAGATGGACAAAATGGCTCAGTTTTGACCAGAGCAATTCTCTTTCAGTATGACAACTGCATAGCGATTTACAGTACAGCTAGAGAAAGAGACTGGCAGGCTGTTAGCAATAACCAGTGGCTCACACAGATGCACGGTAGAACTGAAGCTGGTAGGCAGAACACACTGCTTCTGCAGCGTATACGTATCCCTAAGGCTATGTAATATGGATGAAGTGGTGTGAAGCATTCTATGATGTAGGGAAAAAAGGCAACTAAAAATGTTCCACTTTCTTCCTGTCTATGGTGTAGTCCATTTCATAGAGATGAGTGATTTTGTGAGACATGGTTTCCAAATGTCCTTCTTTGCCACTTAAGAGGTGTTTGCCCAGCAAACACATATTTTGAGCTTTGACTGAACCACTTCCTTCAGTAGAACATCTATGAATTCAGTAGGATGCTGACAGCAGCCTTCTCATTACACTTTATTCATATGTGGTATTTTATTTTTACTCCTTTTCTTCCCCTCCCCCCCCCGATAAAACCCATATCTCTGTGTCAAGAAGACTTGCCAAGAGTCTTGGCTGCTATTCATAATATACTTGGCAAACAGGTGCATTATGAATAGCAGACAACAGGGCTAATAGACAACTGGAAGTTAATACTTTTCAAAGAAGCAAAATAATGGTGACAAAATGAGAATGACAGATTTTGCTTTTTAGGCAGTCAGAATGGACTGACTTCTGCTGATTTTCTTCCAGCACTTCTAACTAAAAAATTCAATGTGGCAAGCAGTCTTCAGAAGAATACAGACACTGAATGCCATAACATGGCCCCTCCAAACCCCCCAAATAGATAACAAATATATATTAACAAATATATTTATTGTGGTTATATAATGTATATATTTTTGCATAAAATATTAACTAAGGTTTATAACAGTTAAATGATTTCCTATTCCTAAATCACCTAAAAGTGATCATCTAATGGCTACCTTTGTTTGATACCCAAAACATGTTAGAGGAATTAAAATTAGAGTGAAAAGAAGAAAAGCAATTAGCATGATGTTTCAAATTGTATGGGCGGAATGGATAGACACTGAGATACAGAAAAATTGTCCCAAATTACAAAAACTGCAACAAAAAGGGCTTATGTGTCATCATAGCCAAGAGGTTTGAAAAGGTGTTTCATTCAGTTGGTATGATATAGAAAACAAGCAGTTAGAATGCTTTTTATGTATTCTGTTTGGCAATTACATAAACCCTTAAACAACCAAACCAGTCTTCGGGTTTCTGTATGTAAATAAAAAACTAATTCTCTGTGCCTGAATTTGTACTAAATAGACCTTCATCAAATTATTTCCTCCTCTTTCCACGTTTACACTTCAGCTAGGTGTATGCTAAACTGCACCCCAATTTTTATAACAGGGAAAATAAGATCTTGTCAGACTCTCTCGGAGAGAAAATTGTCAAGTATACACACACTTGGTGAAAATGGTGAGAGTTGAGGATGGTAAAGAGGGAAAGGAGTTAAGATTGTGAAGTTGGAAACTGACAGAAGAAAATCATTGACTTTAGAAGTGGGAAAAGAAGGCAAGAAAAATATATTCTTCACTACTGCTTCTTCGCAGTGAATCTATTTTCTCTTTCACTTTGGGATTGTCTAGAAAGAAGCTTACACTATTAATTCAGGTTGGGATTTTACAGAGTTTTTGTTGGCTTATCTGTGCTTTCACTATAAACAATGAAAAGTTTACTCTTCAACTCAATCAGCCTTAAAACATTCTTAACTGCGCTTGAAAATCTCCTGGTAGGTTTCCTTAAGGATTTCCTACAATTACAAAAAAACAAGATCTGAGCGTTTTTGAGTAGAAATTCTGAACTTCTTGTAATAGCACACCCACTAAGTCCACTTGTCAGTTAGTATCACCTCAATACATGAACAGCACTGGAAAAAGAGAGCTACATTATGCAGCAATATCCTGCTTTCTGAGATGTCCTCTGTAAAATAAAATAGACATACAGGGGTTTGTTGTGTGTGAGGTTTTTTGTTTTGTTTTGTTTTTTGTTTTCCTGAGCTAGGTTTTGTTCTTTTTTATGTTATCAAAGAGAACAAACTCAGATTTATGCAGTCCTGGTTTATATCAACCCAGGATTCTATCTGTGCTTTTCTCCATATAAATTTCACTGGATGTATATGAAATTGTTGATGTGATACGCAATAATCCTTTCAGTGAAAGATTCAGTCATCCAACATATTCCCAGTGTAAGGGTAGATAGTCAAGCAATCAGTAGAATACATCAATCTCACATATCTGGGTATAACTTACAGGCTTTCCTCTTTTGTGAATACAGTTTCAATCTGTCTCTGACCAACAGAAGACTCTACAGAACATGGTCCTACATCCAGAAGGGAATCCTAACTTCACTGAGTGCAGGCTGCCAGCAGGCAAGGAAGGGGAGAAAGTGGGAAGGTTTTTAAGCACACAGAGTAGAAGAAAACAAGTTTTATTCCTGTATTAATACTGTTTTGATACGAAATGCAGATCTTTTCCAGGAAAAACATTTGGAAAACATGAGGTATGTCTAGTTAGGTGTCCTTGCCACTAGGATACAAGCAAATTCTTTACTGATGTCTTTGCTATCACTGTGGTTCTTGCATTTTTGGCTACAAACTGGTTTTCAGTCAAGATGTCTTATGACCCACTGGTTACAGTAACCTTGGATGATTACGCTGTGTAACTATAAAGCAGAAGGCAGGCAACAATAGTAACATTTCCCTTCATAAGATCATTCTCAGAAGTCTAGGCAGACTGAACTGCAAGTGAATGAAGACCCTCATATTTCCCATTGTTCCCTGTATTCATAAGCATATGGAATTTGTATGCTGAGAAGCACATAAACTGTCCCCATAGGTTGTTAACCAAGTTCTAAGCAGTTGATATTTTGGTGACAGGCATCTAAGCCAGACAGATCTCTTTCTACGCAAAGCATTCAGCATACTAATTTTCTAAGCACAGCATTCCTCTGCAAACTTTGAAAGAGACAGCACAACTGCAGGAGGCATCTACAGTGACTTAAGCAAAAATTTCTTAATACCTTTGATTTATTACACCATCCATTTCTGAAATATTTACACTATCTATTTTGCCATTAACATGGAGGACATAATGAGAGCAATCCTAGTAATTACCAGTTTAAATCTCTTTTAGTCCACAGCAACTGTTTTGGAATGAAGAAATAATTGCCAGCTAGGTGCTTGCTTAATCGCTGTATTAAGCACCGTGTAGACAAGACCCTAGAAAATGTTTCAAGCAAAAGCAAAAGTTGAAGAATTAGCCTTCCTGACATATCTTTTATAGGGTGGGAAAAATACATAAGCCGTTATAATTCTATGAATATGTTTTCTCCTGTGTATTCTTTCTCCATGCTTTCTTACTTGAAATTTCAGTAAGGGACATAGTACTTATGAGTTTGTGTTGATCTGGCACAATTAAAGGCTAAGCCCAGGGTTTATTCAGAGCAGAAGACTATACTCCTACTCAAAAATTCATTACAGCCCATATTAATTTCATCAACTATATTGCCATTCTTTTACTCATTATATTCTTACTTTTTTCTGTTCAGAGGTCCCACTAAAACATCTCTGAATGAGAAACATCTCTGACTGAGAAGGCATCTTTTGTCAATGACTTAAAAACTCTCGAACAATAGATATACCGGAAAATATCCCAGTTGGGCAGATATGGAGGATGTGTGATATAACCCAGCTACTGTGAGTTCTATGTAGAATGTTTAAAGGTGGTTTTAGTGTTAGCTATTCATACTACATGTTGCTTTAGCTATCATTTATTCCTAATTTTTACTGATTTTAATAAATCCACTCATAGAACTAGAACTCTCGATTTAATTTTCCATAAAGTTCTTCAGTGAATGAAAAGTAAGGGAATATTTGAGACCAGATTTCTCCATGAGAAATTTCAATGTTTTTTCCAGCATTCTATTTGACATAAAAGAAAAACATTTTGCTTTTAAATAGTATCATGCACCTAATGTTCTTTAAGACACTTTCCTCTCAATAAACTTGTAATTACTTCTAAATAATACATGGGAAACAAACAAAGGCGGAGTTCTCAGAAAGAATTTCCAAACATCTATGACTGATGAATTAATAACATTTTAAAGTTTTAGGAAAGAAGTAGTTATTTTCACTATTATTTAATTTACCTCCTATATGTATGTGTTAGGATGCTAGCTGCCATCTTCAAACAATATAGACCATAACTTAGTTCAAAAGCTTTAAAAATCTCGTTTTCAGTTATCCAGTTTTCTCAAGGTACAGAAATCTTCCTTTACTAGAAAACAGGCAATTTCTCAGCATCTTGAAAGAGATGTATTTTTTCTACATCACTTCTGAAATCTCTCAGGCATATCAGCAGTACTATTTTGCTTCCAGTTAACACAAAATGCAAATGTGTTGCTCCTAAAAAGTGTTAAGACAGTGAGCAGAGGGGAAGAAATTGTATCCAGTTATATTTTACTATATAGATTGCGAACAGTCCTCAGAATGTAGATCAGAAAGAAGCCTGTATTACCCTAACCCACATAAAGACAGTAACTCCTAGGTCTGACTATGCATTCAGGAGTCATGAATAAGCTATAGACTGTTCATTCATGTACATTTTTGAGAGTTAAGAACATGCAGATTTAATTCCTACAGAGAGAGAAGCTATCTTTAAGAATATAGCATATAATTCTTTATGGCTTTGGCCTTTTGTCGTGGTTTGAGCCCAGCCGGTAACTCAGAACCACACAGCCACTCGCTCACTCCCCCCCTCCCCCTTCTTCCTCCCCCCGCTCCCGGAGGGATGGGGAGGAGAATGGGAAGTATGTAACTCCCACGGGTTGAGATAAGAGCAGTCCCGCAACTAAGGTATAATACAAAACCACTACTGCTACCACCAATGATAATAATGAAATAACAAGGGGAGAGGATACAATTGCTCACCACCCGCCGACCGATACCCAGCCCGACCCGAGCAGTGATCAGGCCTTCCGGGTAACTCCCCCCGGTTTATATACTGGGCATGACGTGCTGTGGTATGGAATACCCCTTTGGCTAGTTTGGGTCAGGTGTCCTGTCTCTGCTTCCGCCCGGCTTCCCCTCCTCCCTGGCAAAGCATGAGACTGAGAAAGTCCTTGGTTGGAATAAACATTACTTAGCAACAACTAAAAACATCAGTGTTATCAGCGTTGTTCCCAGGCTGAAAGTTAAAAAACACAGCACTGCACCAGCTACTAAGAAGGAGAAAAATGACTGCTATAGCTGAACCCAGGACAGTATCCACCCCTTATTCCATACCATTCATGTCATGCTCAGATCCCACATCTCTCAGCACACCATCACCCCTGTCCCATATATATACACATATATATATACACCCACACCCACACACAGAGAAAGATATCATTCCCTAGTCCATGGACCAATCCCTGTAAAATTGCTGAACTCATCCAGTCCATGATGTCAGGCTCCATCTCTTGTAATAGTCTTTCAGGGCAGGAGGGACGGTATGTAGTGTTGGGTTGTTGCCTGCTGATGATACCGCCAAACTCGTCTGGTCACTGCTGAGCTCATCTGGTTTCCTCAAAATTCATTCTTTGTTGAGGTGATGATCGGAGGGAAGTCAGGGTCAATTGCTGGCGACCTGAAGATATCTAGCTGGTGGGCTATAAAAGCGTTATAGAGCAAGCAACAGCGTACAATTGAGTTCATTGGCTGTTTTCCCCCAAAATCAAATCCCCTTGAGGTACACATCGGACTTCCCCATCTTCCCGCATTACCCACCAAGTATATCCAGGTCCCTGAGCAAAAGCAACCCCACGAGTGGGTTTGCCTTTACCTGAAGCAGGAATAACCCAGACTGTCTTCCCCAACAAATTCTTTATGTGCACCACAGGAACTTTATCCCCCTCTACGGTACGTAAAAGTTCTGATTGGGCTGGGCCAGCCCTTTTGGCAGATCCCCTACTGTTAACCAACCAGGTGGCTTTTGGTAAATGTGTATCCCAGTGTTTGAAAGTCCCACCACCCATTGCTCTCAGTGTAGTTTTTAACAGCCCATTGTACCGTTCGATTTTCCCAGAGGCTGGTGCATGGTAGGGGATGTGATATACCCACTCAATGCCATGCTCTTTGGCCCAAGTGTCTATGAGGTTGTTCCGGAAATGAGTCCCATTGTCTGACTCAATTCTCTCTGGGGTGCCATGTCGCCACAAGACTTGTTTCTCGAGGCCCAGGATAGTGTTCTGGGCAGTGGCGTGGGACACAGCGTATGTTTCCAGCCAGCCGGTGGTTGCTTCCACCATGGTAAGCACATAGCGCTTGCCTTGACGGGTTGGTGGGAGTGTGATATAGTCAATCTGCCAGGCCTCCCCATACTTGTACTTCAGCCATCGTCCTCCATACCAGAGAGGCTTTAACCGCTTGGCTTGCTTAATTGCAGCACACGTTTCACATTCGTGAATAACCTGGGCAATAGTGTCCATCGTTAAGTCCACCCCTCGATCACGAGCCCATCTATATGTTGCATCTCTGCCTTGATGGCCTGAGGTGTCATGGGCCCACCGGGCTAAAAATAATTCACCCTTATGTTGCCAATCCAAGTCCATTTGAGCCACTTTAATCTTAGCAGCTTTATCCACTTGCTGGTTGTTCTGGTGTTCCTCAGTGGCCCGACTCTTGGGTACATGAGCATCTACGTGGCGTACCTTCACCACCAGGTTCTGCACCCGAGCAGCGATATCTTGCCACAATGCAGCAGCCCAGATGGGTTTACTTCTGCGTTGCCAGTTGCTCTGCTTCCATTGCTGCAACCACCCCCACAGGGCATTTGCCACCATCCATGAGTCAGTGTAGAGATAAAGCACTGGCCATTTTTCTCGTTCAGCAATGTCCAAGGCCAGCTGGATGGCTTTCACCTCTGCAAACTGACTCGATTCACCCTCTCCCTCAGCAGTTTCTGCAACTTGTCGCAGGGGACTCCACACAGCTGCCTTCCATCTCCAATGCTTTCCCACAATACGGCAGGACCCATCAGTAAACAAGGCATATTGCTTTTCACTCTCTGACAGTTCATTATATGGTGGGGCCTCTTCAGCACACGTCACCTCCTCTTCTGGTGACATCCCAAAATCTTTGCCCTCTGGCCAGTCCATGATGACTTCTAGAATTCCTGGATGACTGGGATTTCCTATTCGAGCTCGTTGTGTAATTAGTGCGGCCCACTTACTCCATGTAGCATCAGTTGCATGATGTGTAGAGGAGACCCTGCCTTTGAACATCCAGCCCAGCACAGGCAACCGGGGTGCCAGGAGGAGCTGCACTTCAGTTCCAATCACTTCTGAGGCAGCTCGAACCCCTTCATAGGCTGCCAGTATCTCTTTTTCAGTGGGAGTATAGCTGGCCTCGGATCCTTTATATCCCCGACTCCAAAAGCCGAGGGGTCGACCTCGAGTCTCCCCTGGAGCTTTCTGCCAGAGGCTCCAGGTAGGACCATTCTCCCCAGCTGCGGTATAGAGCACATTTTTCACATCTGGCCCGGCCCTGACTGGTCCAAGGGCTACTGCATGAACTATTTCTCGTTTAATTTGTTCAAAGGCTTGTTGTTGCTCAGGGCCCCATTTGAAATCATTCTTCTTCCGGGTCACGTGGTAGAGAGGGCTTACAATCAGACTGTAATTTGGGATGTGCATTCTCCAGAACCCCACAACACCTAAGAAAGCTTGTGTTTCTTTCTTGTTAGTTGGTGGAGACATTGCTGTTATCTTGTTGATCACGTCTGTGGGGATCTGGCGGCGTCCATCTTGCCATTTTATTCCCAAAAATTGAATCTCCTGTGCAGGTCCCTTGACCTTATTCCGTCTTATGGCAAAACCGGCCTTCAGCAGGATTTGGATTATTTTCCTCCCTTTCTCAAAAACTTCTTCCGCTGTATCACCCCACACGATGATGTCATCAATGTATTGCAGGTGTTCTGGAGCTTGCCCCTGTTCCAGTGCAGTCTGGATCAATCCATGGCAGATGGTAGGGCTGTGTTTCCACCCCTGGGGCAGTCGGTTCCAAGTGTACTGGACGCCCCTCCAAGTGAAAGCAAACTGTGGCCTGCATTCTGCTGCCAAAGGGATTGAGAAAAATGCATTGGCAACGTCAATTGTGGCATACCACTTGGCTGCCTTTGACTCCAGTTCATACTGAAGTTCTAACATGTCCGGTACGGCAGCACTCAATGGTGGTGTGACTTCGTTCAGGCCACGATAGTCTACTGTTAATCTCCACTCTCCATTAGACTTTTGCACTGGCCATATGGGGCTATTAAAGGGTGAGCGGGTCCTGCTGATCACTCCTTGGCTCTCCAGTCTGCGGATCAGCTTATGGATGGGAATCAAGGAGTCTCGGTTGGTGCGGTATTGCCGCCGGTGCACTGTTGTGGTCGCAATTGGCACTTGTTGTTCTTCGACCTTCAGCAACCCCACAACAGAAGGATCCTCTGAGAGACCGGGTAAGGTGGACAGCTGCTTAATTTCCTCTGTCTCCAAGGCAGCGATACCAAAAGCCCATCTATACCCCTTTGGGTCTTTGAAATACCCTCTCCTGAGATAGTCTATGCCAAGGATGCATGGAGCCCCTGGACCAGTTACAATGGGGTGCTTTTGCCACTTCCTCCCAGTCAGGCTGATTTCAGCTTCCAGCATAGTTAACGCTTGGGATCCTCCTGTCACTCCAGAAATAGAAATGGGTTTCACCCCTTGATACCTTGATGGCATCAGAGTACACTGTGCACCGGTATCTACTAGAGCCTTATACTTCTGTGGGACTGATGTGCCAGGCCATCTGATCCACACAGTCCAGTAAACCCGATTATCCCTCTCCTCCACCTGGCTGGAGGCAGGGCCCCTCTAATAGTGATCACAAAATTCTCCACTTCTGTCTTGTAGAAAGGGATTAGTATTCCTTATCACAGGAGCTGGAGTAAAATCAGCTCTTTCGCTCCATCTGGGAAACTGCTCGCCAGAGACTGGAGCAGCAGCTTTCCTGGGAGGATCATCCTTGACCATTGTTCTCCTCTTCAGTTCACGCACCCGTTGCTCCAGAGCTGAAGTAGGTTTTCCATCCCACTTTCTCATGTCTTCTCCATGATCCCGCAGGTAAAACCATAGGGTGGCCCGTGGCGTGTACCTCCTATATTTTCTTTCTCGAGCAGTAGGGCGCCTTCTGTTAATAGCTGAGACATGGGTTGGTACGTGTGGGGAGCTGGATAGATCGGATAAATCGTCTCTCAATTGTTTGAACTCCTGGGACAGTTTTTCCACAGCTGAAATGATGGAAGGGGTGAGATTGTCTTCGAACTCTCGGAGTTGATGAATCAGGCAATCCACTGTTGGTGATATTCCGTCATTCCAGGTCATTGATGCCAATGTGTGGGCATATGATGATGGCGCACTCCGTGTAAGTTTCCGCCACATGGGTCGTGTACATTCGACTTCATCTGGGTCTACGGATGTGTTCCTGGAATCCGGCCTACGATAGATCATCTCTATAATGGCTGATTCCCTCAGGGACTGGATGCCTTTCTCTATCGTGGTCCAGTTGGCTGAGCGATTCGTAATATCGTCTTTGTAGGGAAACCTTTCCTTCACAGCTGCCAGGAGCCGCCTCCAAAGACTGAGGGCTCGCTTCTCTCTTGCAATCGCTTTGTCAATTCCTCCTTCCTTAGCAAGTGATCCCAGCTGCTTGGCTTCCCTACCTTCTAGTTCGTGACCGTCGGCCCCATTGTCCCAGCACCGGAGCAACCAGGTGACAATGTGCTCCCCTGGAAGACGGGTGAAATCTTTTCGCATATTCCGCAGTTCGGTTGAGGTCCGGGGTCGAGAAGTGACCTCTTCTTCTTCTTCCTCTTCCTCTGACCCACGTAGTAGTAACTCTTGTTCAGATGCTGTTGCATGTAGTAATGGCATTGGGTCTTCATCTTTCTTCGCTTCGCGGGTTGCTCTTTGTGCCTTTCGTCTGCTTTTGCTTACAGGAGCAACAGACATTGTCACAAACTGGACATTTGGTTTAGCTGCAGTGTTTGTCACTGTGGTTGGAGTGGCTGCAGTGTCTGCCACTAGGATTGGAGTGGTTGCAATGTCTATTGCTGGGGTTGGTGCAGCTGTTGTGCTTGGGAGTTGAGTAACACCAACAGCTGCATTATCTGTTGCTGTCGGGGTTTGAGTAGCTACTGTGCTTGTCACTGGGGTTGGTGTAGTTGCAGTGCTTGGAGTAGCCATATTGTCTGTTGCTGTCGGGGTTTGAATAGCTACTGTGCATGTCACTGGGGTTGGTGTAGCTGCAGTGCTTGGAGTAGCTATATTGTCTGTTGCTGTCGGGGTTTGAGTAGCTACTGTGCTTGTCACTGGGGTTGGTGTGGCTGCGGTGCTTGGAGTAGCCACATTGTCTGTTGCTGTCGGGGTTTGAGTAGCTGTTGTGCTTGTCACTGGGGTTGGTGTAACTGCTGTATTTGAAGTTGGAGTAGTTGCGTTGTCTGTTGTGGTCAGGGTTTGAGTAGCTGTTGTGCTTGTCACTGGGGTTGATGTAGCTGCTGTACTTGGAGTAGCTGTGTTGACTGTTGTGGTCAGGGTCTGAGTAGCTGCTGTGCTTGTAGTTGGCATAGCTGCGTTGTCTGTTGCTTTGCCATCAGATCCAGAGACATTTTTTTCCCTTTGAAGGTGCTGGATAGTGTTGAGCAGGGCTCTGTAGGCATAGGCCAAGCCCCAGCACGTTGCCAAGATTTGTCCCTCTCTGGTATAACCAGGACGACAGCACACCTCGTTTAAGTGTTTTACTAGTTTTTCCGGATGTTGCACTTGTTCAGTGGTGAAGTTCCAAAGCACTGGAGGGGCCCACTGGCCTAGGTACTTGCCCATACTGTCCCACACACCCTGCCACTCATAACTGTCCAGCCTCAGGGAAAATCTCCTGGTGGTCCTCCTATATCGTCGTCTAACCCTAGACCAGATTCGAACCTGATACTGCTGAATTTTTGACATTAAACGAAATAGGATGTTCCTACGACGGGATGGCCGTGGGTAAAACACACTCCGTATGTTTGCCAACATGCTGATCCCCAGCACAATCAGCAGGCAGGTTTCAAGGGTACTCAAAGGCCATCTAAAACCTTCAGAACTCTCAACTGCTGTTGCAAATAGGCTGGTGGGGGAACGGGGGGTGAAAGAGAATGCTTCCTTCGTAAGTTTACCCCCCGAGGAGAAAAAAAAAGATATGCAATTGCTAAAATATTTCATTATATACCTCCCAATGTATAGTGGTGATGGCCACGCTGGGAGCACAAACCAGACCAGTTTCATGATCAATGAGTCTATTGTATTACAAGTCATTACCATGAAGTACAGTGAAACAAGAACCTTAGCCCAGGCCCCCCAGCCGATAAACGCTAAAACAGCAAATAGTGGCTGTAAGTAAGGTACAACATGCTGAAACTCTGAGATCAAGCGCAACAAGTCTGAGAGCCAAATAATCACCATTGTGATGAGTAGTAACAATGAATGCTTATCACAAATATGATTAAACACACTCTGGTCAGATCTGTCGTTATCTCAACCTTTCGTGCCCCACGTTGGGCGCCAAAAAAGAACTGTCGTGGTTTGAGCCCAGCCGGTAACTCAGAACCACACAGCCACTCGCTCACTCCCCCCCTCCCCCTTCTTCCTCCCCCCGCTCCTGGAGGGATGGGGAGGAGAATGGGAAGAATGTAACTCCCACGGGTTGAGATAAGAGCAGTCCCGCAACTAAGGTATAACACAAAACCACTACTGCTACCACCAATGATAGTAATGAAATAACAAGGGGAGAGGATACAATTGCTCACCACCCGCCGACCGATACCCAGCCCGACCCGAGCAGTGATCAGGCCTTCCGGGTAACTCCCCCCGGTTTATATACTGGGCATGACGTGCTGTGGTATGGAATACCCCTTTGGCTAGTTTGGGTCAGGTGTCCTGTCTCTGCTTCCGCCCGGCTTCCCCTCCTCCCTGGCAAAGCATGAGACTGAGAAAGTCCTTGGTTGGAATAAACATTACTTAGCAACAACTAAAAACATCAGTGTTATCAGCGTTGTTCCCAGGCTGAAAGTTAAAAAACACAGCACTGCACCAGCTACTAAGAAGGAGAAAAATGATTGCTATAGCTGAACCCAGGACACCTTTAGCTCAGTTTGCCTCAGTTCTACCTCTTTAAAGTGTTGTGAGAATGATTACAATAAAGATAATGATGTTTAGATGCTGTCATGGTGGGGCCTTACACACAGACTACTAAAATGGATAGGTTAAGATTAAATGCTCCTCTACTTCCTAATGATGTAGTTAGAAAGCTTTTAAATTTAAATAA
Source organism: Strigops habroptila (assembly GCF_004027225.2). Taxonomy (NCBI): domain Eukaryota; kingdom Metazoa; phylum Chordata; class Aves; order Psittaciformes; family Psittacidae; genus Strigops; species Strigops habroptila. The sequence continues at coordinate 17,260,188 of NC_044279.2, forward strand.
ACCGCCACTGAAAGTGCCTATCTCTGGCTTTGCGTATGACCTAGAAGACACATAACTGTAAAGATGATGAAGAACCCACTGAATAAAAATGTGAATAATAAGAAATCAACCAGTGCTGTAAACATGAAAATATATTCCTCTGCCACTTGTTTGCATTTAGAGGATTTCCTGTTTCTCCTCTAGCTAGCAGCCTGAAGCTGTTGCTTCTTTTATGCTGAAAGCCCCCAATTCCTTAACAAGTGAAATTACGTGTTTTCTCCTCAGTCCATGTTCACTGTATGATAATACAGTGTGACAACTATGGCCCACAAATAACTGCTCTTTCACTGTAGTAGCAGAGATTGAGGCAGATCCTCAAATCAAACAATTTTATCTTGTGTATTAAAAAAAAAAAAAAACAAAACCAAAAAAAACCCCAAACAAACAAATAAAAAACCCCCACAAAAAAACCCTCAGATTATTAAAAGCTGTGCTCCATGTTACCCATAGGGCTGAAAAAAAATTACATGGTAGGAGCAGTCACACTGTCTCAGATTTCAGTAATGCTGTTTTGAAGTCAAAGACAACCTCTGCAAATGTAGTGCATCTCACTCTCTTATTCTTGCTGAGCCATAATATAATGCTGTATAAAATTTTGTACTCAGTACAGAACTATGATTTCCAGCTTTCAAGCTTTCTCTTTCTTGTAAGATAGCTATAAAATATATTTGCTTCCGAAGGAGGCTGCAGGGAGGCCATCTTTTCTATAATTGAGCAAAAATATAGCAGAGAGGAATTTATTGACAGACTACAAGTTATCATGCTGGTGATTTCCAAGTTACAAGTCAATACTCCATTATTGGCCTGAATTTGTAGGTATTATGAGAGTACCCAGTCGTACTGGGTAAGCTTGGGATGGCGTTAATTTTCTTCATAGCAGGTCATATGGTACTATGCTTTGTATTTGTAGCTGAAGCAGTTTTGATTACACCCCAATATTTTAGCTATTGCTGAACAGTGCACAACATCAAGGCTTTCTCTGTTTCACACTATGTGTCCTGCCACCCTCACCCCATGGGTAGTCTTGGAGTGGGCAAGAGCTTGTGAGGAGACACAGAAATACTGAGTTTTTTAACAGCATAATTAGACACAGCAGCATGCTGGGTCCATGCAAACACATTCATTTTGATATGGCCACAAGGTGAGTTAAAGGTTTGGAACAAGAATGAATGCCACACCTACAGAATGGATCTTTCATAATGGCATCTTTCATAACAATGAGCCTGAAAAGGGTTTCGTGGGAAAGAAGTTGAAAACAGGATAATGTGATTTGCTAGCACAATGGCTTTGCAAAAAGGACTAATGCCATTCACAGAGGGATAAATGGCGTAAGTAAGGTGATATTTGCATTTAGCATGTGCAACACATAGTAGAATAATGCATACAGCTGTGCTTTTGCAATTCTTAAAAAAATGTTATTATTAGAAAAGTAAAGTAGAGAATAATTTTATTTTTTTATTTCTAACTATATAAAAAGGCCTTCTAGTGACAGATGTTAAGACCTCTATTTATCTTATAAAACCCAACAAAACCAGTGACTTAATTAAGGGCACAAGCACTTTCACAAGAAAGAATAACCATATATTCAAAGAGTTCTTTTATCTAGAAGACAGGAGCATAACAAGAACCAGCAAAGAGCCAAGTCAGATAAGTTTAAGGAACACTCATAATAGTTACTTATTAGAATATAGTGTGAAGAGAAACAGCACAAGTTTCATCTCTTGATGTCTTCAGGTCAAAATTGTATCTCTCCCTGGAAGAGGTACTTCCATCAAACACAAGTTACTTGTTTAAGATAGAAGAAAATGAAATTTTATATCCCGTGACCTAGTTGCATTTTCCACTGCAAAATCAAAGAAGCTCCAAAATTGTCCCCTGGTTATAAATAAGACAGAGAAAAGACTGTCACGTGAGCTCCGAATAATGAAACTATTTTTGCTTTTTGTATTGCAAAGCTACCCACCAGCTTTCCCACTACTGTTTTCCATGTCATCTCTGAATCTAGCAATACAGAGTCTATTTGAAATAATATCATGACTTTTTTCTTTTCTATCTCTATGTACTGAAAAGATTTTTTTAAGAAACTGCTTCATAAATATTCTTTTACTGACTCAGATGGTACATTGAGATTTCCTTCTTTTAATGGTTTGACCATTACTAGATGTTATATAGAATGAACTGATCTTGGCTTTCAGATTTTTAATAATTTAGTCAGATTTAATCATCACTCTGTTTTCTCTACTATAACTGGTCCAGTTCTGTTAAGCCTCAAGAGCCATAAAGACAAAATCTAATGAAATTCCTTGCTTTTGTCACATGTCCTAAAATATGTATGTGTTCTAAATGATATAATTCACTGTGACTGCAACTCATTATTTTATTTGAATTTTTAAGTACATAGAAATTTGAGTTTTGCAAGTTCTATTTTAGTGCAACATTAAAGTGAGAAATTTGTCAGAAACTTGACTGCTAGAGCTTAATGCATTCCTAATGCTTATGGAAAAACTTTCTCTAATTAATATCAAAATACTCTAGAAAGCTGGTTTTAGTGATGTCATGGGTGGAATTCAACTTTGGGTAAACATAGGTGTCCTATGCTATTGCAGATGACCTAAAGTATCTGTCACTGCAAAGGCCATGTGTCTCATGTAGGGCTTGTGTTACATCTGCCAGCCATGACACTAAATGCATATTTTTGCATACTTCAATCACTCCCAATGCTTTCATTCATAATTTCATTTAAGGTGTACTGGGTCAGCCTGGGCTGGAGTTAATTTTCTTCACAGCAACCTGTATGGTGCTGTGTTTTAGATTTGTGACTACAAGTGTTGGTAACACACCAGTGTTATGGTTATTGCTAAGCAGTGCTTGCACAGCATAAAGGCTTTCTCTGTTTCTCAGTCTTTTCCTCCAGTGAGCAGTCTGAAGATAGTCAAGAGGCTGGGAGGTGACACAGCTGGGACAGCTGACCCAAACTGACCCAAGGGATAATCTATACCCTACGACACCATGCTCAGCAATAAATACTGGGGGGAAGGGAAAGTCTTTCCAAAGTAGCTCGCAGTCTGGCTGGACATTGGTCTGGTGGTTGGAAGTGATCCTTTACATCATTTGTTTGGTTTTGGTTTTTTCCCCTCCTTTACTTGTTAATCTGTCTTCACCTTGACCTATGAGTTTTTCTCACTTTTGGTGTCCTCTCTGCTGCAGGGGAAAGCAAGCAAGCAGATGGTGGGTGCTTAGCTGGTAGCCAGGGTCAACCTACCACATAAGGACATACAGGAAGACTACTTATTGCCATTGAAGAGTCTAGCAGGAGTGTTCTTAGTGCCTTAACTTTTGTATCTCCAAAAGGTGAAGGCTTCTGAAGCCTGGTGGAGATCCAGCTAAGGGAAGGGGAATTAACCATTTCTTAACCCACTTCTCTTCATGGACAGAAAAAAGGCAGCACATGTTACTACCTAGAAGCAGCCAAAAAGCCAAGTAGACTAATCAGTAGGGAACAGCAATTATCACTTTTTAGTCCCTGGAAAATACTCAATAGAAATCTAAGTATGATTCTGAATTGACAAAAATCTGTCAAACCAGGATGTTTGAACAAAATATTTTTAAGTGAAATGCTGTCATCTTTCACTGATGCTGACAGAAGTGCTGTGAAGGGACATTTATCTAAAGTTTGTCAATGACTCCATTGACTACCAACTAGAACAAACCTGACTGTTAAGGGAAACCTGAGCACTTAACTCACATACTGACATCAGAATTGCAAATGCCTAAACTTTGGTAAAATAAATCCCATTCAAAATCTAAGCTAACTATCAGAGGAGGGGAGGATAAGAGAGCGAAAGAATTTCTTCATAAATAGGCTTATTTATCTTCACTACATACACATATAATTAGCATAACCTAGGTGGCTCTTATGTGGCCAAAATCGGGTGAGATAAATCCTACCATTGATCAAGAAAAATCCACAGAAGTAGCCTTTCCCAGCATAGTGATATGCTACAAACCCCAAAATGTTTCTTTGTGTATATATATCAAAAATGGTGTATAAAATCTATGGTATGCATGGTATATACGCACATACACTATACTGCATGGTACAGAGCAAGGCCGAAGAACACCAGCCCAGCAAGATTCTCTGACAAGAACTCAAACTCTGTCAGAGGAGGTTTAGATTGGATATTAGGAAAAATTTCTTCACCAAAAGGATATCGAGGCATTGGAACAGGCTTCACAGGGAACTGGTGGAATCACTGTCAAATCACCATTCGAAAAAAGTGTAGGTGAGGCCCTTAGTAACATGGTTTATTGGTGGACTTGGCAGTCCTGAGATAATGATTGAACTTGATGATCTTAAAGGTCTTTTCCAACTCAGTTGATTCTATGATACTATGTTTTTTAAAAACTCCAGACACTTGAGGCTATGAAATTAGGCATGAACCCCAAACTAGGAAACCAGTGTGGGTTAGTCTAATTTGATTTTAGTCTCCTATGGATAGGATATCTTGAAAAATCTTGTAATCTCTATTTATTTCTTTAGTTGTGTTTTAAATTTAAAATGATCCTACAATATTATATTATCAGGTATTTTAAGAAACTGCTCATCATTCCAAAGGTTTTAATGAATAAACGTTAAAGACCTAATCCTGACAGTAGCCAAATTCCCTTAAATAATTCTGTTAATATAATTCCCATATTAAATAACGCTAATGTATGAGTAACCAGCACTAGTCATTTTCATACCTGAATTGCATAGTGATCAACTACAACTTCACAATTACATAATTTGAATAATTGCATGTGCCAGCAAAATGGGAATTAAGATAGCAATTTTTATATTTTTACAGAAAAGTGAGCAAATAATTCGGTGTAAGTTGCAAGTATACTTTGCACAGGCATCTTAGTTGTCACTACCTTTAAACAGAGTAGTAACTCTAATCTTAATAGTCCCAGAGATATGATCCCAAACTCCTACCCTTTTGCAGAATTAATCTGTAGATCTTGTAACTTATTCATACAAGTATAATTAAAACAGTTATAATGACAACTATTAACTACCATTTGATGTCTTTGTGGGTGTTTGGATGAGTGTGTTGCCTTCAAATGTCAGATAGTGAACAATTCACATTTTCTACAAATAGTAGATGAATGTTACACACTCTGTACCCTGACTCCCACATCTCCCATCCCACTCTGTGGGTTCTACTGTCTGTGGTCCAGGGAGTCCAAACTTCGGCATGGCCCAGATGAGTATCCTCAGTTTATACCTTGAAGAGGTTGTGGGAGATGAATGAGAAAGTTCATACACTGGCATCTTGAGAGGTAGAAAAGGTAAAGTTACAGAGATACAAGTGTTGGAGCAGAGATTGTTAGTTTTTCAAGGACTGAAGAGGAAAAACGCCTCCATTGAAAGATATAAAATTACAAAGAAAAAAAAACAACCTGGAGGATTAAACAGAAAATGGCAATTCAGCAACTTCAGCATCTGTTTCAGAGATCAGTTCAGGCTGACAATTTTCTTCATGACCAAAGCTTACCTGGCAAGCAACAACCCTTTGGGTAGGTTTTTTGGAATGGGGAGCATAATACTGCTTATACTAGCCACTCCCTTCATCCTAGCTATCTTTTACATTGACCTAGCTAGTTCTTGCTTTATGTTTTTAAATCATGTGTTCTGCTTGCAAAGTATCCTTACGCATGGCTGAAAAGCAACTGAAGAAAATGACCCTGATAAGGAGAATTAACAAAGTACTTTTTTTTAGGGTGTTTAGTGATAACAAGTTATGTGAGTACTTTGATCAGACTTTAGATGTCTGTAGTATAGACATCTTCAGTGGACAAACCTGAGCTAATCATTCCCTTTTGAGGTAAGGGAGAGAAACAAGCAATTTCAGGGTACAATTCAATTCACCTATTTTAAGCACTACTCTTAGGAGAAATGAATAGTGCCTTATAAGTACCTCCTTTTTTCACTATTGACTAAAAAGAGGCCCTAGAGCATTACTGTGCATGTAGATGCATCCTTTGAAGACATCTGGTTTTGGTTAGATGACCTCCACACAGTATGTCTGAATTTGTGCGGTTCGCCAAAATCAGCACATTAGTATTTCAGCTCTCTGTAAGAACAGAGATTCAGTGTGAAAACACTAAAGCTAATTTTGACACCTGATTTTTCATTTTAACAGACGTTTCCTTATCTTAAAAGATTTCTTAAACAACCAAGTCTAGTAATAAGCTCAGTAGTTGGAGCATCACATAATTTTACCTATTAGTACCTCAGGAAATTACATATTTTCACTCCATGCTATGAAGGCATTCTGAACTTTTTACTTCAAGTGCTCTCCTTTATCTTACCACTCTTTCATCTGATGACAGCACCTAATTTTTCAGGCTTTGCTTTCTCACTTACCATCCTCTTACTGCTATTGGGTACCCAACACCATGCTCTCAATATTAACTAGATAAGGGGATGAATCATACAGCTGACTTGCTGACCAAGTAACCATACACTGAAAATAATCATAATCTGGCTAAATATGTAATGTATCAGAGAAATCTTGAATAAATATGTACACTGAAGTACTATAAATCTCACCCGCATGTTTAGACATACTCAAGAGTTTCCTTGATCGCTTAGCTCTGACTGTGGTAAACAACATATGGTAACTGTGATAGAGTGTATTTTCTGTAAATTAATCCTTTTATGTTATTTCTTATGGGATCAGAAACTTCAGGTCAAATTTAGAGGTGACACGCACAATGTTGTAAATTGCAAACTTCAATGTAAAAAAAGGTGTAAGAAGTAAAAGATCTCAGAATTTGACCCAGTGGTTATTGTCCTCTGATTATCTTAAGCATGCATTTTAAAACAGCAAATATCACACAAAGCAGGATTTGGACTGTTTTGATCTCATTACTCAGGGAAAGCTCTGAGAATGTTTTCCCAGTGCAGGTGTTGTGTCTAATGACCTTCCTTGGTGGCTCAAAGGAAAGGCTAAAGCAAAAAGAACAGGGTTGCACTGGCTGTGCATGGTCTTCCCTTTCATCTACCTTTTGTTCTGCTACATAGTGAGTAAGGCTTAGTGCTTCAAGTCCTAACTTTTCCCTACCTAAATACTATTTCCCAAAACCTTTTATGAAAATGCAGCCTGAAATATTTTATTTCTTTTGGGTGTGTTTAGACTTTTTGGGCTGAAGGCAACATGATTAGGTCCTGGTCTAAACCTGAGTTTCACTTCAGGATGTGGAAAACTATGGGATATGATATGAAGTGCCTCTGGTGATAACAAATACCATGGAGAAACACTGACCAAAAGTTACAGATCACCAGAAGGCCTGGCCCGATTTCACAGGTGATAAAGGTGGATTTACATAAGAGATCAGGAAACTGCAAACGGCAGTTGGAGATGGGCTTGAGGACATTTTGTATAGTACAGTTCTTCAGGGCCAGCAGCAGCTAGGTAACCATATGAATAATGTGTAAGGCCTTGTAAGGACAAGGTAACCACTTGACCAGTGCTTTCTGTGGAAACCTGTGAGGCAGCTCTAAGCTTGATCACCGCAGCCTGACAAGGACAATAACCCAAGTCTTTCATTCAGACCATACACGCAGGTCAAATTTTCTGAGGTCAGGAGGTTCTGGGGAAAAAAAAAAGGATGCTTTCATAACAGTAGAACACTCAGATAAGTGGATTCAGTTTCCTGTGAACAGACTAATCAATGGTATCACTGTGCCAGGTCCATTCCAGGCCCAAAGGCATCTGCATCTACTCATCACTTCCTGACACAGACTTCTTAAAAGAACACTAATGCTAGTGCTTTGTTAACATTAGTGTTAATACTAACATCTTACTGCTCTGCTACAGTGAATATCATTTTCCTGCAGACCAGCTCTGTGACACTTTTTGTCTCATTACACAATCACAGAATCACTTAGGTTGGCAGGGACCTCAGGAGATAATCTCAGCAAACCCCCCTGCTCAGAGCAGAGTCACCTAGAGCAGATGTTTCAGGGCCTCACTGTCTACTCTTTACTCATCATTGCTTCGGTTTGTTACTGAGGATGTTACGGAGGATGATAGCAAAAACCTTGTTAAGGTCAAAATAATCAACATACACTTGTCTTCCCTTGTCCACCAAGCCACTCGTTTCATCATAGAAGGCTATCAGATCTGTCATAGAGGATTTCCCCTTCAGAAATTCATGCTGACAACTCCCAATCACTTCCAGTCCTGGAAGTGGTTTCCAGGATTATATGCTCCTTCGTCTTTCCAGGGATTGAAATGAGGCTGACTAGCCTGGAATTCTTCCAATTCTCAGGAACCTCCCTCAGTCACCACAGCCTCCCAAAAAGAGTGGCCTGGCAATGATATTGTCTAGCTCCCTCTGTAGTTGTGGACGAATCCCATCAGGTCCCATGGACTTCAATCTGTACAATTTTTTTAAATGTTTCCTTTCTTGATCCTTCCTTTTTGAGAGTAGCTCTTCAATGCTCGAGAATGTGTCCTCTCTTCAGTCTTTCGGTTGCAGTCAATAAAAAGATTGTTTTATAACAAAATTAATACTGTAAATCAAAGCAAGCATGGACCTTCCTCATTCCTTTACTGGAATCACCTCCTTCTATCTGCATTCAGCCATTAGAAGGTCCTAGGCAGAAATGGAAGAGCATACTGAGCTGTCGTGAAGGAACAACATGATTACAAAGCCTCCTCCTCTTTCATCTCCTTTTGCAGCTTTTGCTTTTGTTGTTTCATGCTTCTGTTGACTTAAAAATTTTGAAATGATTGTTTGATTATTTGGTCAAGGTCCATATCCTTTGATGTAGCTCTTTTCTTGAAATTTCAATTTAGCATACTGATGCGTAGAAGAGATCCACTTCTTTTGGCAGCCTGCAACGTATATATATAATGGTAATTAATAGCATACACTGTATTAATTTGTAAAATGAGTTTGTTTTAATGGTTATTTACTTGCTTTTTGGGGTTTTGTTTGTTTGGGGTTTTTTAAATTATTTTTCTATTTTTGTAAAAGGACTAACTACGAACACAAAATGAACTTTAGACTGAGAGAGAAGACATGAAATGAATGTTTTGCCTCCTTGAGCTTAGGTCATTCTGAAATTCCCGAATCCATTTAGCTAAATGATCTAACCAGTTTTACAAGGATGTCCTACAGATGCTGCAATAGAGTTTATTGCTTCACAATAAAATAAAAATTAATGCTTTTTTGATTTATTATCTCTCAATAAAAGTTTTCATAGGTCTATGATGAAAATTCATTTTCTAATATGTCTGAAGAAAACCTGGAGCTGGAACATATAGAAGCTATTGTTCTCTATGTAATTTGAGCACTTCAGTACATTTTCTTTAAAAATAAAAATGTTCAGAGACTGAAGTTCTTCTTTTAAACACTCTGAAATACTGTGAATTGTTTCAAGATACTAAATAACAGTTACAGTAGAGCTAAACCTCAATATAAAACATTACATAAATAAGTAAGTTTACCTTCAAAGCAAAATTCATCACAAATTCTGGAATTACTACATTCTAATGCCACTGAGGTATGTAGTGGGAATACATAAAGGAAGAAAACAGCTAGATCAGCTGAAGTGTTTCACTTTACTGAGGTTTTAAAATTTTACTAGCCTTCCAACAAATCACAACTCACTGCATAACATCTGCATTACATTTTGGTATCCTAATGTGATTTAATTACAAAAGAGGCATAACCTCCTGCAGGAGTCCCTCTTGTAGCTGCTAATGAGCAAAAGGCAATAAACTATCCTTTATAAATCAGTATGTGAGAAATTAAATATGATTGTTTGGACTTCGTTGGCCCCATAGCTAATGGAACTACAAAAGACATGATTAATTAGAAAGGTGCTTTAGAAAGGTTAATTGGTTTATTTTTTAAATTATCTGCTGAGATAATGTGGTAGCTAAAAAAAATAATTATTGCATCACTAATTAGCCAATGATTTTTGTGATGATTCAGAATAAACTTATTTTGGCCAGCAACTGTAGCTAACAGATATACCTGTTTATTGACAATGGTTTTAATTTGAGACGTTTTAAAAAATCTCTTCTCGTATTTCTTTTTCAGTGTAGAGTTAATCTATGCAATAAGAATTTCAGGATAGGATTATCAGTTTTAATCCTGTTACAAGCCAGTGAACTTAGTTTTGGTTTTACACAGAAGTGTTATTAGAGAAATCCTAGACCTTAACCAGTATCTCAATTGGGTAGATACCATCTACTCAGAGAGATGGCTTTCGTCATCTTACAAATGAATTCATAATTTGAGTACAAAAGTAGAGGAAAGAAATGAAAGACAGATGTGGAGAATTAAAATATTATAAAAATATTGGTTAGCTTGATGGGGAGTTGGTTTTAGCTCAAATAGACATAATTTTCAGGATTAGTTTTTTTTAAATAAGGTAGCTGTGAAGAGCAGTGTTCCCTAAACTTGAGGAGCAGCGTGAGAGAAAGCTTGACTATGTGTGTTTGAAAGTATATGAAGCACATGTCACAGTCAAGAACTGATAGTAGTAAAGCAGAAATGACACTTGATGGATGGTTAATGAAAACCCTTGAAAAAAAAGATAAGCAGTTCATATTTACTAGACAGAGAATCTAGGGAGTTTATGCAAAGAGAGAGATCCCATGAACCAAAGAAATTAATCAGTAGTGTTCTCAATAGGTATGTAACAGGTGAGTTTACAACTGTGGAGGCCAGAGAAAAACCTATATAGAAGATGATTTGCAAGGTTGATAAGAATCTAAACAGGAGCTACTTGGACAGAAAAATTGAGAAGGACCAGGAAGATTTATACAAATCTTGGTTGTATGAATATATTAGGTTCTCATAGTCAAAGAGAATATCTCTGTTATAAATTTAAGCAACGGTAAGTTACTTCTATTGTCTGCAGACGAAAAATAATTAATAAAATGATCTGAAGAGTTAGAAGTACCTCAGATGTCTATGCCACATGGCAACAATTACTGAATGAGGAGTTGTAAACACTCCCAAATACTGAGAAAAACAACAGAGTACTAAAAAGCAACCTTTAGATATGCAGATAATTGAGTGGATACAAATTTAATTTTCGATGAACAATGGAATAATCCTGTATTTTATTCATTTCAACTCACTAAATGAATAAGCAGCAATGATCCATAGAAACATACGAAAAGCAATGCACCATATTTGTTATTTATAGCTTTTGTGAACTGTCTTAATCGCTAACTAAAAAGATAAGAAGCAAATAAAATAAAGCTGCAAAGCAGGATGACAGAAGCAGAGGATAATCATAAAATGAACTCTGTAGGAGTTTTCTGGTTTTTTAGAACTGATTCAAATATTTAAATAGATTTGATTTGTACTAAAAATGAAAGTGCATTGGATCATTTTAGGCCAGGCTGTTTCTGAGCAAGGTCTTGTCTTCTCACACAAAAATTTTCTTTGACATATTGAAAAAAGATCTTAAATCAATTTTTCTTTAGCTTCTTTATAACATTTGTTGGAAATATAGATTTCTTGTTTCTCTTGTCTCTTCCTTCAACACAATTTAGCAATGTCAATTCCTTAATCTGAGGTTCTATAATCTGAGGTTATTTTTTTTTCAGACATCTCTTCGATTTTTCACTACCTTTACATTTCCAGTATTTAGTTTAGAGTAATGTTATTTCCATCCATCACTGTCTCTGCATTTTCAATTTTCCTCTCAGCTTCTTGCAGTCTAGGGCCAAAGCTCTCAAATTCAATCTCCATAGAAGTATTCATTATTTGAACTGCACCCAACCATTTAATAATACTCACAAAGCATTGGTAGGGGATGTGTGTGTGGGTTTTTTGTTTGTTTGCTTGGTTTTTTTTTAACTGAAAGCCTGAAATTGCCTGACAAATCCAGTCTGTGTCTTCAGTGAGGGGATACTAAACAAGGGGTTTTCTGTCAGCTAGTGGAAACTTAGAAATCAAGATGCCAAATCATAAAAATTAAGATTTAGTTTTTGTAGCATATCCACCATGCTTATCTCTTCTCTCATCACATAAATGATAACAGTGGAAAAATTATAAAATAGAGGTAAGTGGAAGAAGCAGCAGTTTAAATAATGTTTTAGACAGCGACTTTGTAAATATTACTAGAATCTGATTTCTTGATTGCATAGATAATTCTATGCAACGCAAAGGTCTACCCATTTTTAAAAAGCTGACTGTGAGAGAAGTCCAAACTGATAAAAAAGTTGGTATCCCAATAGACAGCCACTTGTAGACTGATGATACCAAAGAATGGGGGAGATGATAGATAGATAGATAAAGTGCAGGCTTTTTGCTCAAGCAAAAAGCAGTCTGAAACATGCTGAGTGACTTTACAGTGAAACTAGTGTTCAAATACAAAAAAATTACTCTGCACAAAATGGGCTAACAAAACGTGTATAAAAAAGTGAAGACGAGGACTGAAGGGACTATCAGAGTTCACAATCTTCTAAAAAAGTTTGTCATTTAATGACTCTACACCATTGTTATTCTTGAAATTCAAGAAAGTATTGTAGCTTGAACTGTATGTTTTTTCTACCAAAATCTAGAAATCTGTGAGTCTTGTTTTGGAGAGTGTACTTTTAAAATACTGTGGCAACATTTAAAACTGAGAACGTTTTTGGTTGAGTGACAATTCAAAGCAAATAAAAATATTCTGTGTCAAAATAAAACCTCTGCAGGTTTTCAGAGAATCAAGTAGTTGAATAAAACGTCATGCAATTAAAAAAAAAAAAAAAAGACAAAATTAAGTGGTTTTCTGTGATTTGTAGTATTTGAGAATGTTCAATTTAAAAACAAGAAGAACACTGTAAATAAAAAAAGGTAATAAAAATTTTCATCTCCAATATTTACATATTTGCCTGAAGTAAATGATTTAGAAAATTCCATATAAGCGACCAAATTGGTTTTTATGCCTTTTTTTTATTAATTAATTTTCAATTTGATCAAAAATGTTTTCAAATTACAGATTTAGCTGCTTAGAATACTTTCCTTAGTTCTTTGCTGTGAAAAATCTTGTACTGAAGATGACAGCTTTTTATTTAAGGACACAGGCCTTCTTTATTACTAGATTTGGTGTGGGGTTTGTTTGCTTTGAGAAGAATTAGCTTTTAACTGCAGTCCTGTGTTATAAAAAGCCTCCCTCTTGCCTATTCTGTTCCCTCTTGCCTCATAATGAGATCATAGATAAACATTCCTTGAGCTTTGAAGAGGAAATATCTCTTTTCTAAGGACTAATTTCTCCTGTTCATACGTTGACTGATGTGTTGACTGATGGGCACAAATCAAGCTAAATCGCCACATCCAAATTATTATTTTCACATGGGAAAGGATATAACAGTCACCTTTCCATTGTTAAGGTTTAAAGAATGAATTACAATGTCTCTCCAACAGCTCACTGTAAAGGGATCTTATGGCAAATATACAAGTTATAGTAAACAGTTATTTTTGGTCCACTGGATCCCATGTGATGAGTTTGGTCTACTATCAATCAGTGAGACAGACAAAGAAAAACACTTCCTGAAAAAACAGGCAATTTCTTTTTACTCCATTATAAGTTAAAAATGTGCTTTGTTCTGCCTTCTTGCTGCATTGGCCATGGTTTACTGTGGTCTTACAGGCAAGATGATTTAATATCTGGTGTAATGCCAAATGATGATAGCTAGAAGAACTCATAACTTTTAATACCTTTCATCTGTGAATGTTTCCTATTAAAAGGCTACAAGAATATGGGAAAAGGGTATCATATAAAAATGGTCTTTTTTAATATTACATTGAATTCCTTTGTTCTAATTTTTGAAAGGAGATGAAGGATTGACTTTATATAGGAAAACTATATCCATAAAATGAAGAATGTAACTTTCATTCCTGGTCACTCATAGAAATGTCTTTATGGATTTCTTAATTCAGTGACATTAATATGAACAGAGTAATTCCAATCTGAATATTTCAATAGTTGTTGCTTATTAAGAAAGAAATGAGCTTAACTGATTTTCAAGCTAAACAAAGAATTAAACCTGCAAAGAATGTGATACAGTTATTTAGCATAACCTACTTTAAGAATACTACAATATAAGTATTAATAAATGTAGAATTTAGACATGACATAATGCAGTACACAAAACTGAGCAAGTACAAGACAACTTTTAAGATTTGGGCTCATAGGATCTTACATTTTTATTCAACAAGCAGTTTTTAGTTTAATCTTTCCAGAGAAAAGAAATCCCTTATTTGTTCATGTTATAATATGTACAACGATTAAACATAGAGATGAAAAAAAAACCCTTAAAAATTGTGCTTTGTAAAGGAATCATGGCAAAAATATACAACACCAAAACTTTCAGTGGATGGTTCAAAAAGCGTAATAACTGACAAAGAAGATATTACCTCAAGGATATTATTCATGATGGATCTATTTGGTCAGGGAATTGAACTCATGACGCAAATATTGGAAAGTGCTGGGTTTACCTATTGAGCCACAGAAAAAACTCATTTGCTGTCAGTAATAGTCCTTTTAAACTTAGCTGGAAAAGCTTTCAGCCAAAGGGTCTAGACCTTGAAGGGGTAAAAGCTTAAACTGAAGATAGTATTAAATTGAAAAATCAATGACAACTAGTTAAATAAAAAAGGAGGCTCTGAAATAAAGAGAAATAATTGGCCAAATTCATCCCCTGTGTATCTCCGTTTTTTTATTAGAGGCACACTAGGGCTAGGTTTGTCCCTGTGTGCAGAAGAACACAGAAGAGAAACAATTCAAAAAGAGTACTGTATAATATGAAATAGCAAGTATTGATGTCAAAATTTGCTTCATAACTGCAGATTGAGAAAAAAGATCTGAATTATTCCTATAATTAATCTAAAAAAACATAAAGCAAATGTTGTACAACAAAAGTTGTTTGTTCTATCGTAAGTTACTGATTCTTGGAGCTGCAAGTCAAAGAAGATGTAAGATGATAAACAATACCTAATTCAGCTCTAAATACTGCAGAGGAACTGAAATAAGAAAACCACCATCCTAATAGAGACCACAGTCAACTAAATTCAAGGGGTTTATAGGAAAAAAAAAATCCAACAAAAAAAAAACAAAACCCCAAAACAAACAACAAAACCCCAAACCTAAAATATACATATATATAAGTAAAAGAGGAGATCCATCTTAAAATAACAGAAGACAAAGACATTGCAATAAATCTAAGTAAAGTGCTTACATCAGTGGTCTTTATAGAGGAGATCAGATGTTCTCACATCAGGTGCCTCATTTATGGTATAAAATGTCCAGGAAAGGTCTCAAACAGAATACTCAATAGAATAAGTCAAATAACCAATGCATAAGCTGAACAGCATCAAACCATCAGGACAAAGAGTAGTTAATCAAGAACTGCAAAATGTTGAAATCTAAAATTGCTGAACTTCACTGGTAAAAAACTAGAATGTGATGTCATTCTTTGAAAAGAACATCAGGACTGACTAGTTTGTTTAGCTTGCATAATAGATGCACAAAAAAATGAAATTGTAACATCAGGACATGTATGATATTTTGGAGAAGATTTAGCTTTTTTTTTTTTTTTCCCCCAGTCAATATTATACTTCACAAATCCATTAGCAATCTCTGAAACAATCAATAACTGTGAATAAAGGTGATCTAGTCAGTACATCGTATTTTGCTTTTCAGAAAGCTTTTGAAAAGATTACTTGCCACATTCTGAAAGGTAGAAAAGTTTTATGGGATAAAAGAGATGCTTTTATGCATCAATGAGTCATTAAAACAGAGGAAAAAATACAAAGAAATAGTAATTTTTCAGTTGAGGTAACATTATAGAATTCCCCATCCTCAGGGACCTGTGCTTGTAAACTCTTCAACCTATTCCTAAATAATCAAAGAAAAGGGAATGATTAGTGAAATACTGACATTTGTAAGTGGTAGAAAATTATTGAACATGGTTAATTTCAGACTGACTGTAAAGAGCTGAAAAATAACTTCATGGTACTTTCTGGTTAAGCAAAAACAGAATAAGTGAAAATTGGTATCAGCTAATGGAAAGTAATACACAGAGAAGAAAAAAAAACCCACCACCCTAGTGATACAGATGCAGTGACACACTGAATAAGCTACTGTCACTCAGAAAAGCAAGATTGAAGAGAATAATTCTTTAAGGATACCTTTTCAGTGCTATTTAGCAGCCACAGTGGCAAACAAAAAGCTGGGAATTGTTAGGAACAGAACAGGAAGTGAAACAAAAAATAAGATTAGGTTACTGTAAAATGGATGGTGTGTTCATGTACTGGGTGCAATTCCGTGAAAAATTTTGGTTGTCCAGTCTTGAAAGAGGTATAGTGGAATTACAAAAGAGACAGAACAGGATGATCGGCTGAAAAAGAGATTACCAGCTCTTCAACCTGGAACAGAATAGTGGGGAGTGGTTTATAAAATCATGAATTGTATGAAGATACTGAGTTCACTTTTTTCCGCAACATGAACACTGAAATGTACTTAATGAAGTTGTCATGCAGTGGTCTAAAGAAAATAAAACATTTTTTTTCCCCCACAGTTTATTTAAGATGTGGAGATCAAA
The DNA here is from genome assembly GCF_004027225.2 of Strigops habroptila. Classification (NCBI taxonomy): domain Eukaryota; kingdom Metazoa; phylum Chordata; class Aves; order Psittaciformes; family Psittacidae; genus Strigops; species Strigops habroptila. The sequence continues at coordinate 17,276,834 of NC_044279.2, forward strand.
ACCAAATATGACAAAAAAGCACTTAGGCAAACTAATAGAAGAAATGCCCATCTGTTGCTCGTCTAGATACAAAGATTCACAGAGTCCCTAAACTAGTGACAATGGAGACTCAGGAGAGCATAGCAGAGAAGGTTGAACATATACATCTGCTGTGTCTTAGACTCCATGGCCCAGATCCAACCAGCCTAACTTTAGGTATTGAAGTTGGCTTACATCCATATAGATGTTACTGTTCAAGGAAGAAAAAGGAAAGTTTTGAATTGAATTCTTGAAGTATATATTCCTTCTCTTGTTCTACAGGAAGCCCAAAATTATTTAGGTTGTACTTATAATAACATCTCTATAGACCCACCTTCTCTCCCAATACTTTGCTACTCATTCATGCCCTATGGTGAGGCAGACCTCAGCCAAGCCCTAAACAAACATTTGTAGTTTGGGGTTGGAAATAAAATCAAGAGAGTGATCAAGATTAAAAAAACCTTCACACTTTCTTTCTTTCTTGAAAGTCACAGCAATTCCACAGTCTTTTTCACAACTCATCTCATGAAAGATCACTGTCAGAGCAGCTGAGAGGAAAGGAAGTTTAGTTACAGTATCATGCAGGAAAGAGACAGGTTGGAAATATCTTTTCAGTTCAGTACTGCCATCCAACTCTTTATAGCATAAAACAATAGCCTCTAGCACCTCAATCGGATGAGTTGAATCATGAATTCAAAGTTTTTTCCTAAACATTCACCATATTCAGATGTAGGATTAATTCAAGCTGGACTACAGAAATGTCTGATTAATTCAAGCTGGACTACAGAAATGTCTGATCCCCTATGGGTATTCGCATATAAGTGTTCAACCAATAAAATGTAAGTTAAATTGGTCTGTAATCATATTCTTGGACTTTGCTGCACCTGTGATTTAATGGTTTTGGTCTACAGGCAACATATGGAAAGGATATAATGTAGCACAAACCCAGCATTATTTGTAGGGAATAGAAAGACTGCCTCATTCGTAGAGGTGTCAGGTGTACCATCAATACCATTGTTCTGGTGAGTGTAGACAGTCTGAGGTGTCGAATGTGAACGCTAGGGATTTTCAAGAACAGATTATTATTTATCTGCAAATTGTCTTAATAAGAATCCAGATACCCTAATACCCAACCATATGCCTTAATAAAATCTGCCACTATATGTATTTCTTATCAAAGAGAATACACCAATTATCTACAAATATTGCAAACTGGCAAATAACAGAAACTTCTCATTCATAGAATTATTGTCACAATTTCTGGGATCTTTTTCTTTTAGAAAACAAATAGCTTTATTTTATTCCTCTGCAACATGATTCTTCCACCATATTGTATCAACTTACATTTTGCTCCACTGAAGACTTTGATGTGATGACATCAGGCATAAGCCAATAGCAAGTGATGAACGAGAGAGGTGAATACTCTCCCCTGTTAGGAACTACTTATACTATTCAGTACTGGAAAATTCTAGCTGATAATAATTGTCTACTTGTTCTGACATCTCTATGAATTTAATATAAATATAGCAATATGTAACAACTGAATTTTAATTCAAAGTTATAATCCACACTTAGATATTCATGCGAGCTGCTTTTTTCAAAAGCTGGTAATTATTCATGACTGATTCACACAAGATAGTTTGAATTTTAGAGTTCTTCTGGATAATTTTTATGTTACTTTCTGCACTCCTGTAAATTGGTGGTTTTCCATTTGTGTTCAACACATGCATACTGTACAGTGGATCTGACAGATTTCATTCTCCTCTCAGGATTTCACATTGGCAACTAAGAGAATGTTTGTAGGAGTATCAACATCTGTTCTTAAATTTGAAAAATAAATGAATTAAATTAGGAAATCAACCAATGAAAGACTTAAGAAAGAGAACAGATTTAACAGCTTGTTGATCTAATTTGATATTCAGACAAGCCTCCAGGGTGCCTCCTCTATTTGTAAGTAGAAATTAATCTTCCAAGACCTAATGAATTATTCAGGTGTACCACTGCTAATGGATACTTGACTACTGAGATACTTCAAATTTAAGAATTTTTCCATTTTTCACTCTAAAGCTTTCCAAGCACCTCACAAAGGTTTCCAGATTTTAAAAGGAAGAGAAAGTTAATGTCTCATGAACTGCAATGGAATGCAGACAACTATTTGACAGCTTTAATAAACATTGAACCACAAAAGCAGATAGGTTTTATTAATCTGAAAAAGCCCTATTAAACTGGATTTTAATACTGTCATACACTTTGTTTCATGATAATTAAGAGTCAACTTTTAAGATTAAGGGAATATGAGCTAAAGCAGCAGTGGTTTTATATGTTTGACAGCAGTGCAAAATGTTTCATCCGTATTACTGTATTTACAAAGGTCACTACGAATTTTAACCTTCATGACCTTTAAAAACTCAGACCTTTGCCAAACAGTAAGAGCTGTTCAGTGACCAATTTATTCTTCAAGAATTTCAATACAGTGAATATGCTTCTGCAAGGGTAGCTTATCTAACAGTACAATAGCACGAATCTGCAATGTAGCTGATCTGTAAGAATAAAACATATCCAAGGTAAAGAAACATGTTAGTGCATCATGCTCACAGTGTTGATTTACACTAGAAATTATGAGATCACAGAAATCATGTTTCCTTGGACTGCTCGGACTACCTAGGATTTCAATTACAGGGACAACCACATAAAAAATAATCAGAACATAAATAGATATTAGAAACAGACTCCTCCCTATGCCTTGACCCTGAGCAATGTTCCTTTGTTTTCTCCTCATAGCAGAAACAGCCAAATAGATCGCTAGGAATTATGTGAGCACAGAGAGATTATAGAATACAATAATGTCAGTATAGCTTCCCTAGGAAGGTCTAAATTATGGAAGAACTATGTCACTTCTTGCCATGATTTTTGCAGGAATGGAAACAGACACAAAGTCTTCCAGAAGGGATGTAGTTTTCTAAGTTCAAAATTGAGCTCTTTGAACATAAATTTTCCATCAAGAGCCAAAAAAAGTTATCACTGCCTAGGAGAAAACCTTGACTGTTTTTGTTCCACATAGCTTGTGAGCAAACAGCAAGTACTCACAGCCTAGAAATAAAGCACTTTTAATAGTGATTTCAGCACTCAGAGAGTTCTTGCTGGTCAAAGCAAGCTCTGGAGCTAGACACTTCTTAATAGCATAAAAAATAGTTTGCCCTAATTCTTGTATGATGAGTCCATGAAAGACAGAGTTGATAAATCTTTCTTTAGCAATGTATTTCAATAAATAAACCCTTCTTTGCTGCATGTTCCAGAATTGTGAACTGTGCCAACAGCAGTTATCTCTGTGCCTGACAAGCTATAATGCTTATGGTGCAGACAGTTGTCATCTCCATGAGGCCTCTCCTAGCCCTGTTCCCACTCTACTCTTCCTTTTTGAGCAAGCACTCAGGAGAGAGCTCTACTTCAAGCTCCAAACTTGAATGACTTGGTGCTCTTGAACCTTTGCTAGAGTTGATTTTATGTATACATACAGATATATAAATCACGTAGAGAATCTAGGCTATGCATGGATGGGCGAGGTTAGCCTGCAGCAGATACCAGGGAACAGTGGCAGCTATCAAGTGCCTGGCATGGTGGGTTAACAATGTTCTTCAACATCTTCCTCAAAAGCCTGACAGTGTTGTCTCAGCACTGTCTCACCTCATCTGACTCTTTCTGACATGTGCACATAGGTAAAACTAGCCAAGAGTGAGGGACTGTAGAATAACTCTTCTTGCCCATTGTCATTTTCCAGATAAAGTAACTTGATATTGGGCAAGCCAGCACCAGGAAAAGAGCAGCTGATGACAACACTCACTCTTTGCATCTGTCATAAGGAACCATAGCATGGATTGGGTGCTGCATAGGGTCCATGCAGCACAAACACTACTTTGTACTTAAATAACAACTGATCCTGTTATACTTTATTCTATTTTCCTGCTTGTAAATTCTCAGATCCTGAATATTGTTACTTCAAAATGGTCCCACATCAGACAAGATTGGGTACTGGAAACGGCAGGGGTACACAGCCTGCTCAGACAGAACCTGGACATGGTTTTGTCTGTTGCTGGCAAGGACAAAAATATGTTGAATTTATAAAAAAGTTCTGTGACCAGTTACTGCTGCCTTAGATTCTGATAAAACTAGTTTCTAGGCAGTGTTAAACCTCCTGGAAACCTTGGATGATGAGTCGGGAGTTTGGTCCTCAACACATCACCAAGGATGTTCAGTGGGACAAAATATCTGGTTTGAGAATGCTCAGACTGACTTCTCTTCATGGACACTGAATAGCTCATACTTCAGCTATATTGGGATTCAGATGTTAGGTGTGTCTTTAAGGTCCTGCACACTATCCAATGCCAGAGCACTTTAAGGCGTCTGGAGGTAAAATCCAGTAAGTGCCAAACAAGAATGATTTCAGCAATTGCCATAATCCAGAGCTCTCTATATGGTTCTTTTAGATATCCCACATGGATATCTTTAAAATCAAGTTAGCTTATTTGAAGCTGTTTGGCACAGGGGACTTGCAATGGATTTTGATTCAGCAGAGTGATAGAGCTTCATACTGAAATCACAACACAAGCATAATATAGAAATTGCAATCAATATACAGTTGAACCACAATACAAACATGATTCCTACTACTGGTTTCTAGATGTTAACCATCACGATGCTGGGCCTCTCCAATCACTGGGCAGGAATCCCTGAGTTGAAGTCAACTCAAGGCTCTTGCTCTCTTCAAAGCTCATTTAACTTCTCTCTTCCTTTTTATACTCTGCGTTGGGCTCAGCCACATATACACTTCCTTCACATTGCTCTGGCTAGCTCAGATCCCCGTTGTGTTGCACTTTCTTTCCAACAGCTGTGCTTACTCCTTATATTCTTCCCTGAGCTTCAAAAGCCCAATAGCTACACCCATCTGCTATAAGCCTTCTCCCATTGTGGGGGTGTGTTTCTCGGTTACAGCAATGCATAGTCCAACTCCTTTCTGTTTCTCTTCATTACACAGCAAAGTATGTAGTTTCCAGGAAATGACATAACTATGAACACTTCAGATAAAAAAAAAAAAATGGCTTGCATACCCCTGTTTTGAGGCAAATAATAACCCTTCTTGAAAAAGAACCCAAATGACTTTTTTGTTCACTTCAACTTCACTGGTTTTCATCTTCCTGTTTTGTGGGGTGTTGTGGGGTTTTGGGTTTGGGTTTTTTAATTTCATGTATTGAGTCAACCAAAGATAGACCTACTGAAATGCAATAGAATTGTTAGTGCTTACAAAAGGGTGAAGCTTTCTTTATAAAACCCATGTCCTAGTACAATGAAGTGAGTAAAGCACCCAGAAAATGAAGGCTGGAGATTTAGCTTGTAGGAAAACTGAGAAATAAGGAAGACTATATGAATTTAGAGGTAAAAACTTCTCTGAAAAGCAAAATTATTGTGAAGATACTCTGAGCAATTAAAAGACATTTAATTTGAAAAAGCAATAAGAAGTTCTGTAAGCAGTAGTGCATGATCTCCAGTAAGTGCTGTATGATTTTAATGTTACTGATCACAGGCAGTCAGATTACATTTCTAGTCAGAAAATATTTGTATGATCACATTGTGGAACAGATCCTTAATTTGCACAAAGTGGAGACTTCAGTTTTTATTAGCTATAGTTCTAGCCCAAAGGATAAGCTTTGAGAAAAGAGCAAATGATCAGCAGCAAAGTATGAATATAAGAATGTAGGTTTCAAGGGATTAAGTACAAGAAAACTTCTGGGATTCACCTGAAGGCTTCAGAACTATCTTGTGTAAATTGCTGAAAGGCTGCAAATCATACTGCGTTCAAAACATGCTCTGTATACCTTTGATCATTTTCACTGTACATTCAATATACATGAAGAATTTAAATGCCAAGCCTGTAAAAGTTAGGCACAAAATTATGCAGTATTTTTCTACTGAGTCTTTAAGTAGTGCAAAAACTCCCACCCTTGTATACTGGTAAAGGAGGACAATAATTTTAGGCTAGTCTTTTCTCTATGTCTCATCAAGACTTGCACCAGCAGCCTTGCTGCAATTCTACTACTCTTCTACATCTCTAAAAGAGCTGGACATATTTAGATCCAAGATACCAGATGGGATTCACCTGAGACTGTTGGAAGAGCTGGACAAGATAATAGTCAGAATATTGTTTATCATGTATGGAAAACTGCGGCAATGAGAAGAGGTCTGGCAACTGGAAATATTACGTCTATCAGTTGTGGATTAAACCCAGCCAGTAACTAAGTACCATGCAGCCGCTCGCCCATTCCACCCCTAATCCCATGGCATAGGACACTATCTTAGAAATGAGCAATAAGGAGGACCTAGGGAACTACAATCTGAACCTTGCTACTTGGAAAGATCATGGGACACATCCTCTTGGAATCCACTTCCAAGTAAATGAAGGATGAGAAGATATCAGCATGAATATAGGAAAGTCAAGTTATTCTTGGTTGGCTGGGTGGGTGAAGGGTGAATAGTGGATACCTCTATTTTAGTACAGGTTTTCAGATGGTCTACCTCAGTGCTGTTATTTGATAACTGCGTGTATGCACTGAATGAGCATCCAGTTTAGTAGGAAAATTGGCTGCACTGCCACACTCAAACAGCAGTGATCTATGGTTGGGTGTTCATGTGGTGACTTAGAAAGAGTCAAGTACTCTAAGAGTCAGTGCCAAGGTGGTTTGGGTGATTGCAATGGGTGGGAACCTAGATAAGAGCTGATTTCCGCTCATGACTGTGAGAAACATAACAAAGTAGGTTTTTGACAAAATGCATTCAACAAAGTATATATATTTATGGTCATTGTGACTATTTGTTGGAAAGAGGCAGCAAAGCATAAGGGTGCAGCTGTTCTTCACCTTTAGCTTCGCCAGGGTGCCTGTCCAATGCTCTTGACACAGAAAACAGTGAGATAATGAGAAATTGCATAACCACATGAGTAAACAGTTGCAGATCTGGCATAACGTCAGCTATGTTTCTAAGAATATAGAAGCAGAACCCTCTTGTAGCCAAATCTGAAGCCTCAGCAGTGGGTGGATACTCCGCATATGAATTTTCCCAATTACCTGAGACTCCTGGCATCAGCTGCAATGGGGCTTCCCGGCTTGAAGTGTGGGCCTGGATGATGAAGATTAGGTGGTAGTTGGTGATGTATGTCTTTTTAATCACTGTTCTCTCTATGCAGTAATGATTTGATGCATTGTTAATTTTCCTGTGTGCTATACATACCTGATTTGCTTTATTGTGCTTGTTTACTATATATAGATACATAAATGGTTTGCATTAGTGTGCTTGTTCAATAAACTGTGCATGTTATACAGCTGGTATGCAATAGTTCTGTTGAGTACCCCATCTGTTTGCAGAACAGTGATCACACATAGAGCTTTGTGAGAAGATTTGCACTTTCAGGTAAAGGGAGCCTGACCCTTCATTCCAGAGGGAGCTTGAAAAACTTGTAGACTAGACTAAATGAAATCTACAAATGTACATTAAGAAAAACACCATACCATCTGAGGCAAAATAACTCCATATGGTCTGAGAAGTTGGCTTACAGTGGGTGCTGAATTAGATAAGAACCAATAGACCACTCCTATTACAAGGCAGAATCCATACTGGCTACATTAGGAGGAGCACAGCAAACAGATTGAAGAGAATTATCATCCTGTCTAATTGCTGGATGTGAGGCCTCAGCTAGAATATTGCATCTGGGAATTACAATATTATGTGTAGAGGGCTAACATCACTGGGGCATAGATGATCAGTGAAGAGAAACTTTGGGCTGGACTTGTTTAGTCTTGTAAAAAGGAAGTTAATGGAAAGATCTTAATACCTGCTTGAAACAGCAGTTAGAAGGTAACAGAGCCAAACTCTTGTGTTGTGTCAAATGATATACAAAGAGGCAATGGTTACAAAATATATTTTGAGAGGCTTAAGTTAGACATTGCAGAAAAAAAAAAAAAAACCAAACACTAGACAAGACAAGGTTCTTCACATCCTTGGGGTCCTGAAATCCCTCATGCTTCCTACTCTGTTTACTTTTCTCAGCCTGTGCAAGGGACTGACAACTAGACTGCTCTCTAGCAATACCTTAACTGGAGATCCAGTTTCATATCTGATAATGGGTCTCTTTACAGACTCCAACCATATCTTGGTTCTATATGGGGGAAAACACAAGGTACTCTACCTGTTTTCTTCCCTTGCCTCCACATACTAGGGTGGTTTTGTTTTTAAAGGAATCCTGCATTTGAACAGTAATATTTTCTGTACATAACTACAGTTTCAGAGACTAGATCATCTTTGGTGTTTAGGGTACATATCTACCAGTGGAGCTGATTGCATCTGTGATGTTCTATTAATGTGACACTGGGTAAAGAGACTGATCTCTACATCTGCTCTCTAAGGCGCTATACCTGTGCAGATAATACGTTTGACACCATTATAATTTTTGCCTAGATTGCCTGCAAATAATGTGGACAGTACATCCAGCAAATTCATTGGACAAGTCTTACAATAACCTGGGGGCAGTTCCTGTTCGTGCAGAAACTTTCAGAGAAAAAAAAATATTGCAGCAACTACCTGTGCTCGATTGCTTTGTGTGGCTTTAGCAAGAGAAAACAAAATGCAAAGTATAAGTCTCAACAGTAAATCATAGAATAATAGAATCATAGAATAGTAAGGGTTGGAAAAGACCTTAAGATCATCTAGTTCCAACCCCCCTGCCATGGGCAGGGACACCTTGCGCTAAACCATGTCACCCAAGGCTCTGTCCAACCCGGCCTTGAACACTGCCAGGGATGGAGCACCCACAACCTCCCTGGGCAACCCATTCCAGTGTTTCACCACCCTCACTGTAAAGAATTTCTTCCTTATATCTAATCTGCCACGATTTTTCAAATATGATGGACGGTGGTTTAGCAACTTCATTCGCCAGCTCCTTCAGGACCCGCAGGTGGATTTCATCAGGTCCCATGGACTTGTGCACGTTCAGGTTCTAAAGACAGTCTTGAACCTGATCCTCTCCTACAGTGGGCCTAAGATCTTCATTCTCAGTCCCTGCATCTGCTTTCCAAGACTTGGGTGGTGTGGTCAGAGCATTTGCTAGTGAAGACTGAGGCAAAGAGGTCATTAAGAACCTCAACCTTCTTCAAATCCAGGGTAGCCAGTTCTCCTGATAGCTTCCGGAGAGGGCCCACATTGTCCCTAGTCTGTCTTTTATTTGCTACGTATCTATAGAATTCTTTCCTGTTATCTTTCACATCCCTTGCCAGATTTAATTCTAGCTGGGCTTTAGCTTTCCTAACCTGGTCCCTAGGCTTCCCGGGCAATGCTCCTATATTGTCCCCAGGCCGCCTGTCCTCGCTTCCACCTTCTATAAGCTTCTTTTTTCCCTGAGTTTCCTCAGCAGCTCCTTGTCATTCATGGAGGTCTCCTGGCCCTCCTGCTGCACTTTCTTCTAGTCGGGACGCAACACTTCTGAGCACGTAGCAGGTGATCCTTGAATATCGACCAGCAGTCTTGGGCCCCCCTGCTCTCTAGGGCTATATCCCATGGAACCTTACTAAGCAGGTTCCTGAAGAGGCCAAAGTCTGCTTTCTTGAAGTCCAGGGCAGTGAGCTTGCTGCATGCTCTTCTCACTGTCCTGAGGACCCCAAACTCAACCATCTCGTGATCACTAGAGCCAAGGCTGCCCTGGAGCGTCACATTTCCAACCAGTCCCTCCTTGTTGGTGAGCACGAATTACATAATTCTGCTGGGTTTTAATAAATAAAATAAAAGTAAAAAAATAATCTAAAGTTCTGTTACATTAGCCTGCAGCTGTCTCCTGACTATTCCTGAGGGATTCAAAGCAGTGATGGTTTCTTAAATCTTCTTCTTGCACAAATACAGTAAAAAATTAAATGAAGGAAAAATATCCAAGTAACTGCTGTTTGATCTCACCAGTGAGCTTTGACATCATAGTGAAGACAATGTTCACTTAGGATTTTGAGGAATGTATAGAGTTAAAAAAAAAAAGGGGGGGGGTTATTTCTGAAGGAGATGACTTGAGGAATATAAAGCAAAAAACAAATCAAGGAAAAAAAAACCACTTGCTCGAAGACTGCTTGATGAAAGGCTTGATCCTGCAAAATTCGTAGTAGGATTACTTATGTGATTAAAGTTAAGCAGATGCTTAATCACTTTATTGGACCAAGGCCAGAGTGCTCAGCACCTTCTAGAAAAATCAAAATTATAAAGTCTGCAGTAACTACATAAGTTAAATAACTAGCACAATTACTGAAAATCATCCTAATAAGAAGAATTTTCAGCTAAAAATATGAATTGATAACATTTAGGTGAAGAGATTAGAGGTAATCAAGTATAGATACAGTAAATGTACAATTAAAAAACTTCATTTCAAAGTTTGTGCCAAATTTTCTCCTGATTAAGTTTTGAAGTCTCTAGATTTTCTAATAAGACTTAAAGTATACTTGAAAAAATGAATCACAATTCTTGCACAGACATTGCACATGCTGTTCTATTTTTCACTGAAAGATTAAGTTGTGTCAGGTAAAATTTTACTGTAGACCAGAATTCCCAATGAATTTGAAAAGCTAATGTACTATGACACATAGAAAACATTCAGAAAAGGTCAGGGAATACACAGCTATTTAAAGAATGAAAAAGGAGCAAATAATTGCATGACAGAAAAAAAAAAAGTGTTAAATACTTCACTATGTTATTGAATAGTCCTATTGCTTTTCTTCATCTTAAAATCCTTTTGCATAGAATGGTTTGGGTTGGAAGGGACCTTAAAGATCATCTAGTTTCAACCCACCTGCCATGGGCAGGGACACCTTTCACTAGACCAGGTTGCTCAAAGCCCCATCCAGCCTGGCCTTGAACACTGCCAGGGATGGGGCAGCCACAACTTCTCTGGGCAACCTGTGCCAGTGCCTCTCACCCTCACAGTAAAAAATTTCTTCCTAATATCTAATCTAAATCTACTCTCTTTCAGTTTAAAGCCATCAACCATTTTCTTTTGTAAAAGTCCCTCTCTGGATTTCTTGCAGGCCCCCTTTAGCCATTGGATGACTGCTCTAAGGTCTCCCTGGAGCCTTCTCTTCGCCAGGCTGAACAAGCCCAACTGTCCCAGCCTGTCTTCACGGGACAGGTGCTTCAGCCCTCGTACCATCTTCATGGCCCTTCTCTGGACTCTCTCCAACAGGCCCATGTCCTTGTGTTGGGAACCCCACAGCTGAATGCAGTACTGCAGGTGGGGTCTCCAGAGAGAATAGTGGAGGCGGAGAATCACCTCCCTCAACCTATTGGTCACACTTGTCATGCAGTCCAGCATGGGGTTGGCTTTCTGGGCTGCAAGTGCACGTTGCTGGGTCATATTGAGCTTCTTGTCAACCAAGACCCACCAAGTGCTTCTCCTCAGGGCTGCTCTCAGTCCAGTCTCTACACGGCCTGTATTTGTGTTTGGTATTGCTGCAAGCCATGTGCAGGACCCTACTCTTGAACTTATTGAACTTCATGCAGTTTGCACCTGTCAAGGGCCCCCTGGATGGCATCCCTGACCTGCAGCATGCCAACTGCTTGGTGCTGTCAGCAAACTTGCAGAGGATGTACTAAATCCCACTGTCCATACCTCCAAGAAAGATGTTATGATTCTATGAAACAGTGCCAGTCCCAATACCAACCCCTGAGGAATGCCACTCATTTTAATTCTATCTTTCACATGCTAAATAATGGTTATATATTTTTATAAGGAATTATTTCTCTCTTGTTTTTATTTTCCAGGGATGGGGCTACTGGTTTTCAGAGTATTTTTATAAAATAACATGTGTTGTTCATGGAATTTATATCAGGTTCAAACAGCTTCAGAGTTGCTAAATAGAGGTAAAGCATTCTTTATATTATGTAATTTATTTCTGTCTTATAATACTGCAGAAATACAAATGAGCTCTCCTAATTGTCATTTTCCAAGATAATCTCCAGGTCAAATTCAGCCCCTGTACTTCCTATGAATTCTGAGCAGGAGTATTATATAACAAGTTTTGGCACCAAGCCATTGCTGATGTAAATAGGTCATCTAAAAAGAATTGCCACCCTGAAGGAATGTTTTAATACAGCCCAGAATGGACCCAGAATAGTCTAATGACAAACAGTAGAGAACACAAAAAGTAGGCAAAACTGTACATGGCAGCATGGTTCTCTTCATGGTATTTTTGCCCATGTGTCGTGTTAGGCTATTGAAAATCAAGCATATAATATCAAAAAGGTGGCATCCTTCATACATGACTTTTCCATATCTGAACTGGAAGGTCGTGGGAAGATTACTGAAAACTCTGAATTTGAATGAAAAACCAAAAATATCCAGTAAGAAAGTTGTTTACATACAAAATGAAAGCATACTACTTGCAACAGACAGGCATTTGAAACCACACATGCTTAACGCATTGCTCAATTTTTCCTGTCACTTTTGTCAGCTGAAAGTTCATTTAGATATAGAAAATTAAGGTACAGGTATGTAATGTGATAACTTTAGATTAGCTTTTTGAATTGGCAAATATTCTGCCATTCCTGTATGGCCCATAAACCTTTTCTTTTTGGGAGGTAGCATCATAGAGTTCATTTGTACAGAAATAAATGGAAAAACAAGGTATCTCCAAAACCAGCAAGACTTCGATACAAAGCTTCAACTAGATGACATTCAGCATTCAGTTTTTAAAACATTTAATGAAAGATAAGGTTATCAGTATTTTCAAAATGAGGCTGGAATGACCTTCATATTTCTGGATTAAATGGATTAATTCCTACTGTGGAGCTCTCTCTCACTCACAATTGAGTTACAGCTCCTGTTTAAGTAGGTCACAATTTAAAAAAAAAAAAAAAAGGGGCAAAAGAAAACCCTAAATTTGGACACATTGGTAAGTAATGATATTTTCAGGAATGCTAAGCTTCTAACACATAAAGAGTTGTCTGCATCAGCAATTAAAAAAAGTCAACTTACTGCTGCCTACATGTAGACATAATAATAGACTCATACATCCTTCTGTGTGATTTCTAGGCTCCTATACCGGAAAAATTTGGTCTTAATGATGCTATTATTGGATTATAGCCTGACCCATGCTCACCTTGAAAGAGCCACTGGAAACTTGTGGAAAACCTAATTACCACAGAAGCCCGGATTATGACTTCAAGAGAATAATTATAAAAAGCAGATAAACTCCTGAGAAACCAAGATCTTATTTTCATGTAAATGTTACTACTTATAATGAGTGAAAGGAAAATGACCTGGAAAAACTGCAGAAAGACAGATTTTTTTTTTTTAATAGCTTGTCTTCCAGAATATGCTGTGACCTGTCTTATGATCTTTAGCTCCTTTGTTCTTTTCCTGCAGCTTCTATAAAAACCCCAGTATTTATTTTGGGAAACTGAAATCAATAGCTCTTTTTCTTTTTTCCTCCTGTCACAGTTAGCAAGCACAGCTCTTGTGTACAGATCAGGGATTTTACTTATTCAACAACTTGTATCATCCTTTAAGAATGAGAAGAGAATTTTTACTCAGTTGGTACTGCTTTTGTTCCTAGAGTGTCACACTAGTAATTCAAACAGGTCTGTCAGGCCAATGAAAGAAGATGCAGTGGCCTCAAAAAGAGGGTTCCAGCATCTGGGTTGTTGGAACAAAGCAAACACCAAGATTGTTCAGAATTCAGGCCTCAGACGAGCTGCATGAGCAGAGCTGGGCACTTTCTATTTCTATGCCACACTGAGGGAAGGACAAGCTTGGGATGATTTCCAGACAGTCTCAGTCTAAGCTGAGAAAAACAAAGATTTGCAGGTCAGTCAGTCAAGCCTTACTGCTTATATGGCATTAGCACATGGAACATTGTTTCATTTCATGAGTTATGTCTCTGATGCCCCTTGAGTTAGCAAGGTCATGCTTATTTTAAGGAAACAGTTGCCTTGGTAGAAAATCCTTTGATATTTCTTTTTTGGTAGAGCTGGCAGAACTCTGCTACAGTCAGTGAGGAAGAGACAGCTGCTATACAAAGAACATCATCTTCTACTTACTTCCAGTTTCAGGTAACATGAATATAGGGAATAGTCAGAAAAAAATGTTCCCAGCAGCTCTGCATTGCTTACAAAAGAATATAGCTGAATGCTATTTTTTCTGCTTTCTGATTCTATGGATTCTATTTTGGGGGCAAAGCTATTGAGCAAATTTGACCTAAATTTTAAGTAATTTTGTTCCCATAGATTAAATTCTATTTATATTTTTGGTGCATTTCATGACGTGTAAGCTTTGAATATATACAAGAAAATTAGAAGTGGAATAAAATATTGTTAATATTTTAACATTTTAACAAATTCTAGAAGAATTTATGCACTTACAGTTTAATTAGCTTCTACTTTTACAATACAAATCCACTTCATAACAGCCACATAGATACAGAGAAAAAAATGCCACTATTTCAGTGGCCAAATATTTTTGTTGTAAATGTTAAATTCTGATTTGTGGAGGCACTTCAGTAAAACACTGAATTACTTTGAAAAGCTACCCTATTTTACATTTCTTAAGACTATGCATTTGGAAAAGTAAATTCAAAATAATTTTACTTTCCAAACTGAGTGGCTGGTTGACAGCCTGTTTTTCTAAGCAAATAAATATTCTTTGAAACAGATCACAAGTGAAAATACATTTATTGCTTACAAAATTCTTAAGAACAGAAACAGAGAAACAGGAGAGAACCTGTGCAGCCACTCTACTTCGCTAAAAATATATAATGCCAATCATGGTTGCAGGTCTTTTTTTTATTATTCTTAACCCTGATTGCTGATTATCCAAAGCACATAACAGAGGTAAATCAAAATAAATAAGAACACAATGTAAACATATACAGAGTACTGGAAAATAATGGTCTCCAGAGCTTCAAATAATTTGAAGCAATTATCTCACAAATGTGTTATCTAAATATATAAAATCGGTGAGCAAACTACTTTGATTTTCAGCTGATATCTGTATCACACACAATCCACTTGCAACATCATACTTCAGCAAACGAGAAAACTCTGATTTTATTTATTTATTTGAGATTGAATGATCTAGACCTGAAACAGGCCCTGATAATGTGATAACAAAATTCTTATTTCATTCAACTGGGTGCTTTACCATTAAGAAAGCATCCCCTTCTTTCCATAGGCATTCATGACCACAAAAGCACATTTGTTATGGTCAGAGCAACAGGTTTGGCTTGTTGTCCTAATTAGACTGCAGTGATCAAGCTCAGGGCTGCACCACAGGTTACTGCAGCTCTGGTCAAATAGTTGCAATCCTTAATATCCCCTTAGAATTAGAGAAATTGTTTCTCCTTTTCTCCAAAATAAATGACCCATTACAGCTTTTTTTCCCTCCCCCTTGGTCCCAGTTTTGTTTGCTGCATCCATATATGTTCTGTTATTTCTGATATTCTGATACTCATTCTGGTATTTCTGACACCAGTTCTGGTAAGGTTACCTAAGTCCTCCTGGCCTTACACAGCATTATGTTACATAAGCGTTTCTGGCCTTGCAAGACCAAACTACACAAAGCATCCCTACTACTCCTTCACTTATGCTCTGATACAGTTATAGAAAGAGTATGTCTGGAGTAAGCGGTTTTTAGAACTGGTCATGTAAAGACGCTTTGAAACTGCTGGGCAGTTGTTAGTCTCTTGTTATGAGCAAATGGTGCATTTGAAGGATTCCAGCAGAGTGCCTTTTCAAAATTTGTTTCAAAATATCTTTTTCTTTGTTTTTACCTAATATCTATTCCATGCTATATGTCTTGCAGCTATCAAACCTACTTACATGAATCCTGTTGAGCAGAAGCTAAATCCACAATGCACCATATCCCTGGTTACTAATAGTACAAAAAAAGGTGTAAGTTTCATTGTATAACTAGTCCTTCCACACTTAAGCTTTTCAAGCAATCTGTTAGGATCAGACTG
Organism: Strigops habroptila; assembly: GCF_004027225.2. NCBI lineage: Eukaryota > Metazoa > Chordata > Aves > Psittaciformes > Psittacidae > Strigops > Strigops habroptila. Next base: position 17,292,877 of record NC_044279.2, read on the forward strand.
CTCCAGAACAAATCCCTGTTAATAATATTCTAGCTTCATCAGCACTTTCTACAGCAATGTTCTTTTTGGTTTTTTTTAATTCTCTTCCCTACTTCTTAATCTGTCTGGTTTACAGCATTTAATTTAAAAATGAACTTAAAATTTTTTAGTACCTTGTCCATAGTTATACAGCAGCCAAAAGCATTCATGTGCATTATTTACCCAATTAAAGATGATGAAAAATTTAGCACTGTTCCAGAATGTTTAATTTGAGTGAAAAAAAAAACCCACAGAAAACAACAACAAAAAACCCCACAAGCCACCAAAACAAACAAAAAAATCCCACAAACCCTTAATACATAGGTGTGATTGCTGACAAAAAAACCCATTGCAGAGAAAAGTCCTAGAACTTACTGCTACCATGAGTAGATAAGATATATTACACAGGGGCTAAGACCTGATTAAAATTTATTGTTATAATTTACATCAAACTACCAAAGTTATTGCATAATACTCACATCTCCTAGTCTTCAAAAAATAGACATCCTATTCGCTGCATACAAACATTCCTACAAACATCCTCCCTGCAACCACCCTAGTGCAATACCAATATCATAGAATGGGTTTGGTTTTTTTTAATAGACCCTTAGCTATGCTATTTGCTGGGTTTTATAATCACATCCTCCTTTCCCAACTGGATTTGCTAATTGAGCACAGCTGCCTGACCTTGGGCTCCTTGGACATTAAAAGGGCAGGCGCTTTACTATGCCCCTCCTAAACAACCTTGATCTTCAACTTCTTCCATTGCTGGTCCCATTTCAACTAAGGCTTAGTTTTCTCTCATTTCTTTAATGAAATAGTGCTTTTCTGGGCTGACCATGCATGGTCAAGCAGAAAAAAGGTTTGTAGGAGGGGTGTTATTTTTTATCTTTATTGCTGGGTGAGGCGGTGGGCCGTTTATCTGGACAGTTGCAGCCAGATGGGGATTTGCAGTCGTCTAATATGATCTTTCACAAATCTATGCTGAGTATGACAGTTTGTACTTGGGTGAGCAATATCATTCAGAAACACATCCAGACTTTATATGAAGGCTTTAAAATATGATAATACATATAGCTGTTTCCACTAGCCCCTGGATAAAGCAAAGAGTACATCAGCAGTACTGAACTCTGAGTACTCTTACTTCTACAGTTCTCAATTGAACTTTTGCTGTTGCCATTTGTTTGTCTCCAGCAAGTCTCACAGTTTTGGTAACTCAAATGTACAAGGAAGTTGCAGAAATCAATTTCTGCAGAATTACCTGGAGACTCAAGTGACTGCTCTTTACCTTAATATAATTGTCAGCAGTGTTCCTTTTTTATTTAAATTGCATGAAAGTATTTCTGGAGGTGCATCACAGCCCCCAGAAACTCTGAGGGGGATGAAAAAAAGAAAAAGGTGGGAAATGGGAATTCTAAGCAAAAATTGGGGATAGTTAGTCAAAGTTGTTGCTTATAGGGTCCATTGCTTAGAAAGAACAAAAAAAGAAAAACAAATGTAAATTCTCAGGTGGGCTGCAAAATAATGCAACATTAATAATTAACATTATACTTAATGAAAATTAAGTTTGTTTTACATTTCAAAATTTCACAGAATGGTTGAGCTTGCAAGGGACCACTGGAGGTCATCTAGTCTAACCTCACTGCTCAAGCAGGGTCGCCTACAGCATATTGCTCAGGATTGTGTCCAGATAGCTCTTCAATATATCCAGGGAAAGAGATGCCACAGCCTCTCTGGGCAACCTATTCCAATGCTCAGTCACCATCACAGTAAAGAAGTTCTTCCTCATTTTCAGGTGGAACTTCCCGTGGTTTGGTTTATGTCTGGTGCCTCTCATCCTATCACCTGGCACTACTGAGAAAAGTCTGTCCAAATACTGTTTAGCTTATATGTGCTAACAAAGACTATTTATATATGCTTGGATGAGACATGAGTAAATATTCAAGACTCTGATTTCCTAAAATTATAAAGAAATTAAGGAAGTCTTCCTAGTTTATCATGTTCAGTTTTTCATTGATCCAAATACAGTTACATTAATCTGTGAAACATTCTACTACCACACAATATTATATAAAATACTTGATAGAAATTATATTCGAACAGGAATATCTATAATGGCTAGTAAAGCACAGCATGTGAAGTTACAAATGTGTGTAAGTGAACATATTTACTCAAAGATTTCTGTGAACATCTCTACATATTAGTGATTTATTGTGAACTTGGAAGAACAAAACTGTAATTTGATTGAGGGAGTGACTCTCTAAAGAAACAAAATGATCATGGAGCAGAATATTAATCGTATTTTACCTAACAGTTGCTAGTTTCATTGGTATTTTGCCTATCAACAATCTTTGAGCTTTCAAAGAGATGACAAATTATACACCATTGATTCTGGTTGTTGCCATTTGTAACTGACACACTGCAGTGTAGAATTAATCATTTAATTGATTGAGATTTGCTTTAACAATAGAATTTTGAACTGGGTTGTCTGTTTTCCTTGGAATAATTTTGTTTTACCTTATAAACTGGTTTTCATGCCAGCAGAGATCATTTACAATTTAACGTTAACTCTCCTCAACCTTTACTTTCATCCATATTTCATTCTTTTCTTCTACTGACATCCTTTTCTTTCTTTTCTTAATCTTAGTTGTATGTAACTGAAACTAAACATAATATCAGTGTGGAATAGAGTGGCATAATTGAGACCTTCTTTTAAGAGTTTTTACTTTCAGTACCTGGTGTGTTAACTATTTCCAGCAGCTATTTCAACTGCTGTGTCATATAAAACCTTTCTCAGGGAAAATAGAAAATCTCGTGGGTTTGCTTTGTCCAATAAGTAAGAATAATAAATTTCTAATAGCTTCTCTCTGTCAGGACTTCATCTTGTGATAATCGTACGAGAATCCCACTAACATTGCTTTATTGTTCTGAAGAATCCTGAATACTATGTTTGAGAAGCTTTCAAATGAAATAGTTCTCCGTCATGCTTCACTGATGTAAATGGGAAGATTTGGCATTGACTGGCTATAATAGAAGTTCAGACAAGATCAGGTAATTAACTCAAGACTTGAGGAATTCAAGAGGGTCTTCTGTAATTCTTGATTTAAGCGTGATTGTGTAGTACGTGGGAAAAATAAGAAGTCTAAGTGTCTCCTGCGAGAGCTGCCAGCTCCTGGCGGGTCTCTCCCCTGCCTTGGCATTTCCCTGCCTCAGGAAATATCTGTGTGCACCAGATGTGCTGCTGTGCTGTGGATCAGGCCAGATCTGGAGCAGCTTGCCTCAGTGATTATTCATACAACAAGAGAGACCCATAAACAAATCATAAAGTTTTCTGTGTATTTTGTGATGATGGAAATGGGCAGGAGATGTCAAAGCAGAACTGTCAATATAGAAATGTTGAATAGACCTGCAGAATAACTGAGACTGGGGTGTACATCTGGTGGTTATCTGGTCCCACTCCTTGCTGAAAGGATAGCCATCTCCAAACTAACATTAAGGTACTTCAGGCATTCCTCAGATGTTGTTTGATATTTTCAAAGGTGGAGGTTCTGCCACTTGTTCCACTGTTGAGTCACCCTCTTTGAAACGAATTTTTTCCCTACTATCTAGTTGGAATTTCCCTTGCTGCAACTTTCACCTGTTTCCCCTTGTCCTTTTGCTATATACCACCAAGAAGGGTGTCTCCATTTTCTCTGTAACTACTCACTGGATAGTTGAAGACAGATATTAAATCAATCCTCAGTCAAGGAGGAGCCTGTTCTCCCAGCCTTTCCTCATATGAGGAGATCAGAAATGGTTAGGTGATGGAAATTAATTTCCAATTATGGTGTTTTGTATTCTAATTTATAATTAGACTTTATTGGCTACTTATTTAATTTCCAATTGTAATACGAGTCGTGTGGCTGGGGGCCAGTTCACTAAGAAGAAAGATGTAGCCAACAAAATTCTAACATCCAAGTGGGGAAAAAACACGTCTAGAAAAAAAGTGAATTATGCTTCTCACTCCAGTTTGGGAGTACACTGGAAAGGTGAAATTAGTGATAGAGGTTTCTTTATAGGATGGAGTCACCAGAGGTATGGGTTGTCACCTAACAGAGACAGTTAATTCTGGGTGGATGACACATTCCCTTTCAGCAGACATGTCAAAGAGAAAAAATCGCCCATTCAGTGAGTCCTAAAATATAATGAAATGTCAATCAAGAAGGAAAAAAAAGTAAAATTAAAATGAAGAATAGTGCTTTAAGCACTTTATTGTCTAGAAAGTGATTGTTTAAAAAAACCCAGCCCTCTTTATTCTTGTCCTTGCAAAATAAATAAATCTTAAAAACCATGCTATAGACCTTTAGCATTAAAAGATCTGCTGTTGTAAAAAACATTTCCTATACCTGTAAGAATAGCATATAATGATAAAGAATGAGATTTTTAAAACATGGAACTTTTAACTTGAACTTCAGAACTAGTTCATAATAAATACTAATCTTTAGCCATTCGCATAGAATCCATACCTTTTCATATGTGAAACAATAAAAACCAGTACAATGTCTTCAAAAATGTGCTGGGACATTTTAAAGCAAGATGCTATTTCTATTGGAAATGCTTTTAGAGGGAAAAAACCAGGTATAGTTGATGGAAAGACTGCTTTGCAAGATTCTTATAGTAAATCAAAAGCCTCGGAGCTGTGCAAACCCTTTGTCATCACAGGGTTTCCATATTTCCTCCATGATCTTGTAGGTGCAGTTGGTGTTACCAGAGAAGCTGACAAAGATGCATCATACACAGTTAACCTTGTAGGTAGATTGGAATGAACTCTGCGTAGTGCTTTGTTGTAGCCCCATCACCTCCTAAGGCCCATCACCTCCTATAGGTACGTAGGAAATAAAAGACAGACTAGGGACAACGTGGGCCCTCTGCGGAAGCTATCAGGAGAACTGGCTACCCTGGATTTGGAGAAGGCTGAGGTTCTTAATGACCTCTTTGCCTCAGTCTTCACTAGCAAATGCTCTGACCACACCACCCAAGTCTTGGAAAGCAGATGCAGGGACTGTGAGAATGAAGATCTTAGGCCCACTGTAGGAGAGGATCAGGTTCAAGACTGTCTTTAGAACCCGAAAGTGCACAAGTCCATGGGACCTGATGAAATCCACCTGCGGGTCCTGAAGGAGCTGGTGAATGAAGTTGTTAAACCACTGTCCATCATATTCGAAAAATCCTGGCAGCCAGGTGAAGTTCTCGATGACTGGAAGAAGGGTAATATAACCCCCATTTTCAAGAAGGGGAAGGTGGAAGACCCGGGGAACTACAGACCAGTCAGTCTCACCTCTGTGCCTGGCAAAATCTTGGAACAGTTTCTCCTCGAAAACATGCTAAGGCACATGAAAAACAACGAGGTGGTTGGTGACAGCCAACATGGCTTCACTAAGGGGAAATCCTGCCTGATCAATTCAGTGGCCTTCTATGATGGAGCCACGGAATTGATGGATAGGGGCGGAGTAGTTGATGTCATCTACCTGGACTTGTGCAAAGCGTTCGACACTGTCCCGCATGACATCCTTGTCTCTGAGACATCAGTTTGATAGATGGATCACTTAGTGGATAAAGAGCTGGCTCGATGGCTGCATGCAAAGACTTGTGGTAAATGGCTCGATGTCCAGTTGGAAACCTGTAACGAGTGGTGTCCCTCAGGGATCGGTGTTGGGACCGGTCCTGTTTGACGTCTTTGTCAACGACATGGACAGTGGGATTGAATGCGCCCTCAGCAAGTTTGCCGACGACACCAAGCTGTGTGGTTCGATTGATATGCTGGAGGGAAGGGATGCCATCCAGAAGGACCTGGACATGTTTGTGAGGTGGGCCTATGCCAACGTCATGAAGTTTAACCAAGCCAAGTGTAAGGTCCTACACCTGGGTCAGGGCAGTCCCAAGCACTGCTACAGATTGGGCAGAGAAGAGATTCAGAGCAGCCGGGCAGAAAAGGACTTGGGGGTGTTGGTTGATGAGAAGCTTAACATGAGCCAGCAGTGTGCGCTTGCAGCCCAGAAAGCCAACCGTATCCTGGGCTGCATCAAAAGAAGCGTGACCAGCAGGTCGAAGGAGGTGATCCTGCCCCTCTACTCTGCTCTCGTGAGACCCCACTTGGAGTACTGCGTACAGTTGTGGTGTCCTCAACATAAAAAGGACATGGAGCTGTTGGAGCGAGTCCAGAGGAGGGCCACAAGGATGATAAGAGGACTGGAGCACCTCCCATATGAAGACAGGCTGAGAAAGTTGGGGCTGTTGAGCCTGGAGAAGAGAAGGCTGCGTGGAGACCTCATAGCAGCCTTCCAGTATCTGAAGGGGACCTACAAGGATGCTGGGGAGGGACTCTTCCTTAGGGACTGTAGTGGTAGGACAAGGGGTAATGGCTTCAAACTTAAACAAAGGAAGTTGAGATTAGATATAAGGAAGAAGTTCTTTACAGTGAGGGTGGTGAAGCACTGGAATGGGTTGCCCAGGGAGGTTGTGGATGCTCCACCCCTGGCGGTGTTCAAGGCCAGGTTGGACAGAGCCTTGGACCACGTGGTTTAGGGCAAGGTGTACCTGCCCATGGCAGGGGGGTTGGAACTAGATGATCTTAAGGTCCTTTCCAACCCTTACTATTCTATGATTCTGTGATTCTAATTACAGGGAGCTAAACCTTTACTTCCATAGCAATATTAGAAATATCCTGTTATTTTATGACATTGCTAAGTGATATGCACATAATTTTCAAACTGTGTTGCATTTTCAGTCCTTCATGGTGCTGCGAGATTCAAAGACAAAAAGGATTCTCTGGTTTGCTGCAACAACTGAGCAGCTTAAGAAACTTTCTGAAGCAGGCATCTATACAATTCCCATTGCAATAAATACAGCTCATTTCTAAACTCATATTTTTTTTTCTTGATAAACAAACCTAACCTTTGCTGTCCCTGAAATATGTCATCATGGCACCTGCTAACACGTTGCTTTTTACACCCTAGCTTAGACAGACTTGCTTATAAAACAATAAAGTTTTCTGAAGTGTCTTAAAAAAATTTGCTTTATTAGTTTCAAGGAGGATGCTTCCCATGTAGCATTGACTTTACTAACCACAAGACACCTTCTACCTGATCACATTATATATGTTTATAGCTTGATGGAAATCAAATGCAGATGGAGCAGACACATAAGTCCTCTTACAAAGGATCTCTGACGAAGTATTGTCAGCTATCTACCAAAGTGGTGTCAAATCAGACAAATGATACTCATCCTCTAGAGCAAGTAGTCCAGAATAATGATGCAAAACATGGTAACAGCTTTGGAATTAGAACCAGGACTGTAAAGTGTGCTTGATTTCCACTCTCAGTTTCACTCCCAAATGTCTTGAAGAAGTCACGGGTGTTTTCCATTATCAATGCTGTACGCTAACTTTGCATAGTAAATTAGGTACCATGCATTTTGAAGGATTTGAGTGCCAGAACTGACACTAGTGAGAGGGCTGAAAGCTTTATCTTGCTGAGAAACTGGTTGCTAAATAACATTGTATTGATTAGAAGTCTGTCTTTTGGCATACAAGTTTTGAAATGTTGTGCTGTTAGCAATTGGATGAAAGGTTACAAGTATGATCTTGCAATTCATACTTTAATATTCAAGACAGTAATACTGAGAGTATGCATAGTTAAAAGAACTATGGCATTGCAATCCGTGGGTGGAAGTCACATTTAGTGGATTGATTCCTGTGTATGGTTTGTAAAGTGCTTTGTGATAGAAGTTTCTGTATAAATGTAAATTACTCCGTTGTTGCTATTATCATTATCTCTACAGGTATCTGTGAAGAAGTGAAGAGGAAATAGGATAAATACATCCATCTTCTAGATTTTGTAAAACTATCTTTCTCAGAACAAAGATGTTCAGACCCAGCCCACATGTGTGGACTGAAGTAGTATCTGAGAAACAAGCAAGTGAATTAATCAATAACATACATTGTCAACCTCATACAACATTTATGAATACGTCTCCCATTCAGTCTGCCAATTTTGATGGAGCAGGTAAAAATGAAGTTATGTTATCAATGTTCTGAAATACCACTTGAAGATATTATTTCAATCATGAACTTGTTTATATAAATGTTTTTCACATAAAACACGCACCAGCAAAATTCAGGCTTAGGATTGAAAATTGTTCTGTAGTCACAATCATGAACACAGCAGCAAAACAGTGAGAGAACTCTCTGAAACAGTGAAATTTTACACTGATTCCAAGCACAATGTAACACTTTAGCAGATGATGATTTTGATAATTTGGTACTTTTTGTATTTCAATTTTTGGTTTTTGCTATAGAAACAACATCTCAGATTTCACTAGCTTGAAATGGGCCAATTTTACTCCATTTTGTCTCTGTACTTTAAGTCTGGTACTTTATTTAGTATAGATACTGTGTTTTATTGACTTTCCCATAAATATATGAACTATGACTTACACATTCTTAGATTTTTAAAGGTCTGTCCTGGTTTTGGCTGGGATAAAGTTAATGTTCTTCCTAGTAGCTGGTACAGTTCTGTGATTTGGCTTTAGTCTGAGAACAATGCTGATAATACGCTGATGTTTTAACTGTTGCTAAGTAGCACTTACCCTGATCAAGGACTTCTGTATCTCATGCTCTGCCATTGAGGAGGAGCACAAGAAGCCGGGAGCAAGCAGAGACAGGACACCTGGCCCAAACTGGCCAAAGTGGTATTCCATACCACATCCCATCATGCCAAGTATATAAACTGGGAGGAGTTACCTGGAAGGGACTGATCGCTTTTCAGGTCAGGCTGGGTATCAGTTAGCAGGTGGTGATCAATTTGTGCGTCACTTCTGGGTTGGGTTTTTTTTTTTCCCATTTTAGTTTCATATTCTCTCCCCTTGTTATTTCCCTCATCAGTATTATTATTGGTGGAAATAGTAGTGGTTTTGTGTTCTACCTTAGTTACTGGACTGTTCTTACCTCAACCCATGAGATTTACACTCTTTCGATTCTCCTCCCCATCCCGTCTGGGGGTGGGGGAAGAAAGGGAGGGTGAGTGAGGGGCTGCATGATACTGAGTTACCAGCTAGGTTTAAACCATGACAAGGTATAATTATTTTTGTACCTCGTAGAGTCCTTGCAGAATAGACTGCAAAAACATTAAAATCTTATTTCAATTAGAAATATTTTCTATTTCTACAAGGAAAATTAGTTATTTTTCTGTTGTTTTGGGTTTCACAGTTTACTCAGCAAATGCTTTTACTCTTACAAACTCATTTTCTTGGCAGCTACAGCATCCGTTTTGGCTGCAGCAGTACATTTAATTGGACCTCTACCTCCTTCAGTGCAACTACAGTTGATGGTTATCCTTGTCCTGTGTGATGTTTTAGTGAGTCAGAGCAAAGTTAATCAACATGATAAGCAGGGAAACCTATAGGAAAGATATCACAAAAAAAAGGGGATTTCTGGGTTATCTTATCAACTCTAATATTGAACCAGCATTTGGACAATTTTTGTTTAGTGTGGATAACTTTACAATTAATATCAAATATGCCACAGTTACAGACCTAATACATCTATGCCCTGCCTCATTTGTCTGGGTGTACTCCCTTGTGCATTAAAGCTTACACAGAATTCAAACTTTTATGGCTCCGCTCGGCTAGGATAAACTGTCTATTGATCAGCTTTTCTCCTGTTGATTCTTTGTAAGAGAATGTCTTCCCTGCAAGGTTTTATGTTTAAGGGGAGCAAAGTAGCCAGACAGCTTCTCAAGTGAAAGCATAATGTAAAAAGAAATAGATTTTTGAGCAAAGATGTACATAAGCATCAATATTATCTAAAATCTTATCAACCTTTTTTAGAGACCTAGGCAACCCTTCCAGACTCACTCACTCCCGGGTCCTGAGGTCTGAGAGTCAGTCTGGCTCCTTGGTTAAATGGTTGTGCAATTTGCAACCAGTCTAGCTGCACAATTTCTCTTGACACTTTAACAAGCTAATCCCATGAACTCAGCAGAGGATCAGAGGCAGATAATATCATTAAATACTTTTTGATTAGTCCTGGAGTTTTGGTAGATGGCTGTTTATCATGAGCCATTTGTTTGCCTTTTTCTTTGCTTCCTAATAGTCCTCTTGACATTTTAATCAAACAAAGAGCATCTTAATGATTAGGATGTGCATGAAACAACTCCATTTCTGCCTTTATTAATATTACCAAATCTTTTTATTCTTATAATTCATAGCATGTGAGCAATGGGGATCAAAATATTCTCTGCTTATGGAAACTTCTGGCAAATATTAACCCTGGAAGCCCAATCTTTATTGTGAGAAAAACAAACAAACAAAAAACAGCAACAACAGAACAACTATAAACTCAAGCAAGTGAGAAATTTGCCTACGAGACTAATTTTTAAGCTATGATTTAATAACATGAACAATTGGGGATAAATAAACAATATCTTTATATATTTTGAAACAAATATTAAGATGCTCCTCAACAATACTATTAGAGAGTCAGTGCCTAATGAAAACCAATGTACCTGCTGCATTTTTGCTACTAACAAAGGAGTTAACAGTCAACCATGTAGCCTACAATAAAGTACCTACGGCTGGGATGGAAAAAGCGTCAGCATGGGATATTTATCATACTCTCCAGCAACCAAAGAAAAATAATTTATGAGTTTGACCTCTTTCTTACGTCATGCTATTAAGGACTCCATATTTTCCTGCTATAGTAGGCATTCTGTAGCGATGGTATCGTGCTGGGAGCTATATTCATGTAGAGAAAGAGTGTAAAGAAAAAAACAGTCATACGCAAATTTCCCAGTGTCTTGTTTTTGAACATCATGGTCTGTACTATACTGTGTGTTTTCCAGGGACCAACGTCTTCTCTTCCAGAATGCAGGATTGAATATTGTACATAACCTAAAAATGCAAAGAAAAAGTATTTGTCCAATATCAGCAAGCATGAGGTTCAAAATTTAATATCTCCTGTCCACCTGTAGGCATTCCAAGAAACTTCTAATAACCTGAAGTATATATCCAAGCATATATTTTAAGATTTAAAATTCGTGGAAGAAAGGAGTTAGGCTCCTTTCTTGTTAGGCTTGCCCACAGTATTAATTCATGGTAGAAGCAAAGCTGTATTATTACTTTTCTGTATCTACTTTACATGCAATTAGGAATGTGGAATATCATTTCAATAAATGCATTTGTGTCTGCTTATAAAGAAACATTAATGTTAAATTAAACAAGATTGTTTGCAAACATCCAAATAAAACTACTAAGATAATTGTTTAATAAAAATGTGGGGGGGAAGGAAGGAGGGGAAATCCACTTATATTGTAAATGAAGGTTAGAAAGTTTAACTAGAGTTTTCCTGGACCTGGTAGAAATCAGCCTGAAAAATATGCTGTGTAGGACAGATAGAGAAGGAACAGTTGTAAATTAATGGAAATATTATCATAGGAATTTTACAGAAACTTCTGCTTAATTCAAAAGTCTTGCCTGTAGCAAAATACCATGAATTTCTTTTTTAAATTAGCATTAAAATGTCTGGCATATTTTGCACAAAATGTATACAGCCTTTTGTTATCCTGGAGAAGCGAAATACTGTGAAGATATAATTTGCAGTTTAAAGAAATACATGGTGCCTTGAATAAGTGAATAAACACATGGGAATAAACATATCCTTCATAAACATATGGGAATAAAACATTACAAGTTAGAATTTTCTTACTAAAGATACCAAAATATATAGAAGTCATTTCATGTAAGCTGTGCCAAGCATGCCTCTACAGAGCCAATTTATATTTTTGAATAAAATGTGGCAAAAAGATGGCCATTGTTTTGTCAGAAGTGTGTATGCTATTGCAGAGGTGAACATCGGGTAGGTAGAAGATGCCTATGCTATGGAGAAGGCAACTGGGATATTTTTAGCCTGCAACTGGAAAGGAATGGCTGGAACAGGCAGTCTGGCTGGGCTGGAGATTTTCCACCTGAGCTATGTGCAATGGCTGTACAAATCAATGCTTCATTCTGTCTCATTTCTCCTATTTAATATCACACTTTATCAAAGAATACAGGGGATAGCTCTCCACAGGGCTAGCAGCAGCCCATTCTTTGAGCCTACAGTAGTTCACTGCAATTGAACACACTTTCTCAGTCTGTGGTGGTGCGCATTTTCCTTCATGCTCTTCTGGCAGAGTCCTTCCAGCATCCATTGCTCCCATTATGCTCCTTTGGAAGTTTTTACCATGTCCCTTTCTCTTGTCTTTTACCACAGCTGTGGCTTCTACAGTCACAACACAGCTCCAGGACTTCAGAGGTGGCTTACGCCAGCGGAAGCACAACTCTGCATTCTCTGATCTTACAGGTGAAAAACAACTGTGCTGTCTCAGATATTCTTCTGAATATCGTGCTCTAGTGGAGGGAGGGGGAAATCTTTCTAATTCCATTTAAGCAAAATAACTAAATTCAATCTTATAGAATTGTGGGTTTGGGGTTTGAGGGGGGAGGGGTGGGGTCGGGTTTTTTGCTTGTTTTGTGTTTTGATTGTTTGTTTGCATTTTGTGGGGGTTTTTTTATACAAACTTAAATCCAAAGAGACATACGTCTCTAAGTCTGGTTTCTGAGATCAATCATTTTCTGCCAAAATGCTCCCTTGTTCAAAGTCGATTAGCATCAGATGCTTCTGAAAATAGACCTGCACTGACCAATTACTGTTGTTATATAAGCTTTAGTACTTCTTTAAAGACTGAGCCTATCAAGAATATAATTTGACAAGCTGAATCATACCAGCTCATATATGATGGATTTCAAAATAAATTGCATTTGACCATCTATACATAACAGAAGAGCACATTTTTATGGAATTCCTTATGGGTTCACTTCTTTTGTAAATATATTCTTTCCTACTGTATTTCAAGAGATTTAGTTTGACAAAGATAAGTATTCTTTTTTATGGCTTTTAAAGTGCAGAATGGATGAATTTTTTAAAAAAATTCTTTCCTAATTCTTTCGTCACAGATTTGTGGTGGGTTATGAAGAATCAAAATAAATAATTATTTTCTATCTTGACCTGATGGACAGGGATTTTGAAGCACATTATTTTCCTCTAATCTGTACTAGAGCAATAGACCAAAGTATGGAAATGGTTTCTCTTGACTCTGTAAACTCAAGCAATATTATTTAAAGCAGAATTCTTTTAGTGATTCTCCATTAGATATAAAATATATTCAATTTAGACCTTTTTTCACCAGTAATATGATTTGATTTCCATGACTCTATAATATCCAATAAAAGCTTAGATAAGATGAATCATGATGTCAAACACAGAGAAAAAGAGAACTTGATGTTCCCTGTACAATTCACGGGACAGACTGCAGTGGTCTGGGAGCATTTCTAAATGTCACAGCAACCATGACAGGCTTATTCATATATTCTGGGAATCAGTGTGTGATAGGATCTGATTAATCCTATACTGGACCTCTATCTCTAGTCTTTCAAATGGTTGGATGGGAGATGTGGAATAACTATTGGAAAAACCTTTGCACAAAAAAGCCACATAATGAGTTTCTAACCTTTGGTTGAGTATCTCTGACTTCGTTTAAGTTGGTTTTTTTTCATGACTTCCCATTCTCCTCATATGATTAATGTTAATATTTTTCCTCAAATTAATGAGCTTCCAAAAGAATTTTCACACATTTTAATGTGTATGTGGATACATTCCCAATATCTGAAAATAACTAGTAAACATTTTCTGAATTGTTTCTGAACCTGACAAAAATAACTCTCATAACATCTTTCAGATACTGGTACAGTTATCTGCAAATGCACAAACTTCTACTTTTGAAAGTCAAGCAGCCAGATTTCCCTATGTATAGGAGCATGTTTTTCTTTGACAGTGTCCTCTATAACCATTAGAGAAAGATTTATCTTGAATTGACTACAGTCTCCTCTGACTGCCAAACAGTTCTTTATGCTCACTTCTTTCTCAATTTTACTTGCTACAATTTTCTTTACATGTGAACAAACATTTATCAACTTTTCCTAAACTCTTAATATTTCATTAATTATTGTTTCATTATGCTTTCCAATGAGGTAATAAAAATCTTTGCATTGTCTTCATGGGACCTGGAGTGGCTGGTACTTCTACATGTTGGGAGACAAGTGGAAATTACCTGGATAGTACCTGTACATTCCCTCTATGATCAATAGAGAGAAACAGGATTTTTCAGAGATGCCTAAATTGGACCATGGTTATCAGTTTCTCTGCAGATCAGTAGGTTTACAGTGAAATGCTATGCATGACAATTTTTTATACCACTGATAGGATTATGCAACAAATACCAATGAAATTGCTTCTCTCTCTCATGGCCTTTGAGCCTGTCTGTCAAGTCATTTGTTGTGTTACGTTTTGACAGTTCATTTACATGGTAACAGTATCAAACTGGACAGTAGAAGTACTGCAGTGGCTACATCAGTGGACAAGGGAAAAGCTACAGGTGTTGTCTATCTCGGCTTCTGTAAGGCTTCTGATAATCATTCCTCACAACATCCTTCCCTCTAAATTGGAGAGATATGGATTTTATAAGTGGACCAATTAGTGGATGAAGATTTGGTAGGATGGCAATATCCAGAGAGCTGTGGTCAATGACTCAATGTCCAGATGAAGATCAGTGACAAGTGGCGTCCCTGAGGAGTCTGTCCTGGGACCAGTACAGCTTAATATTTTTATCAATGACATAGTAGGATCGAGTGCACCCTCAGCATGACTGCAGATGACACCAAGCTGAGTGGTGCTGTTGACATGCCCGAATGACAGGATGCCACCCAGAGGGACCTAGACAAGCTTGAGAAGTAGGGTCATGTGAACCTCACAAGGTTCAGCAAGGCCAGGTGAAAGATCTTGCACCTGGGTTGGAACAATCCTGAGTATGTTGGGTTGTAATGCAAAACAAAGTTAAAAAACCTTTAGAGTGTAACAATTTTCTTCATAATGAATGGTAAATGCAGTCCTGGACAAACATGATTGAATGCATTTCACATAAACCCAATCAAGACATAATGCTATGCATTAATGAATTTTCTATCTTTTGAAGATTCAACATGGTAGCACTGCTATCAGAAACAACAAATCCCACCCTCAGGGTTAACAGGAATAATCAGCAGTTCTATTTCTTCAAAATAGTTAGAGTTTCCACCAAAGCTTCCGCTTCGAGAGTTTTGGTGGAAGAAAATCTTATCCATTTGAATGTGACACTTAATTAGTGGCTGAAGACCAGTTCATGTCTGTGAGCTTTGTTTCCTAAGCTGGATACGAATGAGGTGCTACCTGAAGTGAATAAGAGCAGAAATCTCACTATCTCACTGGATGAAGTTCTTTGTAATGTCCTGCTTTATTTCTAAAGTAGTGTGGATTACAGATAAACAGTTGTTTGGTCGTTATAGTTTAGTTCAACATGTTATAAATCATGATACCAAATATTGCTGAAGTTAACTTGAAATGGACTTGCTTTTCTTCACTGATACTCAGAGAGTTATGAGCTCTAAGTGTTGTTACTACTGTAGAAACTGAAGCAGAAAATAAGAAGTGTCTTTCTGAGGTTTGCATTTGAATGATTTAATTCTCTGCTTTGGTCACGTTTTCACACTTTCTGTGACCATAAATTACTTAGATTTCCTGGAATGAAAAATGGACTGTTGCATACAATAAAAGAAAAAATAAATTTCTATTGAAAAATATAGTAAAAAAGATGTTGAATAATTAAAAAAAAAAGTGAGAAACATCCTGGCTTTATACCCAATCTTCCTTTTTTTCTGTCAATTGTGCTGAGGACCAAAGGTTAGGTCACTTGAAGCCATGAAATTTAGGAGAAACAGACCCCAAAATATGGCTTCCAGGATTTGGTGCAGAATCAAGAACTCTTAATGCACTTTATAGTCTCATTCTATAAAGTGTTAGGAAACCTAGGATGGCAGTTCAAAGCAACAGCCATACTTCAGACACTGGTGTTAGGGATCCAAAGGCAGGACAGTCTCCCTCAAAGGCTGCAAGGAGGTTCTCTGTGGAGAGAGAAGTAATAAATTTGAAGATACATTCATATGGTCCTTTTTTTTTTTTTTTTTTCCCCAGACAAGTGATTATAACTTATTCTTGTCCATTAAAGAAAATAACCTGGTGTTTAGTGCACTTTCCCCAAATAGACATGAAGCAAGACTCAGGCTTTAACTCCTCCTTTCCCCTGCAATTTTTTAACCCCACAGATTCTACTTTCCAGGCAACATCACAATCACTAGTCAGTAGTGAGTACTGCTAGTAATTCTTTGTATAGGAGGCATAATAGAAGGAAGCTGACAATTCAGGCCTCATCTTGGAGATGTTTCACTGTACATAAAACTGTATGAAGAGGAGAGGAGAAGAGAGGAGAGAAGAGAGGAAGAGAAGAGATGAGAGGTGAGGAGAGAAGCAAGGAGTTGAGAAAAGGTGAGGGGGCGAGGCAGGGCGAGAAGAGATGAGGCGAGAGGAGGCAAGGGGAGGAGAGCCGAAGAGAGGAGAAAAGGGGAGAAGAGAGGAGAGGAGAGGAGAGGAGAGGAGAGGAGAGGAGAGGAGAGGAGAGGAGAGGAGAGGAGAGGAGAGGCGAGGAAAAGGATTCCTTGCGTTTGTGAAGGGGAAAATTTGTATATTGCATGCCTATTTTAACATTTTATAATCTTGCTAAAAGCGTGCCAATTAGTATTGTGATGTATGACAACTACAGCACTAGAAAATGGAATCAGGTTGCTAATATATTTCTTATAGATGGTGAAACTGCCTTTTTATGAGTTCATTGAATAGCAATCCTAAAAATGCAGAGGGAAAAGAGTACAGTATCTTCTGACAAGGAAGATTATAAAGACACAGCTGCCCACCTGAAGGGCTTAAATTAAAGGTATTTATTGAGCAATATATCAGAAGTACTTTCTAATTCTGATATTTTCCACAAATCTGAGCCTCCTATTGTTCAGCACAGTGGGAAAATGCCTTTACATGCTGTACAGTGTCATGGCTATGATGGAAAACTGAACCAGGGCACCAAAAACTGAAGAAAAAGTGCAATTCAAGTAATGGTAAATACTTATGCCTCATGATCGAGTTTGGTGCAGGGACCCCCAAGGTAGTAGGTTTTGAAATATGGTGTTTCTGCATTGTGCTGTGACATGCAACTGTATCAGCTCTAAAGGCTCTTCAGTGCACTGCCTCGTAGACCCACACTAAGCCAAATTTATCTTTGGCGTAACTGATGAATTATAATATATTTAGTGCTGATCTCAGTTATGCCTATGCAGAGAGAAACAAGTACAAATAGTACAATTTAAGAAGAAATAACCGCAAAGAGTTTCCGAAGTTTACACATAAAAAAAAAAAAAAGAGAAAAAATGGTCTTAAAAAACAAAACAAACAAACAAACAAGCAAACAAACAAATCCAAATTTTTCCCATAAAGAGCAGAACTCTATTTTCTGGTTGTTTTCAACAATGCAATAGTATTTTCATGCTAATAGAAGTTAATTGAATAATAGTTGCATAAATCTGGAGAAACAGATGCATGTCCATAACAAATAACTATTGCAAAAATATGCTGAAAATCTGTGCTAAAGGTGCTAAAGATACTTGGATTCCTCATTTGCGACTTCTATTAACCTATTAAAAGGTGTATCACAGAATGGAACAACCAAAGAAAAAAAAAAAAAAGACTATCCAGAAAATTTTCCAGACCCACCCACAAAACATAATTGCACTGTGTAAGAAATGCCACTGTGGTGCCTCATTTTTGTTTGTTTATTCAAACAGTGTAAAGTATGGGGTTTACATATTATTTATGTGCTGTATTTTTAGATATTTTAGATATTAAAATTTTCATATCGTATCATGAAACATCATATCATAAAACATATCATGAAACAGCCATTAAAATCAACACACTATTTTTATAAGCAGCTTTCACTGCTGAAGTCAGTGAAGTTTCTCAGTGATTCTTACGTTACCTTGTATCACTCTGAAATATTCTCCAATCATTTTAATGTCAAACCCTACTGAAATTCTGTGGGTGTTTTGTGGTTAACGTCTTGTGAAAGGACGAGACCTAATCTCATTGTCTTTTTTTCTAATCCAACACAAAGACATCACCCTTCCTGCAGATTACCAACTTCTTTATCAGTATCAATTCATTGTTGTCCTGGTTTCAGCTGGATTAATGTTTTTCCTAGTAGCTGGCTCAGTGCTGTGTTTTGGTTTAGTCTGAGAACAATGCTGATAACACAACGATGTTTTAGTTGTTGCTGGGTAGTGCTTACCTTGATCAAGGACTTCTCAGTCTTTCACGCTCTGCCAGTGAGGAGGGGCAGAGTCAGGAGGAAGCAAAGACAGGACACCTGACCCAAATTAGCCAAAGGGGTATTCCATACCACAGCACGTCATGCACAGTGTATAAACTGGGGGAAGTTACCTCTTCAGGTGGGGCTGGGTATCGGTCAGCAGGCATTGAGCAGTTGTATTGTGCATCACTTATGTTTATTTTGGGGTTTTTTTTCCTTTCCCCTTTTAGTTTTATATTCTCTCCCCTTATTATTTCCTTTACCATTATTATTAGTAGTAATAGTATTACATTGTACTTTATTTTAGTTATTAAACTGTTCTTATCTCAACCTGTGCGGTTTACATTCTTTCAATTCTCCTCCCAATCCTGCCCGGGGAGGGCAGAAAAAGGGGCACGTGAGCAAGTGCTGAATTACTGGCTGGGTTTAAACCACAGTTGTATTCCCATGATACAGGTCAGTAACTACCTTACACATTGCCAAACTTAAATAACAGTTTAAAAAAACTTCCCTTGGGTCATGCAATGAATGAAAACCACACTTTTGACTGACAGTCTCTTTGTGTAACTAAGTGGCTACACTTACTCACCAACCTTAAATTCTATCATTCATTCAATGCTGGCTTTTCAGTGACAGCTATTCACACAGAAGTGTGTTTATAGTTACAGGCAATTCTTGCTGTTGGGATTACATGATCAGATACAGTTCAGAACCTTCTCCCACACAGCCTGGGTCTTCTGTGGCCATCTCTGAGGCTTGAATTCATAGAATTATAGAATTAGTTTGGAAAAGATCTTTAAGTCTGACTCAGTCCTCTGGTTTCTCCAGTAGCAAGCAAGGCTGAACACCTACTCCTGATAGGAAATTTATGTTATATAGAATTTATAGAGAGAAAGACATATTTACACATCTGGCCACACAAATAACAGACACACAGAGCGCTCACATGAACACACACAGCATACTGACCAGCCCTTGCTTACATGGAAATGAACTCTTCTATTCCCTCACCCCTCTATTTCCCATACCTGTTTCTTCCCAAATTGCCTTAATCTCTCCCTTTTCCCACCTTGGTTCTTCCCCTAAACATATCTTAGTACATCCTGTGCAATACCAGCATTCTCTTTCCCTGCCTTCCATACTGTCCCCCACACCCCTTGGCAGGAACTCCTCTTAGTTCAAAAGATGATACAGAGGTCTGGTCCCAGTGACCCATCATGATGGTTTCACACCTGGACAATGGGGCTGAGGCTCTGCTAGGACAGTCCTGGGAGGGGCCCAGACAGTACATTCACTCCTTAGAAGTCTGTAATTTGGCTCTCCTGTTTTGCCCTTGTGGTACTCTAGGCTTAAAGAGATGAACTTTTGATGGGCTGACATCTCTCATGGGCCTGGGAGCAGCCATGGCAGGTTCTCTGCATCCCAGACTTTGAAATCCAGAACCCGTGTCTGACACTGTTTATTCACTGGGGCACCCTACAGAATGCCCTAGGATCCTGGCTTCCTTCATTGGCCAAATGAGGCACTAATTTGGCAGACATTGTTCCATCCAGCCCTTGTGCTTGTGTTGTCTGGTCAACAGGAAAATAAGTAATAGAAAACTAGAACAAAAAGAGCTATGTCTCAACTACTCAATTTTGGAAAGAAAAATAGTTTGTCTGGAGATCTGTCTTTGTCGTCTTCTTGCTGTGCACGCCCTGTTACTCACCTGGAAAGTTCTTACACACTTTCCATCACATCCGGCTTTTCTTCTGTTATCATACACCCAGTCTTAAATACGTTATCTCCATTCTGGCAGGTGAGGTGAGGAGGCTAGTAGAGTAATAAAGAAGAACTTCTTGAATTTTATAGGCACTGTTTCCTTGTACTCTTGTGGCTCTTAACATCCAAATGGTATATGAATGCATGAGAATGAGTTCAAGTGGTGGAATAGAAAGAGGAATCACAGCCCTAATGGCTTCCATAGAGCCAAGGCAAGATTTAGATACTTTTTACATTGCGAGGATTTGATTCGATGCTGATGAAAGCCCCCCCAAACTTCTGGAGAAACAGTAAGGAACTGAGATTTCAACTTCATGTGGCAGATTTTCAATCTTTTAATGGTTTGGTGGTTTTTTTTAGATTCTTGTTGCCAGATAAGTTTGGATTCTGAGAGTTTATCTGTATATACATGGGTATGAAAATGAAGGTGAAAAAAAAGCACCACTACTTTTTCCTTAGAAATACAGAAAGAAGAGTAGGGTAAGTTTATTTTTTATCAGTTTGCAGAAGATGCCACCTATCTTTCTTAACCACATCTTTAAACAACCAGAATAAGCAATTAAAAGCAAGATTTCCCCCCCCCAAAATAAGGGATATATTTAATATAAACACTGGTAATCCTTCTTTCTGCATTTTAGCTCTCCTGCTCATGAAAGTAAAAGAACCAGTAGCAGCAGAACTGTATGAAAAGGAGAAACTATTGGATTAGAAGATGAGATTTTCTTGTAAATGTTCAATTTATTCCTATTTCGTAAAAGAGCAAGAACAAAAGTGCTTGTTCGAAAAGTTACAATTTCAATACTGTTTTAATATGGATGGGAGTAGCTTCAGACCATAATTCAGTTGGCACAAGACCGCTAGCAATATCTGCACATTGGGCTGTTATAACCAACATATTTGATTCCTTGGTTCCCATTCTGTCTTTCTTTGAACCCAAAGTTGTCACCTGATACATAATTTTAGAAGCCTGGAATGAGCCAGCTGTCTAGACTTCTTCTATTATTCATGTTGACAAACAAGAACTTTTAGAGTGTAATTAATATGATGTATGTCTTCCTCATGATAAGAGGAATAACATCTCAAAATTACTTTTTTTTGTGTTGACTATAAAGGGACTTCAGACAAGTAGCTCAGATGTGGATGTCTACTTTATAGACGTATAATACAAAGTCAGATGAAACTTCTCCCAAATGTCTGTTTTATCAAACCATGTTTTATCCATGTAACATATGGATTTACTTCTTTAATAGCACAAACCAGTATTTTTTAAAAAATTAATGTGGTCTGAGTGAAGATGGGGTCTTCTCTGTACATACTGTGCCAGAAAGCATAAAAGAGGATCACAGTTCTGATGCAAACTAGTTTGTCAGCAACTCATACAGAAGTGTTATTTGAAATATGCTAGCCCAGATGAATCCGCAGGGATGTTTAATTAGGTCTCTCTTAGACTGATAAGTTTAATGAGGTTTAAAAGAGGATGAATTGAGTAGCAAGTGGAGATTTTAAACTCTCAAAGCTCCAAGTTACAGTTTGTATGTAGGTCTAGCTAGAACACAGCTCCATTATGGCAAAACTACTTTAAAAAATTGAAATAAAAAGTTTGGGCAGAAGCAGATGCCAGAAGCTGAGGATTTGACATGATATTGGCTAGGATCACATCTCTGCAAAAACCAGATTATTTTCCTTGGAATCTGCCATCTCATACTCTTCAGCCTAAAGACAGTGTTTGGAACAATGGCATCCAGAAAGAAGACACCAGAAAATAAACATGAACTTTCTCAGATTTATGTCTACAGAGACAAATAGACAAGCCAATTTTTCACTATGTAGGTCTGAAACTACAATCCTAAAACTGAACACTTCCATTCATAGCTGTTTAGTACAATTATTAACACTAGAATATTTTCATTTGAGTGTCAATATTGTGAAGACTTATGTTGTTGAGCAAAATGTGCAAAAAAGCACCCAACTATCACAATCCATGGTTGTGTGTGCATAGAGATGTTATATTATTTTCCAAAGGTGTGTATGCTATCTTTGAATGATGCTCTGTTCTGAGGCCTCACGTAGCCAGAATTGAGTTGGCAGTGAGTTCAACAATTGCACTTGCTTTTCAGCTCTCCATTGTGACACTTTTTGGAAAGTCGCATAGTTAAGTCCAGTCTCTTTGCTTATGTTTGTTATATATTGGGCTTCTGAAGTCTGCTTCTGTAGAGCACGTAATTTAATGGAGTATGAATTCTCCTGGAGCTTTAAGGATTTAAGCTGCAATTATCACAGAGTGAGTGCTGTTTTTGTAAAATTCATTTTCCAATTGGCTTGCTGGATTTTTGATAGTAATATTACCATATTCATGCCTAAATCCTCCATGGAGCACTTATGTCATTGCTAGCCATTTCTTTATCATTCCTATACAACAGGGTTTTGTATACATATGAGATATTTAAAACTCACATATTTGGAGGCATATTTTCAAAAAGCCAAATGTACAGTTCCCACAGAAGTATCATAGTGTTTTTCTGTGCATTTATTCCGAATCACGTTCTGGGAGAGATATAACCACTTAGACGCCAGCAGACGCTACCAGTGTAGCTATCCAGCCTTGCCTTATCTCATCATCTCATGATTTCTTTGTATCAATTGTCATACCTCCTACAGAGAGGCCACTATCCCAATGGAAATCAAGATACGTCGTAGAGAATGTAGAAAAAATTATTACACCAAGAGCTGCCAAAACATGTATATTGGGACTACACAGAAGCCCAGCTTCCAGAGTACTTTTCCTTACCTTCTCTTTGGAATCAGGTAGTGAAATGAAAATATTTCTATTACATGATGCCAAAGATGCCAAAGGAACAGAGACATCTGTCAGAAGACTGCCATCTCACAATAACATATTTCTCTAAAAGATTATTTGAACTCAAAATCTGCTATCTCATCTGTTTAACCTAAAGAGATGAAGATACATAAAGCCAATACCAGTTTTTCAGGTGCAATAAATATATTAGACCATGTTCTAACACAGAAGAAATTAGAGATTCTAACTCTAGATTTAGAAGAAAAGTTTCATTTTCTTATTAATGGCCATCAATTAACTATAATTTATTTTGTATATCTTAAGTACCTTTGATTTAAACCATTCCATTAGTTGTTTCAGCTATGGACTTCTTGTAAGATTTTCTTTTTAACCCTTTTGACAGCTGCACTATTTAATATCCAAATAATGAACCAGTCTTTCTTCTGTAGAGTTGGAGGTTTGTTATCATTTCATGAAAGAATTAGATTTAATTAGATTCTAAGTATAATAGACTTTCTTTATGAGTAAAATACCCAACAATGTCCTAACTCTCTGACAATGTATCCAGCCCTTAATAACTTTACTGGCAATTTGTTAGCATCTCAAAGGGCCCAATGTTCAACCAGACCCCAGTGTGCACTTCTGAAGAGAGTCACTTGTGTGACCAATAATTACAAAACATGAAACAAAATTTCACACATTGAGATGCAAACCATACTGCTCTGCTACGAGATATGCAGAATATGAATAAGAATCCTTCCTCTGTGACTGAGAATCATGAGCAGATGTTCTTGGTGGTGGTGACCTGTAGCTTAAAAGGCAATTCTGGTTTACTACTGGGATTCTTCTGAAGTTTGTGAGGGCTTCCTTTTAAAAAAAGAAAACCAATTACTTTCATGAAAAGTCCTATTTCCTGGGGTAAAAGCCCACAATGCTTCGCTAATGTATGCAGGAGCTGGAAATTCTGAACAGGACCTAATTTTTTTTATTTTTTTTTTTTAATGTAAATATTAACTCACATCTATTCTGAATACAGTATGACTTGAGGAAGACAAATCTGTGGAGAATAGATTTGTATAGTTCCTTTTAATTCTTCTTATGTGACCTGTGAAGCAGATACCTACAACTAAATACTCATGCAATCATTTAAGGGCACCTTACCCAGTGTAATAGGCATGAAAAGCGCTTATCAAACCATTTTCAGTACAACTTCTTAGATACTTGATAGCATTACTGTAGCACGAGTTTTCTTAGCAAACCAAAGGTGATCATGGATGTTATTATCAATTTAATAAAAAAAAAACAAACAAAAAACCAAGATTATGTTCTGCTTTTTCTTTTTTCAATTTTTTTTTAATATTCTCCTGTATTTTCACAGAAGAATGTAGAATATACTCTTTTATCAACTTAAGAATCTTGCCAAAATTTCTGTCAAACATGAATCTGGTTCTAGTTACTGAATTCTGAGCTATAAATTCCAAAATTCTTTCCTTAGCTCTGAGACTTTTTATTTTATGTAACTAAGGAGCTATACTATATGTATGTATGAATGCCATAAAAAAATCAGAAAAGACCCATGCCTATATTTTTGGTGCCTTTTTTTTTTTTTTAATGATTGAGGATGAAGGAATACATAGCTGAAGGGAAGGTGCAAAGAAGATGGAGTCAGGCTCTCTTCAGAGATGCCCAGTGACCGAACCAGAAGCGATGGGCACAAGCTGAAACAAGCTGATTCTCTCTGAACACCAGGAGACACTTTTTCACTGTGATGGCAACTGAGCACTGGCACAGGCTATCCAGAGAGGTTGTGAAGTCTCCATCCTTGCAGTTATTCAAAAGCCACCCACACATTGGCCTGGACAACCTGTTCAAGGTGTCTCTGCTACAGCAGGGAGCTTGAACCAGAGAACCTCCTTATGTCCTTTCCAACCTCAACCATTCTGTGATTCTGCAATTATGTGAATATCTGGGATGGATACAGAAAGAATCTGTTTCAGACAGGCAAGAACTTGATGACCTGGCAAATTCTAATTTTGATAAGATTTTCTACTTACTTTAAAAGTATTTTCATTTTCACATATCACAATCTTCAATGAAAATCATACTGCAGAAGTGAAATGACTCCTGTCTGCACAAATATTAATACAAAACTCTAAATCCATGTACAGATATGAATATGACAATTCATTAAAAGCTAAAGAGAAATCATGAATGTGATGATAACATTGTGAAAGAGCAACTATGTTCTTTCAGCCCATTTGCTGGAAAGACAAGAACAAAATCTTGTTATTTAACAGACGACTATCTTAGTTTGTTTTGTTAAAGAGAAAAAAAAATCATAAATTACTGTTATCAAGGCATCTACAGCTGAAAGTATTCAATTTTCAGAAATATGTGTCTGTGTTTGTACAAAGGTTCTCTATTTCTTAAACCACTTTTTTACTCTTCAGTCATTCACTGTTATTTCTTGATTGCACTTCTGAAGAATCCACCACACTGTCCCATATCTGGAAAGAATTGCTGTTTCTTCTCCTTCATTTGAGAAAATCACATACAGTTCTCTTAAAACAGAAAACTTCAGTAGTGATATATTTGCATAATTTTTATTTATGAGACAATTCCTATGGCTCTTTCAACTCCAGTTCAAAAGGCTGATGTTGAACTGGATAAGCTTTTTATATTGCTGTCTGTATTTCATGACTCTGAATTTGTAGCTGCACAGCAATTAATATTGTCTTCATGAGCTATTTTCATGAAGCGGTTGTTTATATGCACAATAATAATTAGAATCCATCAAAATCAAGTTTATGGAGTATTGTTTTTAAGAAGGGATATGTGAAATTTTTTGAATATTTATTTTGAAGACATTTAAATTTGGAGGCCAAGATTCTTTTGTCAGCTGATAGTCTTTCATTTCCACCAAAGTCAATAAAAATCTTGGCTTCATTATGCAGAGAATTGGTTACAATATCAATGGCAGTTATTTGTAAACTGACTGATGTTACCATACTGATGGTCCAAAAACCTGAAAATTCTTTTCTTATTGGTTTTGAATAACAGAGCTCCCATAAAGGACTTTGGACGTATATTCTGTGTTCTGAAAATCTGATGTAGCAAAGATCTTCTGACATCTTACCTTCAGCTTGCATGTGTCCAGGAAGGAGTAACATATAAGTAATACACAGTAGTTCCAATAAAGAATGATGACATTCCTGAAAGAAAAGCTGTTAAATAAGATAGAATTAAATATCTTCTTTTCAGAAGGAAATATCTTAAAATTGAGTGTGATACATGGTATCATTTCATAGAATCATGGAATCATAGAATGGCTAGGTTAGTTCACCTAGTTCCAGACACCCTAGTCTAGTGGACTAGTGGTCTATTGGACATCTTCCACTAGACCAGGTTGCTCAAAGACGCATCCAACCTGGCCTTGAACACTTCCAGATATGGGGCATAGGCTTTTTTGGGAAACCTGTTCCAGTGTCTCATCACCCTCATAGTAAAGAATTTCTTCCTAACTTCTAATCTAAATCTATCCCCTTTCAGCTTGAAGGCATTCCCCTTTGTCCTATCACCACATGCCCTTTAATGTCTCTCTCCAGATTTCTTGTAGGGCCCCATCAGATACTGAAAGGCTGTTGTTACCATCTTCTTCTTCAACCCCATCTTCTCCAGGTTGAACAAGCTCAACTCTCTCAACCTGTCTTCATATGAGATGTGCTCCAGCCCTCTGATCATCTTCATGGCCCTCCTCTGGACTCACTCAAGCAGGTCCATGTCCCTCTTGTGTTGGGGACCCCAGAGCTGAATTCAGTACTGCAAGTGGGGTTTCATGAGAGCTGAGTAGAGGGGGAGAATCACCTCCCTCGGCCTGCTGGCCATGCTCCT
Source organism: Strigops habroptila (assembly GCF_004027225.2). Taxonomy (NCBI): domain Eukaryota; kingdom Metazoa; phylum Chordata; class Aves; order Psittaciformes; family Psittacidae; genus Strigops; species Strigops habroptila. Next base: position 17,319,703 of record NC_044279.2, read on the forward strand.
TTTGATGCAGCCCAGCACAGGGTTGGCTTTCTGGGCTGCGAGTGTACATTGCGGCCTCATGTTGAGCTTAACTAGGCATACAGTGTAGCACCTGTATCTTGATCTGGCCTGCCAAAACAACTACTTTAATACAAAACATAACATCTCCCTAGAGAGCATTCATGAAGGAGACTGGGAAAGGCCAACTGTTCTCTCTGCCATTTGTTCCTAAAATGTCATCTCTGCTATACTACTTAGAAAACCATTGTCATATGACCAAAATACATCTATTCATTACCATATAAATGGACATGTTCCTATTGTTGCAAAAAGGTATTCTTACTTTGATTATGTGATAAATGCATTCACAATCACAACAAGAGGACAGAAAAGAATATATATCGTTTGAACTCCTGACCACCTCAGCCTAATACAGGGACATCGCAGTTCTAAATCTCTTAATCCATTTCTTGAGGTCACATTTCCAATGTTCTTTGAACTTTGCTCAAACTCATGAAAAGTTGTGAAGATTAGTATGGTCTTCTACATAGTCATACACCTTCCCATCAATCCATCTGTACAAGTGATCACGAAGCTGCAATGTTACCATCTTCCTCTTCCCCTGACATTCAGTTCCCAGCAAGCATGCCTTCATGTCCTGCATTTCTGCCTTCTAAAAATTTGAAAGCATTATGAAATACCCTGCTCCAAGATCATAAACTACTTACATTTGCTAAAAAGAACTCTGAATTGACAGAATTCATTGTCTTGCTTTTCAGAACGATTGGATAGGAAGTATGGTTAAGTGCTCAGAACAGTAGCCCTGCTTGGAGACAACTCATGTTTTGGATTTCAATTGCATGAAGGTACATAATGTGCTATCCTGAGCTAGACATCTAAGACACAGAACGAGTTGAGAAATAAAGACTTATTTAGCATCCTCCATCAACTATTTCTCTCTCTATGTCAACATTTCTATGATTTATGGCCAGAAGTCAGCCAGACCCCTTCCCCCATATTAAATAGTTTAATTCCGAAGCAACTTTATCAAGTCTATGTAGTTTATTTCACTGAAAGTTGGTCAGTCTCTCTGTAAAAAACAAGTATAAAAATGTGAGAAATATTTTTATCTAATATTTTGTCTGCATGCTGGATTGACTTCAGCCAACAGACAAGCACCCAGTCAGATGCTCAGTCACTTCACTATCCTGCAGGATTGGGAGGAAATGGAAGGCAAGAAGACTTGTGGATAACGATAATGGTAGTTTAATAGGAAGAGAGAGCTGTGCACACAATAGAAAGCAAAAAGAGAAATGAATTCGGTACTGTCCATGGCAAGCAGATGTTGAGCTACTTCCCAGGAAGCAGGCCCTCTGCATGTAGAATGATTGCTTCAGAAGATGAATGCTATAACCACCACCATCTCCTCTTCTTCCTCCTCTCCCTGAGCTTTTCCTGCTGAATATAACATCACATGGTATGGAATATTCCTTTATCCAGTCTGGGTCAGCTGTTCTGGCTCTGTATCCTCCCAACCTCTTGTCCACCCCCAGCATTACTCTCTGGGAGTGAGGAGCACGGCAGATTGGGAGACGGAACACTCTAATGCTGCACAAGCACTGTTCAGCCCAGCCAAAACACTGGTGCGTTAGCAATACTGTTTCAGCCACAAAAGCATAGCACAGTACCACATGGGCTGCTGTGAAAAAAGTTAACTTCATCTCAGCCAGACACAAAGGCCTCAGTCTGGTCTTTGGAAGTGTCTGCTTTCTTACATTTTTAGATGGGTCAAAATACCTTCAACATCACAGTGTCAGATCCTTTAACATCAAGTCCTTTTTCTTGTCTACCAAAAAAAGAACAACTATTTTCATCATTAATATTGGCCAAAATATGACAAACAGATGTTTCCTTCTGAAATTTTTCAGACCTAAAGTGAAAAGGAATGATGTTGAAACAATGTTTGGCTCTACGATACTATTCTAAATTATTGTAGTAGATTGGCTAGATGCGAAATAACTCCAAATTTAATTTCCAACATCTGGTAGAGTAGATAATAACACTTATACAGTGGTGAAAGAATTATGAGATTGTTTTTAGTTTCCACAGTTGTTTCTATTTGTTAGCCTCTTGAGTTTTCAATATTTGTTCTTCCTCAGTAATAATTTTATGTTGTTAACAAGATCAAAAATACTTGATGACCTGGTTGAAAGACGAATCTTTCAAATAAATAAAAAAGGTCAACCAGCATTTTCCTAATATTTTAAGCACGAAACTATTAAATTTGAAGCATTTGTGCCAATATTTTAGTCTTACAATTATTAAAGAAAGCATTTTCACTTCATTCTGAACAACATTTTTTGTATAAACATTGTCATATTAAAGATAAAAATAAGATTTTTAAAAGTGAGGAAAAGTATTAGATAACATAGAAAAATATTTTATTTCTAGTTGAAGAAATTGCTTTCCTTTAACAAAAAAAATAGATTTTCTTTGGTTTATTTAGTTTTTATACTAAGGCAAAACCCTACTTTTGCCCAAAACAAATAAAAATCCATGTCTTCCTAAGTACAATCTAAAAAATAAAAATCAGACTGAAGGAACAAATTAAAATGTATCATTCCTTTTATAGGCTACAGAATAGAGCAGCAGTTTGGGTAGTAGGATCTATTTTCAGCTGCCTGCTCTGTCTGAGAGAGATAAAGAACCCAAGCCTGATTGTCCCTACCATACTGCTGAGAACCAAACTGCAAACTTACTTCAGATCTTCTTTGGTAATAGTAATTCAAGCAGGTACAGTACTGTTCAAATCCTGCAGAGTAGCCTGCAATTTTTAATTAGACTGGAAAACAAGAATGAAACCCATCCAAATTCAGTAGTGTTTTTGCATTGGGACTAGTATTTATTTATATATGAGTATTTAATTTTTACTATAATAAGTCAGCACATACTAATATCAACCAAAACTGAAGAAAATATTTTCAGTATCTATACCCTGAAATCTCCAACTCTACTGCAAGTCAGTAATCAGTACAGTCAAACAACAACATCCTGAGTCTTGTTCCTTACAATAAAAACCCCATGGTTTTTACATTAAAGCATCAAGCAAGTAGAAGGAAGCTTTTGAAAGCTTTCACCTGGTTACTGTTGCTTAGGAAACCAGAAGTTCAATATTAACAGATATTCATCACAGAGGTATCACATTAACTAGTGAAGAACAAGGTGGCCTCACATGACATTTTGAACAAAATAAACAACTTGGATTATTGACGAAGTATAATCCTTTGCGATATTACTGCCAGTCCACAGTAGGATCAAGAAGAGAATCAGGAGGGTGAAAGTGAGAAAAGTTACAGGTTGAGATAAACAGTTTAATAGTTAAAACAAAAGCTGCACACTCAAGAAAAACAAAATAAGGAGTTAATTCACTATTTCCCATCATCAGGCAGGTGTTTAATAGTTTTTCAGGAAAGCAGGGCTCCATCATGCACATGGTTGCTTGGGAAGACAAACACCATCACTCTGAATGTTCCCCCTTCTTTCTTCTTCCCCCAGCTTTATATGCTGAGCATGATGCCACATGGTGTGGAATATCCTTGGGGTCAGTTGGGGTCAGCCGTCCTGGCTGTGTCCCCTCTCAACTCCTTGTGCACCCCCAGCCTGCTCACTGGTGGTGCAGTGTGAGGAACAGAAAAGGCCTTGGCTCTGTGTAAGCACTGTTCAGCATTAGCTAAAACATCCCTGTGTTATCAGCACTGTTTACAGTACAAATCTAAATATAACCCCATGTGAGCAAATATTAAGAAAATTAACTTTATCCCAGCCAAAACTAGTACAATTTGGCAGACGAAACCATTTTTCCATTTCAGTGTTTGAGATAATTCATCCCGTTAAAGGTCCAAACCATAAGTTAACACAGATCAGCTTGATAGTTTTAGATGACTCATAGTCTCATTTCTCAGGACTCTAAATCAATTATTTTAAATCAGAAGCTTTGTCCATTTTCTAAATGTATTCCTCTTTTTTCTGAATGTATAGAATACCTATGGCGATAAATTCATCTGAAGAGGTTTACTAGTATGACATCCTCTGACTTACTTAAAAATACACATGGAAAGAAAGGATACATGACAGATAAAAGTTTTACAAGGAAATGAATTACAGTTTGTTAAAAAATGGTTCTCACAGTGCAAAAAACAAGTACTTAAAGTCATTACAGAAATAAGTTTGAAAACAGAAGTATGGGTTCACTTAGTAGATTATCTGTAGACTAAGTGAAAATACATGGTGTTAGTGCAAGGAGCTTTTTTCCAGTTATGTACAGCAAGCTGTCACTGGCAATGTTTTTGTGTGTTCACTGTGCCACAGGGAGTGGTTTTCAGTGTATTATTTCTGCAAAGTCATATCTAATTCCCTTTTAAAGCCAGTTCCAGTGTCCTCTTCCCACAACTTCACTAGGATTATTCATATAAGTAGTATTTTCTTTGCTTGTATGTTTGATTTCAGTGAATTTAAGACAATTATACATTTGGTTGATGGCATGTACTTCATGTCAGATCTGTTTCTAGCTCCTGCTAGAAGCTGTAATAAAAGAAGGCATGATCTGATCCAGCAGTATTTTACCCAGAGAAGTTGTGGATGCTACCTCCCTGGAAGTGTTTAAGGCCAGGTTGGATGGGGCTTCGAGCAACCTGGTCTAGTGGAAGGTGTCCCTGCCCATGTCAGGGCGTTGGAACTGGGTGATCTTTGAGGTCCCTTCCAACCCGAACCATTCTGATTCTACGATGCTAGAGTCTTGCCGTATATAGGTAAGGCTATTATGCAGATTGCTTTTGAAGTATCAGATTAGTCCATAAATCTGAAAAATTAACATAGCTTGAAGATGTACACAAATCAGCTATAAAGCTATTAAATTCCAAAATAACTTTTTCAAATTCTATGCAGATTACTGGGGACCACAGTCACAAGTATTGTGATCTGATAGTTCCTGAGATGTTAAATACTATTTTCAGTGGGATGTCTCCTTATCATATAGGTAAACAGCTCTACAGACAACCTAGGAGAGTATTTTCATTTTACAGTTCTCAACTGAGTAGCCAAGAAACTTTTCTAGAACAACGTTTTCTCAAAACTGCTACTACATCCATTCTTCATTGTCCACTGAGGGTGACTTAGTATTCTGTCTTCTCTCACTCCGGTGAAGGCTGGTTGGTTTGCCTTCTTGTCCATATCCTATCTACTTATTAGGACACAAACTCCCTGTTCTCTGAATTTTACTGCTTATTCTCTGAATTTTAATTATGGAAGAATTTGGGTTGGAAGCAATCCTAAAAATCATATAATTACTTGTCTCCATTCCTCTGCTTTGCTTCCTTTTTTCTTAATCTCTCTCCTTTTTTATTTTCACACTGAGAAAAACACCAGTAGAAACTTGGGTGGTCAGCTGGTCTGTTTTCATAAATATATCCAGAAAAAAACGTTTTTCAGGTGTGTCACCTACTAGTAAAAAGAAACCCAAACAACCCAAACGTCTGTTTCCAAAAGAGTAGAGTAACATATTATCTTATATTTGCTCCCATCAGACCATAACAGATGAAATTTTCTAAAACAATGTGCTGCATAACAGATACTCAGCAGGTGGGAAATTGCAAATAAATAGTTAAAGTCTGGCAAAGTTGAAAATAGATGCTTGTAACAAAAAATGTCAAGCAACCAGAATTCTCTACTCCCATTTACCTTAACCAACTACCTTTATATTAATATGCATATTTATATAATTTGAGGAGCAAATGCATGTTTTTCTTCATTAAAGTTTTTGTAATTCCTTAAGGGAAAAAGAAAACCAAGTATATTAATTACCATGGTAGTCATATGAGACATTTATGCTGCTTGACAAGGCATAATTTACTGACTAAATCTCCAAAATAGAAAACAAGTGCCATAGTCTGGTTTGAGCATCATTATCTGCTGTTCCATCTTGTCTGAAAATAAGGGTGATATTTTTCTTAGTAACAATGGGAAGGCAGCTACATTTCTTAATTTAGAATGTCTTGTTACTTGGTGGTGTCATTCCTCTGCAGGCTACAAGGAGTTGAGGGAAGTTAAAGAGAAATTAAAGGCTCATTTTTCACAGGGAAATTAATGTGCTGTAAGGTGAACTCTGAATACACAATGTCCTATTATTTCTGTTTCTCAATCCCCAGATAGAGGATCTAGCAGGTGCCTATTACAGAAATCCTTAAAGCACTCTCAATATTGTAGGTATCTCTGGGATCTGACAGGATGCTGGTGACATCAGCTGCCTGCACATGTGTTCTGATGAGGTAACTAAACATCTCAGAGTAAGAATATCATGGCACTTTTGAAGAAAGACCTCACTCACTTTTTCTAACAGGTGTCACCCTAATTAATGTACCTATGATATCTGGATGGAAAGTAAATATACTCAAGAAATGTCTGAGTTTCCTTTTAAAAGCACCATGTGAAACACCAAAGTTGGCCTGTGGTGATACTGCAGATAGAAATGGGTAGCAATTATCCTAGGCTTAGGACTGTCCTGAAACATCTATGTACTGCTTCCTGTGGAGCAAGCTTGAATTTTCTGAAACATGTATGGTAAAATAGGTTTCTGATTCAGAACATTGAAGTAACCTTCTCTTTGTTAAATGTAAATCTGTGTAATGCCAAATTATAGACAACAAACTTTTGCTACACTCACAATGGTTTTCATAATTAATCCACCTTTTCTGATAAGCCAGTAGCTATTTCATAGCTGTCTACCTGTGATAACAGCTGACTCTCTGACTGTGATGTTACCTATAGAAATACTATTTTGGTTGAATGGTACTCCTGTAAAAGCATTTGAAGACTGCAGAAATTCTCTCAGTGCAATTAATAGATAAGACCTGTACTACCTACCCTTCAGGCTGAATGCTAAAAAGTTCACATAAGCTACATAATATCCTTTTGGATAGAGAAAGATGCGGTAAACTTTCCTTCTGCCTCTGACTTTTCTTCATGTTTACTGAAGAGACCCTCTAATGAACATTTTTGAGGATACTGCTTTACCGTTTCTCACCCATACTCTAGTTTACAGCCTCTCTGGGTACTCTTCCAGTGTTTGATTACTACCATTGCCCAGACTTGTTCGTAATATCAGATTGGAATTTTCCTTGCTGCAATACGTGTCTGCTGGCCTCTCCTTTGCCTCCAAGAAGAGTTTGGCCTGGTTTTCTTCATATCCATGCAGAAGGCAGCTGTAGGTAGCAATAAGATCCCCTCTTCCTCTTCTTTTCTTAAGACTGAATAAATTCATTTCCTTTCTACATACCATTCAAAGAGACCAACAGCTCCCCATTCAAGTAATTTTCTTTAGCCAAATACTATTCCATATTTTATTTCTATTTCTATACTGGTGAGTATAAGATCAACTTCTTATATTACGCAATGATAAATGGAATGGTATGGTGTTATGTTTGCACAGTGTTGCGACATTTGTAAAAATTTCCACTCTTCAGAACACAGTTCCTTGTGCATTGTGTATAGAAGAGACTCACACCAGTTCAATTAGACTGGTACCTTAGAAGGCATGTAAGATGATATAATAATATTAGATAGTCATGCTAAAGAAGAATATGAGTACCTTTATAATAAATATTAAGCACATTTTTTCTCTCTTTCCTTGATTCCTCACACAATACACAGCCTTTTTGGCAAAATGGTGGCTCATGTTTGTTTTCTCCACCAGCAAAACTGCAGCACGGACAGTAAAAACAGGGAAGGATACAATTAAAGACTTGGAATCCAAGACCACACCATTGGTATTTTAAGTGGTATTTTAAGCTTAGAGGATGAGACAATACCTCCTTTACACCAGTATCTCTCATTTGTTCCCCTTGCCAGCCATGTAGTTTAAGCTGCAAGTTCCATATCAGAAAGAGCACTGTAATACTATCTTCTTTTTTCCACAGAGGTAGAGAGGACAACAGTTGTTCTTAGTACCTGTCATGGTTTAATCCCAGCTGGCAACTTAGTATCAGGCAGCCGCTCATTCACTCCTGTTCCTCTTTGCCTCCGTTCCACAGTGGGGATGGCAAGAGAATTAGAAAAAGGTAAAACCGATAGGTTGAGATGAGAACAGTTAAATAATTGAAAAAAAAAATTAAATATAATCATAAATATTAATATTAATAATAATAATAGTAATGGAAAGGGAAAGGGAAAAGGAAAAAGGCAGAGAGGAATAAAACCCAAGAAACCCAAGTGATGCACAATACAATTGCTCACCACCTGCTGACTGATGCCCAGCCCATCCTCAAGCAGTGATCAGTCCCTTCCAGGTAAGTCCCCCCAGTTTATATACTTGGCATGATGTGCTGTTGTATGGAACACCTCTTTGGCTAGTTTGCGTCAGTTGTTGTGTCTCTGCTCCCTCCTGGCTTCCCAGGCCCCTCCTCACTGGCCGAGCATGAGAGACTGAAATGTCCTAGATCAGGGTAAGCAGTACTAAGCAACAGCTAAAACATCAGTGTATTATCAGCATTGTTCTCAGACTAAAGCCAAAACACAACACTGCACCAGCTATTAGGAAGAAAACTAACTCTATCCCAGCTCAAAACAGGTCAGTACCTATTACAGAACCAGCAGGAATACCTCAACTCTTGAAATCGAGATTTTCCCATTTCTCGTCCTTTTTTTCATAAGAATTACTTGTATGTAAGGCACATGGCTCCTGTACCATTTCAGATAGGTTCAGCGTGATTTGAATAAGAGCAAAGCTACAGCACAGAGTTTAGAAATGTTTGCATAAAACAAATGTTAAATACACTCCATCACAAGGGAGGAGAAAAAAAAAAGAAAAAAATGAGAAGGAATTAAGGCTGTAATCTTTTAGTACAGTTCACTGAGAACAGTTTTAGTGCTTACATATATTTCTGTCTCAAGATTAATTACATGATGATTAATAATCTATTCCACTCAGGTCTTTACTGTGAGTCCAGGGATGTTTAACAGACAATTTACATGTTTGTGTAAAAGTACCTCATTAGGGTGTAAAAGTTTATGTACAAGTTTTCTCTTTCTCATGAAGCAAAAAATAGATAATTGTTGATAAAATTTTGACAAGAGTTAATGAAATTTGTATGAGTTTCTAATTCAAAGTATATTAATGTGTCACAGTGGAAGTGCTCTTTAAATATTAAAATCCTGAAAATGTATTCAAAAGCATATGGTACACGTAAAAACAATTTTATCATCCAAAGTTAAAGAGGAGATTATGTGCTATGGCAGTCTAACTGTAATGTGTACTGTACTTTTCAGCCCTACAAGAGATTCGGACCCAATCTGTTATCATAGGAGACAATTCTCACTACAACATGGTTTCTGAAGGGAAAGCCATGGCGAACAGCAGCAGGGAAACCAAACAGCAGTGTGGTAATACTGGACCACTGTTGCGGTAGTTTCCTGAGAGCTTGCAGAACTCATGTATTTTTCTTTTTTGGGTTGGCAAATCCAGTTATTCTCCTAATAGCCAAATAAGAAAAACAGTGAGCTCATGGAACAACTAGGGGAATGGTCTTTTAATTGATTAATGGGAAATGCTGAATTATTTGTGAACAGTACTGAAAGTTACAGTTAATAGAAGGTAATAAGAATTTTTGAAGTTTCAGTAAGAATGGAACAGAAGACATTATCATTCTCTGTCCTCACAAATGTCATAATCAAGTTCATTTGTTCTTATTCACACAGCTTTCAAACTGCTCAGGTGCTTCTGCATAGCACTACAAAGGGTATTCCTCACCTGAAAAAGTTTGCGAATGAACTCTATATGAGATGAAAAATTGTTTGCATATAGTTCAGCATGCTTATTTATAAATGTAAGATCTCTGTTGAAGATATTCTTATAGAGATAGAGAGGAACAGAAGAGGACAAAGTTGCCAAGTCAATCGGTGGGCTGTGAAGCTATGAGTGTGTTTGGGTACATTCCATCACGATGATTTTAACTGGGAAAAAAGTGGAGGACTCCTGTCTCACAGTGTTTTGAGGAGTTTGGAGACAGGTTCTGTCTGAGCAGAAAATATATTCCAGGCATGCAGCCAAAACAGAGAATGGCGAAAGAGACAACCAAGGGGAAAATGAAAAGAAGAGAGACTGTCAAAGTGCACAGTCCAAGAGAGTGGAATTTAATTAGTGGCAAGCTATTATGTAAACACTTAGATGGAACTGGTGAATATTCAAAATCAAGTTTCTCATCAAAAAGTGAATAGGAAGTGACAGTTAGGCTACCAACAGCTGCTTAATGGGCAGCTAGAGGTAAGAAAAAAGCATCTAGATAGAGAAGATAGGCATTAAAATGGAAGTTATAAAACAATAACCGATACGGGAAATATAATTGCTTTCTTAATACTTTTTTACTGCCTTTCTGCTTTTCCTTGGTGGAAAGAGTTAGCAACGAGCACTCTCAAAAATGTTCTTTATTAAGGAAAAGTTTAAAATGTGTGCAGAAGAGACACTATAATACTTGTGATCGGACACAGAAAAGCAGAAGTCCCTTCCAATTTAGCAACCCTAATAAGCACACGGTTGAAGTAAAATAGGTATATAACTGCTTTGAACAACTGGGGAGTTTGTATAAATTTAGAATTTTTAAAGACATTTGGCTTTCAAGGGCTTGGGACATGGATTCATTGTAGCCTCCTACACATGCCAGCGTACTGGTTTAGTGCTATAGTAAACACTTCTATCAAATGTCTCTTTAAGAAATTCTTCACCTAAACTGCAGTTCAACCTTAAATTTTCTAAAAGATACATTGTATGAATTAGCAGTAGTAACAATACAGATGTACATAAACAATGAATGTGCAGTGTCAATGTTTGGTCTTGCAGCATATTGATTTATTCATGGGGGAGAATGAGAAAAATCTCCCTGTCTTCTCTCAAATTCTCTCTTCAGTGACCCTAATTGTTCCATAATTTCATAGCAAGAGAATGCATTATCCCCCTCCTATCCATATTTCTCCTGGCTTGTATTATAATTTCCTAAACATATCATGTCATGTTATTTATCTTGATGCTCAGATGCAGGATGTTTGCCTAGTCGACTAACTCTGGAATTCTTGCAAATAACTGTTTCAAAAGTGAATGCAGCAAAGCCAGGGTTAACTGAAACACCAAGCATTTTTCAATTATACAGTGTCTCAATAACATTGCTGTGCGAACAAAGCAGAGCAATTTGATTTCCAGAATTAAAGGAGTAGATTATTATTTCTCCACAGATGGCCTTCTATAAACCTAGGAGGAGAAAAAAATATATTTGAACAATCAAGATTTGAATAGACAATGAAAATATCTAAGATTTAAAAATATTGCAGGTTTTGTGACTAATGTTTCTTCAGTTTGATAGTTAAAGGTTCTTCACCAACTATGAAGAAACTCAACAATGTAAAAATGTCTTCACATTAAAGTAAATTACCCTAAATAATGATGCAGTTCCACACTGTTTCTGAGGAATACATGTGTAAGTATTCAAATGACAGAACTGCACAAGTTCAGAATAGTTGAGGTTAACAGGGGCTTCTAGAGACCATCTCAGTGTATCCCCATGCTCAAAGCAGGGCACAACAGAGAAAGTTGCACAGCACAATTGTCCAGTCAGGTTTTGAGTATCTCCAAGAAAGGAAAGTCCACAACCTCTCCTGGTAATCTGTTCACAGTAAAACCACACAGTACCTCACAAAGAAAAAGTCTCTTTTTGTGTTCAGATAAAATTTCCTGTACTTCAGTGTGTGCTCATTGTTTCTTGTCCTATCACTGGGCACCACTGAGAAGAGCCTGGCCCCATCTCCTTCTTGCCCCACGTCAAGTATTTATGCAGGTTGTCAAGACCCATTGGACCTTTTGTTCTCCAGGCTGAACAGTCTCAGCTTGCTCAGCCTCACCTCGTATGGCAGCTGTTCCTCTCCCATCCTCACCCTTACGGTCCTTTGCTGAGCTCGCTCCAGCATGTCTGTGCCTTCCCATGTACCTAGAAGTCCAGCACTGGACACAGCACCCCACATATGCCTCAGCAGTAATGAGCAGAGGGATCATCTCTGCTGACCTACTGGCAACACTGCTGGCTGCATTCCACCAGGACTCAGACATCCTTCTTTGCCAAGCTGCTTTCCAGTCAGTCAGCCCCTAGCCTGTACTTCTGCATGGGTTATTCCTTCCTGCATGCAGAACTGGGCATTTCCCTTTGTTGAACTTCATGAATTCCTCTCTTTCCATTTCTCTATCCTGTCCAGGTCCCTCTGAAAGGCGGCAAGATCTAATGAATCAGCCACACTCCCTACTCCTCATTTTGTATCATCTGTGAATTTGGTGAGAGTGTACTCTATCTAATCATTTAGCTCATTTATGATGTTAAACAGTATTGGCCTTTGTCTTAAACCCTGGGGTACACCATGAGTGACAGGCCTCCAGCTGCGCTTTGTGTTGATCACAATCCTTTGAGCCTGGCAATTCAGCCAGTTTTCAATCCACCTCATTGTCAACTTACCCAGTCCACACGTGAATACTTGTGTTTTTTACAATTTGTAAGTAAGTGAAACAAGAGGAACTGAAGTAATGAGAAATTAATACACCCTTTAATTTGTACCTTGTATCATTATGCACATTTAAAAAATTTTATTCTACTGCCCAATATGCTTGACATATCCTGGCCCACCCCTTCCCTTGTAGTATTTGGAGAACAATGATGGTTTCAGCCACCCTGCCCTCTTTACATCCGGTTTTGCAGCCAGTTTTGCTCAGCTCGTACAGGGAATATGGCTTTCTGAGTTTTACAGGTTCTTTAATTCTTTGCTCTATAATTACTCAGTAGGGGAGTTCTTTTGCTGCTTTAAATCAAGATGTATAAAGATTGTTCGTGGGATACATTATGAATTACATATGCCAAAATCTGCATCATAGAGTTGTAACTTAAATTACCCTGGTTTCAAGACTGTAATTTAGTAATTTCTGACATAAAGTCATCAGACATTTAGCATTCTGAATAATTAATACAGCATTTTACCTTTAAAATACACTCATCTGCCTAGAACAAACTTTCCACTACCAGGAAGAACAAGCACACTACTTTGTTCCTTAGATAATCGGGTATCATTCTATCAGAAAGAAAATTATCTGGATAATCACTCAACTCAGTAAAACCAAACCATAATCTACCCTGGATCCTTTCCTGGATGTTTACACTCATTGTCTCACCCTACACGTTTTTTTTTGTTTTTCTTCCTCTCCTTATTCCTTGGCAATTATTCAACTTTTAAAAGTTAGATAAGGAATGAAATTACAGAAGGATGCAGAAGAGGAGCAGATTTTCATTTTTAGCCCCAACCAACTAATGAGGATAAAAGTAACTTCTGCTATGCAAGTGGTAGAGTTTAGTAAGATAGGGGCACATTCATGAAGAATGAAATACCACCAAACATCCTTGCAGAAGATTTAAGTTTTTATTTTATATTTGAGACCAATATTGTAGAATTATGTGTAGAGAAGAAGATGTAACAGGAATTGTAAAAGGTTGTGAAAAAGAGCTGTTAAAAATGTCAGTGTATGCTTAGGACCATGAAAGACAAACTATTGAAGAGCTTTTTGGAAAGCTATTGTGTTCAAACTTGTGGCTAACTAGTTAAAATGATCAACTAAATTGGCAGTTAGAATGCACTGCTAATACTGGGGAAAAAAAAAATTCTTGTCGAACCAAGAAAAGCAATATACACTAAGTCAATCAAACAAGGAAATAGTTGCAATAAAGTTGTGGTTTTATTATGTGGTATTATTTTTTTGTTTGTTTTTTTACTCATGGCTCTGTTAAATTATTGCTGTAGTTGAAAAAGATTTTTAAAGGTTTCTGCAAAACATGTTTTGTGTATGGCATCCGTTTCTGGTTTTAAATGCAGACCAAATAAAGCTTTTTAGACAAGTAAGCATTTAGAGGAAGGCAAAGAGTTTTATTTTTTAGCAGAAGCTGTATGAGACATTTTTCTTGTACTTGGTTTGGAATAGGAAGTTTAGTGCCTAATGGTTACTTTCTTATTTGTAATTTTACTGAGATACTCCAAATATGCCACTGTGTTTACAGTAATTGTAAATTATATCTGCAATATCATTTCAGCATGATTCAGGTTTGCATGTGTGTGTGTGTATTTGCCTTTCTTTGGAAGTTTTGTTCTCAAGACATAGATAATACATGGAGCATTTGTTTTCACAATTTGATGCAATACAACAAAATAAGTGAGGTGTTGGTTAATCTAAAATATTTGGTCTTCAATTAATCATGACCAATATAGGGTAAGAGTCTCATTATTTATGTTGATGTCTCCACAAGAAAACCAAGAGAAGCATAGCAGTAGGAATAGAAGACATCAATTATTTCTTTGGGAAATGCTGTGTTAAACAAAATGTGATTTGTAGGTTAAGACATTTATGATTAAGTACAGATTTAAAGGAGAATTGACCTATCAGTGCAGTCTTACTGAAATCACATATAGTTAAGAATTTGTAACCCTCTTTGAAGAGCAGACTGTCTATGTAAAACTGCACTATGGATCAAAGTATCTAATCAACCTTAAAAGTGCCACAGTAATGTCCCCCTTCACCAGAAGGCTATAGATTTGATTGATCATTAACTTCTCTAATGTGTCAACATTAAACTTTTTATCAGACTAATAAGCAAGCAGATTAAACAAAAAAAAAACCCAAAACAAAAAAACAATAAATACAAAAAAAACCCCCAAAAAACCCAAACCACAATCAAACAAACCTTAAATCATTGGCTTTCTCCTGACATGTATTGCCCTCTACATATTTTACTTCTCTTTGTTTGCTATGAATACATTTTTCTCTTTAAAAAAAATATTCTACCAGAAACCAAAGTTTTAATTGAGATGAGAAGATAAAGCAGAGAATAGTTTACATTCTGCTGTGGTAACTCAAAATTTCATAATATTGACTCCTCACAGATCTTTTTGCCAAATCTCTTCCTTTCATTCTTTTTAAGCAATGTCAATTTAGAAATCTGCCTTCATGATATAAACGCGTTTTCAAGGTTTAATAAAAAGACAGAAAATTGAGCTCTAAGTCTTGCTCTGATCAAAGTGAAACCTGAATTTCAAAAATATTTGATTCTAGAAACCCCTTCTTATTTGAGGATACTTTTCTTAAGCTCATGGTGTTTATATATGTGAGGTAAGATTTCACCTAGATTTGAGAATTTCCATGTATTTTTTATTATTTATATATAAATGCTGTTGTTCACACAATTGCATGTACTTAATTGGTTTATTTTTCCAGCTAAAATAAATTTCTTTAAATTTATTTTGAATGAATGAACAAGAGATTTATTTTAGCTGGAAAAACAAAGCAATTTTAAGGTGCTCTCTGCATTGTTTAAATGAATCATGTCTTAATAAGAAAAATCATATGACGTGAAAATAAAGTGGAAGCGACATTTCATTTTTGCTTTTTGTATCAGTCCTTTAGATGGATCTGGATTATATAGACAATTATTAAAAAAAAAAAAAAGAAAGCAAGAATATTATTTGAAAATGAGGCCCTAAATTGCAGTAATTTAAAAGCTAGTGACTTCTGATATTTAATTTTGTCAGATTATGTGTCTTTTTCCTACACAATGCATTAATACAAAGTGATATGTCAGTTCCCTCTAGCATCTCGTCATGAGTACACAAACACCATTATATTAAGCCATAGGTTCAAAACTTTTTTCACTCAAAAACAGTACTTGTAGTATTCTTTGGTAAAATATTCCTAATTTCTTCCAGTCTTCTATTTTTTGTTTATTATGCATCTGTTAACAAATGAGTTGGAATTTTAGAAAGTTCACACACATTCCTATAGAACTTTGTTGATTCCTTTTTTTTTTTTTTAACTCACACCTGAACAGATAAGAACACGCTGGCAACAAACCAGCTTTCACATGGCAGCAATTCCTTGTTTCAAATTCCCTGCAGCACTTATCGAGTTCTTATTATTTACTCTTATTAAAGGATTTGAAGAATTAAGAAATCAGTAACTCAATAAAAAGTATGTCTACATTTAAAGTTGGATTACAATATATTAAAAAAAAAAAAAAATCCCAAACTTTATATTTATTCCAAAGTTCAAAAATTTCAATGTTTTTCAGCCACCAACACTTAGAAACTATTTGGAGTAATGCTTCCTTATTAAGTTTTAGGAGTGCTTTACATAACAAAAAAAGAGTTATTTGCTTTATTTTGCAACTTTGTTCAGCAGATTTTGAAAGGTGTGTGAAAAGTCTCCTCCAAAAGCGCTCTATAGGAAGAACAAAGTATTCAAAACAGATGAGTTTTGAGACTGTTGTATGTAAAACAGCAAAGACACTGATTGTATATAATATTTTCAGTTTTATATATAAAGAATGCCATCGCAACATTATCTATTTGTATAGAAAAAAGAACACATAAAACATTTAACTGTGCTACTATGAAAGGTGAATCAACATCCTTTTTATAAAACTGTTATGAAACATACATTAAGCTATTTTTAATACTTGGAAGGGGAAGCCAAAAACCCAAAGCCCCCTTGTAAATTGATGATGGAAAAAAGGTTTAGTATTTAATTCTTTATAGTGCCATACCACTGTACAATACTACCATTTTCTACATGACTCTGAAGAACACAAAACAGTAAAGAGCTGAACACTTACACTCCGGGTGTATTCCTGTTTTATTATACACAGCTGGGAAGAGAGCACACAAGGGTTGTGTGTCTTGTCCCAGCATTCTATCCAAAACAAAGCTAAAGCATCTAGGAAAGGGAAACGATCTCTTGCAAAACAAACTGCTAGTCTTGCTAATCTTGCACTTTTCTTCCTGTTTTCTCCAAACCTGTAAGTTTCACATTCCTGACTACACAGCAGAAAACTTGCAGTACAGCCAACACTTCCAAAACCTGTGGGAGTTGTCTGAACATCAGACCTGAACATAAGTCTAAAATCTTGTAAAAGACAAGGTCTCAGAGACATCTCAGGTTTTTGCTAGGATGCCTGGGTTTTGGCACATACCTAACTGAAAGTTGCTATAAAAGCCTGCTTCTCTGCTACAAAGCACAGGGAATTCAGGTACTTTTCAGTCTTGCAGCTACTACCAAATTTGGAGGTTTAGGGGACTGATCATTAAAAAATCTAAGTAACTCTGTTGAACCAAGATCTATGTACTTGGCCATTCAGAGAAGGCATTTGATTATCCCTAGGCATAATCAAAGCTTTAAACAACATCCATACTACTGTTGGAGCAGAGCTAGAAAGGAAGTCCAATCATGCTCCTTGGAAAAGTTTAGTTTCATGTTAACTAGAAGACGCAAATCCAGAAACAAAGCAACTCAGACTAGATTCCTTTTCTAGTAAATATTATGGACAAGATTGAACCACAGTTTATTCCTGACCATATTATGCAGTTCTTGCAAGACTGTTCAAGTAGGTATTGTATCCTTAATATCCATCATGACGCTCCTTGGGACATGCGCTTTATGACCACCTGGTATGCAAATGTTATTTCCAGACCTCACAGTACTTCAAACACAAAGCACGATAATAATTACATCATAGTTCTGTAGAGTCCTGTATGGATAAAGAGCAAATCTACCCCTGCTGTGCACTCTGATGTGTATTCAGAGAATAGAGTATGTTTTACTGAGTGTTACTATGGATGAAATTAAAGATGCATAGGAAACATCTGGATCAGAAAGGGAAGCATCTAGTAAATTAGAATAAACTCAAACACTGTCTTTGATTGCTAAAATCTACTCATTCTTCTTTGAGGCACTTCGACCTTTTTTTGAATCTGGACTAAATGTTCCTGTGTTTCTCTGCATATGAAAGCAACCATGACAGAGAGGGCATAATGCAATCCATTTGTATGGGGCATCTTGGAAAAGGAAAACCTACTCAGCTGCCCACTGCAGGCTACCACGTTGCTATGCCCTTTCATCCCTGCCCACTGGCAGGCTACCAGGTTGCTATGCCCTTTCATCCCTACTTCACTAGTGCCTGGGGACACCAAAGCCTCTCAATACCTACACAATACCTATACAATTTTTTTCCTGCAGTAACATTCTGATCAAAACATAGCTGGAAGACCAGAGGAAGTGATTAGTCTCCTCTATTCAGCACTTTTCAGACTGTATCTGGACTACTATGTCCCATTTGGGACTCCTCAACACAGGAGAGATATTGATAAACTGGAACAAACTCAGCAGAAGGCCTTCATCATGGTCAGGGGATGGAGCAGTTTCCTGTGAAAAAAGGAAAAGTGAGCTGGATTTGTTCAGCCCAGAGAAGAGATATCTGGGGAGTGAGGGGGGGAAACCTACTGCTAAAAATTCACCAAGAGGACAATTAGGCCATCCAGGAAGGTTACACAGTCTCTCTCTGTCCTTGGAGATTTTCTAGACCAGACTGGATACAGCTGTGGACCACCTGGTCTGACTTCAGAGCTTTGAGCAAGAGGTTGGACTAGAGATTTCTTGACATCCCTTCCAACCTGAATGAATCTATGGATCTGTTCCTTTCACAAAATATTATTGAGTGACAACCCTTGGCTATCATGTAATAGCTCTCAGATGACTGTAAAGAGCACTTTGCTTTCTAATATGTAATTATGAAATAGAATTTTTAATACAAAAAAAAGTATCATATTTAGTTGCATTGTGGTTTGGTTTTGCTTGGGTATTTTTGTTGTTGTGCAACATGAGTGGGTAGATTACTTTCTAACTTACAAATAATTACACTTAAGTGTCTATATTCTGTCTGTGCCAATCTTCTGTTCCTTTCCTAATAATTTACAAACACTTTGACCAATCACAGACAAATCTGGCAGAGTAATAATCATCTCAGAATTCTGAGAAACATTGTAAATATAGGCAGCAAAGAAAAACACAAATTAGTGTTGTAATGGTGGGAAAGGATGCAGAAACTGTTTCTTCTGCTTTGCCTGTTGGTCAATCAGAATGTAGTGCTGGCCAGATAGTGAAATCACAAAATGATTAAACACCCAATAAGACAGGATGGAATAAGGTATTATAGGGAGAAAAAATAACATGAGTCCTCTTGGAGGATGTAAGAAAACTGTGCGTGGGTGAGGATCTGTAAGCAACCGTAGTATATTAGTTCCAGTATGCAGGGAAGTACTGAAAGTTTTTAGGTTTTTTTTTTTTTTCCCTGCCATGAGGAGAGAAAATTCTGGCTTGCAAAAGAAACAGAGTAATGGCCAAGTTCAAATGATCTCACATGGAACTGATAAGCTTTGTGAAGAATTCGATAAATATGAGAATTTCTCCTAATTATGAAAACCAGCTTCTGTCAGTCGTGAGAAGAGTTCAGCAATTTTTCCCAGCCTCAAGAATCTTCTCCCTGGAGAATGATATAGGGCAATCCCCCCATTACAAAAAACACTTTAGAAGATCTCTTTGCAAGCCCAGGGTAGCCCTGTGACATACAGCTAAATATGTTCATTGTATGAAAATGGAAGTTAGTCTCATTCTCTGGGGGAATTAGCTAGGAAAATGCCCATTCTGCTACTGTATGAGGAAGATAAACTTTCTCCCATTCTATTCTTCATGCTAGGTTGGAAGAAGCACTACTTCATATGTACAAGAACTTGTGAGGACAAGCTAGTCTTAGGACCAGTTTTGTTTCTTGGCTTTGACTGTAAAAATATTATCAAAGTATTCAATGTGAACCAAATGATGACTAAACTCCAGTGCAGGAATAACTCTTCATTTAATATTACATAAATTTCTGAATCAATGCACACAGCATCAACAAGAGAGTTGAAGTAAGGTTTTGTGATTTACAGATGTCAAATATTTCCAAGAAAGTCTGCAGAGAAAAAAGTAAAATGTGGGAAAGACAGACCAAATCCTTTCCCTTGAGAGGACTGAAGCAGAGAGCTGTGAACGTGGTCTGTGCTTCCTTCTGTGCAGGACATGCCTGCTATCAGTGACAGCTGAAGTGAAGGTTTTCTACATTAAAGATAGAAGTTGGGTTCCCTGATGACAAGAAGGTAGTGAAAATGGATTCTCCTCCTACTTAGCTGAAACACTTCCTTTTACTTCAGTGGAGCTGTTCAATCATGCAGTTCAAATAGTATTAAAATTGCTGCAAGCAATAAAGGAAAATGCTCCTGTCTCTTATATAGACAAATGTGGCAAGGAGTTCTTGAAACACTTTCCTTCCTCTTATTCTGAACAGTGGCCTAAAATGACGCCAAAGGAAATTTTGCATATGGTGAGATTCAGTGAGAAAAAAATGTCAGGATGTAAGAGCTGACTTGAACTGAAGGTTTAAACCAAGTGTTTGTGGGATTTAGGAATGATCCATTGTAACTTGCTATCAGCTATGCTACAGATAAAAGTACTAGTCTACTTTCCAACACCTCTAGATAATGGAAAACACAAGTAGTCCTCATATTACATTTATAAGAATACAAATAGAGTCAAGTTGGAATACTACTTCATTTATTTCTCTTGAAATCACATCTTTAAATCTTTTAATACATTAAAAAATATACAGAAGTACACATAATACCTTATAGTCTTGGCATATTGTTAAGATTAAGCATATTTGAGTTGGTTCACTGTTCTCTGGGAAGTAAGGAAAGAAGCACATGGCACTAATATATGTTAGAAATATTTGTAACTACACTGTGAAACGAAGTAAAAATGTCAGAGTAAAATGAAGAGCTGAATTTGTTTCTTTATTGAAAGCTGAGTTTGACCAAAACTATATACTCATGCATGCCTCTTTCAGCAAGTAGATCTGAGTAGTAATCAATTTGAGAATAAATCTAATTTTTTTTTTAATCTCTCTTTATGGTATTTAAAACTTCCAGTTTGCACCTGCTGTATAACTAAACCTCTCTTCTAAAACCTGGCCTTACTTTGTGCCTCACTGGCTTCAGATCATTGTTCTTTCTTCACGCACCATAATCTGTGCTACCTCTCTCTCTCTTGCCTTTCCTTTCCTGGATTCAAACCAGTGGGTGTTTGTTGTCTTTTCATGCCAATACTTTTCACTCTGAACTGTCATTAGTTGCTTATTAGTCTAATGTCAACTTGGGCAGTTCCAGCACTGAAACCAAGTTCATAAATCCAGTTGTAGCTGACTGATGGGTTTTATAACAACTTTAGCATTTTACTATAGTTCCCAGCCTTTCAATTTGCAGGAAGATGTGGCAGATAGATAGATCTGAGGTGATCAAGCACAGAGTTTTTGGCAGTTGGGCTTGTATTTGAACTTCACCAGATAGGAAATACTGGACTCAAAAAATACTGGACTCAAAAGAACATTTTTTTTTTTTTTTTTTTTTGGTGTTGATTGGAAAGAGCAATCCAGACCAAATTTGGGGTAGAACAGTGAAAGCACATAACAAAACATTTTATTTTTTGAAAGAAATGAGAATAGTTTTATTTTACCTGATTTAACACTTTATCAGCTTCTCATTTGTGGTTTTGGATCATTCCAAGCACATATAGTTTCACCTATTTAGCCTGTTACAGAGGAGATTTTTTTGCTCTTGCCTCCCAACAAATAAGGTTTCTTATCTTTAAATTATATTTCTTCAGAAAAGTGCATTTAGTCTGGTTCAGAAAGAAAATAAATAAATGCAAAACCAGAGAAAGAATATAATTATTCTAGAATAATAAAAAGAAAGTTAGAAGATCAGCCTAGGAAACCAGACTAATACTGCCTGCAGAATGAGATGTTAAGATATAATTCAGGTGCATTAAATCTTTAACTTTGTCTATGATTTCACGTCCAGGTATTATTTTTCACTGACTACAAACGGTTCAGAATATGGGGATAGAAATGAAACCAGGGAAGATGAACACTGAGGAAACGACCCATTTCAACACTATCTCAAATAAGCTTAATTTAATAAAAATTAGATAGTTTCTTGAGGGAACAGAATATTGAAAAACTGAAAATAGTTTGGGTGAGCTCAGTAATCTATGATTAGACTTCCCCAGATGTATTTGTTTGCAAGCACTCACAAAAACGGAACTTATGTCCATCTTCAAGCGAGAAAGATGTTAAGTATTTATTTGATGCAAATTTTACTTTTCGCATCTGCACTGTTCAGTACTCTGGTTACAGAGCTTATTACTTAGGCCTTGAGCTAAGCAGTTAATTCACAGCTAGCAATTTATTTGATGGATTTTACTTTCTCTTATGCATAAATTTTCTATGAGCAGTTTATGACTTTTCTCTAATTTATTCAGTATTTGAAATTATTTTCCAAATAATTTATTTTAATAATTCTTGGTTGGTAAATGGGTTGAAGAAGATAAATTCAAATGATGCATGTTTAGCATGTGGTCTACAGAAAAATATTTCCCACACAGGTCAATCTTCTTTACTATGTAAAGACTTGTCAGCAGAGGTGAAGATATGGATTCAAATACCTTTAGATGATCCAGCGAAATCTGTTTTTCTCACTTTTCACTGAACCTACTGATTTAGTCCAGCCAAACAAAGAGATCTTTAAAATTTTAATAGTAATTCAACTCTTTTTGTTGTGAAATAGCTAGTGAGACTGGGAATTTAATGGAACCCACAAAGCTGCCTTGAAACATAATATAATGTATCCCCGACATAATCAGTTCTTGGAAAATTATCCAAAGCATCTCTTGTCCATGCCTTTTATTGTGTCCTTTCCTAACAATAGAACATAAAAATGAAATAATTTCAGAATAATATGATATTAAAATCTCTCTCTTTCTAGCCTTAAGTATTTTACTTGTTTGAGAACTTTTTTATTTAAACATCTCTTTATTTGAATGTCAAATAATTGAATATTTTTAAGTTTGGCTATTTTCTACTGGCTTTACACATGTGAAAAACATCGATTGCTTCCATAAAGGGATACCTTGCTATGTGAGAGTCCTTATTCTAGCCTTCAAATTGACCTAAGTTTTCCTTCTGTGCATTCGCAGCACAACAGGCCTCTTGTTGAGAAAAAACAGATCAGAATTGGTCTTATGGCTCAACAGAGAAAGGACCCCAGATTAGCTGTCTCCACTTGAAACCTCCAATCTAGTGCTCAATGCACACAGAGAAAACAATTGCAAAAGTGAGTTATGTGCAAAATACATAGCCATCCTTTTTCTTTTTCTTAATCAAATGCTTGGAGGTGCAACACAGAAATCTAAGTCTCTGCAGGACAAAAAGGTCTTTCACAGCTTGCATGAGCTACTGCAAAACAAATAAACAAACAGCAACAACAGCACTTTCAACCATGTTTCAGAAGGCGAAAGGAGATTTTCCTCTTTTTTTTTTTTTGAGAAATGATAAATCAGATCCTTCTCTTCAGTAAAAGATTCTAAGATCTGCATTTCAATATGCCAGAGATATTTTTTCTGCAGCATTATTGACCTTGCAAAATCTACCTTCTGCTCAGAATGCTACTATCTGCAACTTTGATTGGAATTGCTTTTAGTGAAGAGGTATTAAGACTCATGTTTTGCTACAAAAATTAACATATTGTGAAAGTAAACACTAAAGTATCTAAGGCACTCAGTAGATTTAGCTCCTGATCTAGAAATGTTGATTCTGCTCCTGTAAAAGATATATTATAGGTCCCTTGTGATAATAAATTCAAATATTAAATTATATTTTTATGTATATGGTGACACATAATATATATTAACTTGAAACAGTAAATAAAATGATTTAACAATTTCAGCCATATCTTTTGCATTATTTCTTCCTCCTTAGACATGTCATCCTGTGAAAAAAGCAGAGAGATGGTTTTGGTGTCATCTCACAGTTTAAAAAAAAATATTTGTTCATTGATCTAATAAATCCTCATGCTGTGTTACGCATAAAGGCTACAACACCTTTTTCTTTTTTTTCTTTCCATGGGAAATCACGGAACTAGAATACTCTGTGCGATCCTCAATACTTTCTTACTTGCCTCTCAGCACAGCCCTATAGTAAAATCAGGGCCCTATAGTAAAATCAGGGCAGATAATCCCCCACTTCATCAAAGTCATTTAGGATGCAGCAGTTTGATATTCAATCAGCTGTTCACCAGCTGTTCTTGGTAACATTTTACTCATTCAAACTCCTGCAAAACCTTTTCTGACTTGGTGCTGTGTTATAGATGGAACTGTTACAAACAGCAAAATTGAATGAGAGGCTATTTTGAACAAAAAGGGGAGTGAAAAATTCAAGAAATTGTCTTTTTCTGATTGAAGCATAGTTTCATGTAAGACTTGAATAGGATTTCAGTAAAATTCCATTTTTCATTTCCATGTAATAATAAAATCACTGTAGAGTATGAAGCCAGCAATCAGTAGCTTAGCATACAGCCCTGATGAATTTTTAATTCCTGCTTCCAACTCATATCTTAAAGAGGAGTCTGGCCTGCAGAGTTCACTCTATTTGACTAATACACTAATTAGCTGCTGCGACAAGGTTTTGCAGTATCAAAAATCAAAACTTTCCAGAGAAAATAATCTTCTATCTTAGAAAGTTAGTCAGGGAGGAAGTTAATGAAAGACCTCAAGGATATGTATGCATAATATTAATCTCAGTGTAGATAAAACACATTAAATAACACAAAAAGAGTATAGCCTCTGGACAAGATAGACAGCAGTATATTTTTTTTTTTGAAGGAAGCTCCTTAAATAAAAAAATATAGACTAAAAATGTTTAAACGATTAATACTAAACACTGCACACTCTGATCTCTTTTTAAAAAGGAGTTTTTTACTTCCCAGGAATTTTGTTGAGGATGTGGTCTGAGTTATTAGAGGAATTAAAAGATCTGATGGATTTCTCTCTTTACTTACATTTTTATTAATAAATCTGTTATTATAGTATTTTTAAATGTTATTACTCTAGATTTTAAAATACTATTATGCTGAGACAAGAAACACAATGCAGAAGTTGCAGTTCTTGTTTGCGATGGGTTAACCTTAGCTGGCTGCTAGAAACCTACCCAGCTTCTCTCTCATTCCCCCTCCTCAAAAGGACAGGGAGAGAAATTAAGGGGGAAAATATTTTGTGGGTCAAGGTAAAAACAGAGAGATCATTCAACAATTATCATCATGGGCAAAACAGATCAACCTGTGGAAAACTTATTTAAGGTATTGTCAAAGTAGCTTTAGATAGTGAGAAACAAATACAAAATATAAATGCCTTCCCACCTTCCTCCCAGGTCTTTTTCACTCAGCCTCACTCCTTTATTTCCAATTCCTCTATTTCCCTACCTCTGAGCAATACAGAGGGATTGGGAATAGGGACTGTGGTCAGTTCATAAGAGTTCCTCTCTGCTGCTCATTCCTCCTTGCCTTTTTCCACCAGCATGGGTCCTCTCCATGGGCTGCAGTCCTTTAGGATAAGCCTGCTTGGGTGTGATCACACCGTGGGACACAGGAAATATCCACCTGCTCCAGCATGTGGTCATCCATGGGCTGCAGGGAGCATGTCCTCTCCTTCCTTCTTTACCGACCTGGGTGTTCACCGGGTTGTTTCTCACACTTTTTTCCTTCTTACTCTTCACTGCCTTCTGATGGTTTTGCCATTTCTCAAATACATTGTCCCAGAAGTGCCATCAGCTTGGCTGATGGGTTCAGCCACGTCCTGTGGTGGGTCTGTTGTGGAGTTGTCTGGGTCTCGTCATGTCCAGCATGGGGTGGTCTCTTCTCACGAGGCCACTCCTGTAGCCCCCTCTACTGTCAACACCTCGGCACAGACATCTAATAGACAGGCGTTCATACTGCCTAACCACCTACATCTACCAAAAGAGGAAAATGATACCACTGAGCTGCTGCTGTAGTCAAGGAAGGCTGGTATGAAATCCCAAAGGCATTACAGAGTACTCAAACTAAGCTCTTCTGACAAGCCCTCTGAAGAATACTGGCCTCACTCACCCTATGGTGTATAGAAAAAGGTCTGCCACAGATTACCAGCATATAGGAAATCAGAGTCATGTTCATGGTTGCTTCTCTTAAATTGGGAGAACCCTTACTCCTTTCCTCTGTTTGCCAGACTTCCTCAGTTTGGTGGTATTTCTCTCCTAATGCATGTTAATGCAGAAAAAAGGGTGGTTAACAGGAGTAGAGTATAACAATACATATGATTATAGAATCACACTGAAAAAATGAGAACATTCCTAATTCAGAAGGCTTGGGCTGAAATTTGACATGTATCTCAGAGAGCGTCCACAATAAAATTTATGGGGTTAGCCACTCACTTCTTCTCATATGGTCTGAAATCTGACCAGGTTAATGTACAGATATGTTTGATTTTAATGCCTTCACTGTGCCTTTCATTCCTATAAGTTTTAGAGTTGACTAAGCAAACTGTTTCCCATGTTTTTGACTTCATGTGTACCAAACTGTTAAACATTTGGCAGATTACCAAATGAGTGGAATCTGCTTTTCATGAAAGTGGAAATAAGTCTTTGGCAGATGGCATATCTAATGGTGAAATGAAAGAAAACAATTAGTGGGGAAATATAGGTCTGAAAATCTGTTGTTAATGAATCCATAAAACTGGGGAAGAAGGGCTGCTTTACTTGCTTAAGAATTTCCTACATCTTTGGCACATCCAGATTAGAAAACATGATTTGATAGTGGTATGGTAACACTTCTCAATAGAGTCTGGACGATTTACAAAATCATCGTCTTTCCTTGATAGAAAATGGAAAATCAAGTGCTATCATTCTCGTATGTCAATTTAAGTCCTTGGGCAGTTTGCAGTAAATTTCCTTTTCCTCCTCCTCAGTTGCTTGAAGTATAAGACTTTTTTCTGGAAGATGTGCTGCTGGCTCATACAGACCAGCATAAGGTTTTATTTTAAAAAGGGAAATACAGTCAATTATGCTTAAAGCAGAAGCTTTACTTGTAGTTTCCAATAGAACAAAATGCGTGATTTATTTCAGATAGCAGGTCAAGGACTTATACTTTACATACTCAAGACATAACGGATTTTCATAATTTTCCCTTAATTCTACAGAGATTATAATGTCTGTGTTGATTTTCTATAATTTAAAGTTTTACACTGTAAACATAAAGCACCCAAAACCTTTTTATTCCATGAGAATCTAAAATACCAGAGTCAAATATTCTCTTACTGTGACAAAGAGAATAAGGTCACCATTTTCTTTCTTGTCTTCAGGTTCCCAACATATCAGCAGCCCATTTTTCAATTGCTTTGACCTGCTTTGCACTTGTCCAAAGTATGATTAAAAATACTGAAGAGTCATTTTATGTAAGTGCCTATGAACCTGCAAAACACAAAGCAAAATACAGTCAGTAACAAAATTTGAGCTTTGTTGAAAATGCGAAGCCAAACTTGGCGACCTGTTTTGTGTCACTCCCATATTAAAGGATAAAGTTTAAACAAACTCTAGCTCAGAGGTTATCCAAAGAATTTCTAAACTTTACTAAATAGATTTTATATATATCGAATGAAACCAGTACAAACCCCTGCTGCCAGTGCACTAACCCACAGATCAATAGAATTTGGTAATTTACTTGTTCAACCTAAACAGTTTAACTGTTGTTGGAATTAATTTAATTCTACATAAATTTAAAATTGCTTCACTTAAATCTACTTATAGGGTTTCTACCAGGTTAACTAGATCTGTTCCTGAAAAGATTTTGTTAGATTGGTATAACTCTTTAATACAGGCATGCTCAAAGATCTATGTGTGGTAGAAATTTGAGGAAAATAGTATTGAGAAATACGTTTTGCACTGAATTATAATTCAGTTATATATATATTTCTTGTGAATTTCACCCCTGGCTCATACAATGTGACAAAGTGGATATTTGTTCAGCTTAGAAATATATTTATGATTCTTTACAATTCCAAGAGAAGGATTTAACTCCTGAATAAATCACTGAGGTACTTTTAAAGGCAGAGAAATGGATTGGGCCCCAGGTGTTTTATAGAATACATAAAAATTACATTACATGTGAAATTACAAGTGAAATGGGTCCACAGATATCTGAAAAAAAACCCCAGAAGGTTGCCCAACAACATCTTGTCAAAGACACATATTGCTTGTCAGGAAAGGAAAAAAAAAAAAGGCTATGCTTGCCAGTCTGGGTTCAGCACATTGCTAAGGTTGTATTTAAAAACCCTTAGTGTAGATGTCAAGGGAAAGGTGAGGCGATATCTCGTGGTGCTTTCAGGACAAGTCTGAAGAGTGTTCACATCCCTAGAGATGCAACAAGTTAATTTACGTGTACACAATAGAAGAACCATCCTGTCTTTCAAGCAGGTGTAGAAGAGGAAGCCTTGAGCTTTGTGGCTGTCACAAAGCTTGGCTTGGTTCACCACAGGTTGACAGTGTAATGCATTATAATACGATGTTTGGATTAAATATTTTGTGAATGCAAAATTTTCAGTCCTAAGAGAAAACTAAAGGTAAAACATTGCAGAATGAAAGAGATTATGCAGAAATCAATAGCTTTAGTATATGATGTTACATGTTGAAAGATACTTGAGAAATCTAGATTTTTATAGCATGCTTTTCATGTTGAAGTGGTTAAATCAACCAAAATCATTTTCCTGTATGGCTGAATTGCTCCTTCTCATGCTTGAAATTGTTTGGGATCACTCGAGCTTTAGGAGAACTCCTTTTTCTCATTTCCATGTAAGTAAAACCAGAATGAACAGAAATAATGGCAGAGACCAATCATACTCACCCCATGCCCTTTCCCAGCTGACTGCTTCCTTTGAAACCATTCCCAGTGCTGCTGGCTATGCCCTTTAAACAAACTCTGAAAAAGATGGTAATGTCTACTTCCTCAAGAGCTACTGCCCTCTATGCTCCTTTTATTCCGGTAAAGACATAAGACAAATACAAAACACAGGGAAAACAGTCAGAAAGATAGAGCTTTGATTTCCACCTCAGTACCTGCAACTGTTCCTTGTTTATTTTTCCAAATATTTATCTTTCTTCATCTGGAAACAATTACCTAGATATAAAAGCTAAATAAAACATTAATAGGTCACAGACACTGTCAGAAGCCAGTCTCTTCTCCTTCGAAATAGCTGCTGTCCAATGCTTTCTATTGAAGTTTGCTGTGTGCATGGTTCGCATATTTGAATGCCCTGCTGGTTCACAAGAGCAAAGCAGCAGGTTGAGCAGGAGATGACTATGACTTACAAAAAGGCACAAGCTAAACAAAGCTGCTTGGTCTAATTTTAAGCTTAGAAGATTCAAAATATTTCTTTTAAATATATGTTTCTGGAAGCATATAGAATTCATTACATTTTAAGAAGTGATAAAAAAGTTCACAATTTCTTAACAAATTGTTGTTATTCAATGGCTAAAAGACGTGTTTACAAAAGATTTTAAATATGGAGTATAAATGTGAAGTACAACATAGACCTGTACTTTGAATAATGGCAACATAGTTTACATATCTGCAATGGATTTCCATTCACGTGTAGCCTCAGAAACATCTACAGGGTTTATAATATCTGATGATGTTTATTAAGATAGTTACTAAAAAGTTTTTGGCATTTTCAAGGAAACAAATATGCAGAAAAAAATACTGCAGCCTACTACAAAAATCACACAAAATCTGAACAGCAAATTAATTGCTTCTTTGTTTATGTGAGGTCAATTTTCCACCACCTTTGTGTTAAAGAATTCAGATGTGTAAATACTTTCAGTATTCTTTTAAAATTTTCATGTAACGCAGGTCCTGTTAACTACATAATATTTGCTTGTTCTATTTTCACATAATGAAGATTCTTTAGAAAGTTAATTGGCATTATCCTTGAGCAATGTACAACACCATTTTCTAAACTAAAATCTCAGATTAAAAATTTGCTATGAAACTCAGCTTTGCTTTTTTTATCTCTCCCTGTTTTTCTGAATTGTTAATGATAAAGTAGAACATAGACAATACTAATGATAACGGTTGGCATCATTATCTATGTAAATTTCATCTGTTTAAAATTTTTGTTTTATGCCAAGGAAAATAAATTTTTAGGGATTACAGACCCATTCAAATGTGTATATATGCACACATTTGCATACCGCTTGTTTCATTGTCCCTAAAATCCACTATGCATAAACCAGCCATTTCAGGAAAATTCTAGGTATACTTGTGCACATTTTAATGTTCATAATTGTGTAGCAATGGCAAAGATGAAGATTAGATCTTTCTTCCCCAAAAGCTTCCACAGTTTTAGTTTAAAACTTAAAGTTAGGTGTTGGTTGCTACTTAGCAGAGAGGTATTACTTCTAAGTTACACAACGTAGAACTAAGGCATTGTTCTTCCCTCCAAAGGAAGGCAGTGTCATACACACAAAGCACCTGTATATGATCTTCCAGCTGAGCAAAATTAATCCCCACATAGTCTGAAAATACTAACACACTGACATTTTAAAACTTTTTGCTTACAGAAATGCTACGTATCTTGGAGTTTTCAGCCTTTTATACCAATAACACCAATAAAATTTTCAGCTTCTTATAGCAGATTGGACAGTTATCATATAAACTTTTACATAAACTAAAACATAATAAATTGAAGAAAAATATCCACTATGGTTTATATACCCAGCTCAAGTATTCACAATACTTATATCCAGCCCAGAGTAACACCTCACATAGACATTACTGAAGTTATTAGAATACTGACTGTTGTAGTTCAGTTTCATCACCTAATACTGCAGTCAAAAACACAGAGCAAAATGGTTTCAAAGTGGAGTTGAGAATTAAAGCAAGAGCTAATATCTTTATGTCAAAACATTTCCATACAAGTTACAATAACTGGAAAAGAAAGCTTTAAACCTAGGAAATAAATTATTTTAAGTTTGAGGTAAGTCCCAACATCTCAAGATATATATGTACAATCAAGACTTCAATTTGATCTTAGCTCTGCTGTATTATGGTGTCACAGAGTAACATCACAGACGTTACAGTAACTTCTCCTGTACTAAAGGCATGTATTATTCCTTTATGGAATAGCACAGGCTATCTCATTTACTGCTTTATTTCTCCAGCACTGTTTTTCTTTAGAATTCCAGTACCAGAGGGGATGCTTCCCAAACTAGTGTGTAGACACAAGCACTTTAAAATACAGCTACTATTCTGTTAGTTGTTTACTAATAAAATTTTTCAACATACAGGACCAATTTCCACCATATCATTAAAAGCAACATTTTTGTATGAAATTCTAAAACATGGAGAGTAATCTATATGCAAGATAGTTCTCAGGATCAGTTGATTGCGTTCATTTTCTGTAGCAACACAAAGGTAACCACTTCAGAATTAGCCATGTTCTTGTTTTTAAGTGTACATTCTATGCTCTCAGACATTAAATATAATGAATGTCAATAGCTAGCTTTACTGTAACCTACTTTCTAGGAATGTTGTTTATGTAAAGAGTGATAATAATTTGAACTCTGTGGAAAAGTTAACAGATTTGATAAATTTATAGGAGTACTACTCACGAAAAGCAATGGACAGACAGCACAGGGTTCTGTTTCTTTCAGTTTTTAATTTGATATAATTTGTGAACTAACTGCTGAATTTACTTGCAAATATTTGAAAGGTTTGATCTGTCCTCAAAGCATGAATAAGGTATTTTAGGGAAGACCTGATATGTTCTTCCCAAATCCTGAGTCTTTTGTTTAGGAGTACAACAGTATAGTACTATCACCTTTCAGTACACATCAGAATGTCAAAGAAACAGATAATTTTTACTCATAACACTGTCACTTTACAATGAATACCCACATTTTCCTCTCCGTAAATTAAATTACATGTCTTTACCTGGTCTTTGTCTTATTGGTACTTTTTGCTTATTCAGTAATCTACCCCAAAATACATTTTCTACAATTTAAATCACCAGGTTTACTCTTCAAACCATTTTTTCTCATTCCAGGCATGTTTTTATTTCTACACTATTTGAAGAAATACAGTCACAGGCTAAGGAATACACACATAATAACTGTTTAACTTTGAGTGGTTTTCTGTTCTCTTGTTGAAGTGTAAGTTTGTGGACAAAGGAAAAGAGTAGTTTATGCAACTTGTCTTTGAACTGTTCTGTAGCCTTGAAACCAGAAAACACAGGATTCATGTGTATGTGTGAATGTGTACTCTTTCTCATGGGAAGGTTTTAAGCAAATGAAAGCTGATATGCGAGTCTTGAGAGAAATACCTATTTATTTTCCTGCTGCTCCAATTTCTGTTACTTTGTCTTTCTCATCATAGATTTCTGTCCCAGAGAGCACAACATCACCCTTAACAGACCACTTAGTTACTAGATAACAGCATGTGCCAATTTAAATTCAACCAGGTCTATGTCTGACCATGCTTCCTTCCCTTCTTTGACAGCTTCTCATGGCGTCCTGGGTTCAGCTGTAGCAGGACACATGGGCAAAGGTCTAGTCGAATGATGGCAGCAGTTGG
This sequence comes from Strigops habroptila, assembly GCF_004027225.2. Classification (NCBI taxonomy): domain Eukaryota; kingdom Metazoa; phylum Chordata; class Aves; order Psittaciformes; family Psittacidae; genus Strigops; species Strigops habroptila. The sequence continues at coordinate 17,352,151 of NC_044279.2, forward strand.
CAGCGAATGAGGAACAAGTTTCTTTAAAGGTGAAACTGAGACACTAGTTTAAAACATAGGAAAAAATCCCTTTGTGGGTTTGAAACTTAAGAACTCCAGCAATGGATGCAGATCCACATTAGCTGAAGGGGAATGACTTTTGGCAGCATACTCAGAGGAAGTTCTCTCACAACAGGGACTCTATCGTTAGTGATACATCACTGTCAGAGGATGAAAGTGTTCAAGATGTCATTCCTGTAAGCCTCCATGTGCTCACAAAAGGCAGCATTAGTCATTGCCTTTTTCTGTTAAATCTTATGCTAGAAACAATGACCATTTCTCCTTACAGCTGTTCCTACCTTCTCCTTGTGCTATGACTATCTGCATTTATTCTGCTTGTAGGCTTCACAGAAAAGACGATACTTGAAGGTACTGCAGAGGGCAGACAGTCTGAATGGCCAAACAGGCAGGGAACTGGTGGCTCAGAGGTGCAAGGAGGAAACTGTGTAGGGAAGTAGTAGAAGAGTAACAGAAGTGAGGCTGAATGAAACGCAAGACTGCTGTTTTTTACAAAAAAGTCAAAAGAAACCAGATTATTCATCCAAGATCTGGGAGATCGACGTATACCTACCTAATTTGTCTTATATCTGCATTTAGATCTGCATTTCCCATATCATGGATAAGTATGTAATCATTAGCTGTCATAAACTGGGTTTTACTCCTGCTTATAAAGATTCCACCTTTATCCTGAAGACCTGGGTTGGTTTTGAAAATCATAGGTTTGACACATTAACACACTATATGAGCCTTCAATGGTCATCTGTATCTGTGTGTTGTACTAATATCTGGCATTCTTGCAAATACTAATGCATGATTCCAACTTAGATGAAATCATGTAAAACTGTAATTCCTACATTCACTTGTATTAAGCAGGGACAGACTTCTCAGGGGACTACATAGACCTTTTATTTGTACTGCCCAAGATTATACATGCTCCTACACAATACAACAAGCTTGCAGTCTCACAGCTGCATATGCATCCACCTGGGAGCTGAAATAAGTGAGCAGAATAAATCAGTTTTGCTAAAACCAGAATTTTTCAATTTTTAATGCCAAGAGTTGATTCACTGAAGTCTTTGTGAAAAGAAAGTTAAGATAAATTTTGCATTTTGTACTTCATTTCTAGAATGCCAGAGTAGAGACAATTTGGGTGGGGAAGGACAATTGGAACTGGAACAGGCAAAAAAAAAGCTGAAGTTGTATTTTGCACCAAATTAATCAAGACTGATACTGGTTACAAATATGCTCACACAGGAAGTCCAGGCGAACAGAAGGCTGGCAAGGTAGTCTCCTTGGGGTTGTTGTCCTTCCAGAGCCCAAAATGTCTGTGTCCTGTTATTCTTCAGCTGTTAATAAGGCTTAAACATTCCTGTTTCTTTCTGCATTGCTCCAAACTAATGTCAATAACCTACTGTAGTCACTGAAATATGCCATTTAGGTCAAGCAGCAGAAGCCAAAGAGTTAAAGTATTCAGTCCTGATGTGAACAAAAATAAATATATGATGTATTATGATAACATTCCCTTTTTCCTCAGTTTTTTTCTCTAAAACAGTAGGAAAATAGATGTTATATTCAGTATTAGTATGCATCTTTTACATAGCAAAGATATCCTCGAAAGTTAGATAATGTCCAGTTACAATCACTGTTCATTTTCCTGTCTTGTCCCAGTGTATTTTGTGGTAACACTGATTTATACGTCCATGTCAACCCTCTTCTCTGAAATTCCTGAACCATTTCTTCCACGAATATGTTGAACTTATGCCAGGGTTGACTCTGCATGAGAAATGCCTTTACTCTCTGTAGAATCTTTACAACTTTTGTTATCAGAGGTTGGAATGCACAGGACTACAGGAGCTAAAATAAAGGCTTCACAATTAAGTCTGTAAGGTGTCATTGACACCAAACTTTCTGTAGCAGATAGTGTCACTTCTTTTCTTAAAACTGTATGGAATGAAATAATGTTTACGAAATAAGTGTACACAAATAACACAGGAAGAGGCTCTTTCTGAATCAAAACATAATACTTCAGTCAGGGGGTTTGGACAGTGCACAGTAAATGGGCTATAAAACCTCTAAGGAAACAGAGAGAAGAAAACAAAATATTGACTATTTGCTCATTAAGGGAGCAGATATTTTGTGCAGCGAATGTAGGGGGAGTTTTGTGAAAATTACAGTTTGCCATTCTGCAGTTTAGGTCTGTATCATAATGCTTTTGCATACAGCAGTCAAATTAAGCTGGTACAAACGATCTTAAATTAGGTAATTGCTATTTTTTCTGGTCGATATTGTACCTTTAATTACATTTTATACTACATATTTTTATGTGCATGGTGTTTTCAGCTGACTGAAATACATTTATATGTCAGCCTACCACTTAAAATACGTATTCCGGAGCTGCCACAAAGGAGGCAATGGTGTGAATCAAAGTTATTCCTACCACTTCTAATTTGCTATTTAGGCTGTTTGCCTGTCCAGTGTGGCAATATCCTCTGCTCAGAGTAAGGCTGAAGAATGCAGACAGAAAAGAAGCTACAATAGGCCCTGAAACTCATCTCCAGAAAATATATGCATTCCCAATTTCTCCACTGACAGTTCATAAACTGAAGAAGCCTAAGAGAGATCTCGGCTCTGAACAGTTCTACTTCAGATTAATTTTTAAATTAAAAGAAAAGGAAACAAATACGCTCTGAAACGCAGTAAAAAGTTTCTTTAGAAACATTATTTTTATATCTGCTTAAAAAATGACTACCATTCCATGTCTGCTTTATTTCTTTTCAGTTAAACACTGAAAAAAAAAAAAATCCATTACCAGTTTGCCGTCATTTCTAAATGATAATTTAAGTCAAATTAGCAAATTGTTACAGAGATGATGGATCTGATATACTATAAAATCTGCATGGAAATCATCCAGCTTTACCAAAATCAATTGTTTATATACAAATGAAATCCTGTGTAGGGTAGTAATTTCTTTAAACATCTTGGCATCTTTAAACTCAGTTTAGCTATGCAATTTTAGCATTTTTATGTTCTCAGAATATTTGATGTGTCAGATTGCACATTTGCTATATTTCTTAGCTGTCCTTTCACAGATGAAAAGTAGTACTTTGATTACTCATAGTTATTAATAACACATTTTATTAACCAAAATGGACAGAAAATGTCTTTCAAGAGGTTAGAAATGCTACTGAGAACTGCATCATAGACAAATCACCCACCAGGGACTATTCTCAGTCAGATATGTATCTGTCTGGAAACAGTCATAGGGTTCAGATGCCTCCAGGGATAGGAATTGCTGGGGCTGGGAGGCAGGTCACCATGCCCAAGGGTCTCTGAGGGAGAAAGCTGAACCAGTCTGCCTAGGGGATTGCTAATTACTGAGGAAATAACATCCTATATCACTAAGTGTTTCTCTCTGCCCTCAGGGAAAGTGAGAACCAGAGATGTGTCAAAGATAAATGGCTGTTAAGATCTGCCTGCAGATGGATTTAGCATGTGGAGGTCAATCTCAAGCAAGTGATTTTAAGACGAGATGATTTTTTATTTCTCTTTTGAGAAGGCCATCCAGCAGGCTGAGGTCTGAAGAGATACCCCGTTTCTCTTTGCCAACTCAGCATGAATGGTGGATTATTACACAGTTAAGTACTGTCATTTTACACAGGACAGCTCACACCAAAGTTAAGAGTGGGAAAAATTAATTTCCTCCACTGGTAACTTAAGCTGTGATAAGAACAAAAAATAATCAGGACTTAAATTATAGCAAACTCGTAATGCAGAAAAGTAAATCAATAAAATATCTTTCCTAACATAATATGCAGTTTATTACAATACTGGGTAGTATATTGCTTTTCCCTGAATAGAAGGCTGTTCTCTGTAGTTTGTATCAGCATATTTCTGTCTTGCAATAAATTGTGTTTATAAATTATTTATATCTTGTCAAGAGACAAGTGTACATTGGAAGCAAGCTATATATAGAATCATAGAATCATAGAATAGTAAGGGTTGGAAAGGACCTTAAGATCATCTAGTTTCAACCCCCCTGCCATGGGCAGGGACATCTCGCACTAAACCATGTGGTCCAAGGCTCTGTCCAACCTGGCCTTGAACACCGCCAGGGGTGGAGCATCCACAACCTCCCTGGACAATCCATTCCAGTGCTTCACCACCCTCACCGTAAAGAACTTCTTCCTTATATCTAATCTCAACTTCCCCTGTTTAAGTTTGAACCCATTACCCCTTGTCCTACCACTACAGTCCCTAAGGAAGAGTCCCTCCACAGCATCTTTATAAGCCCCCTTCAGATAGTGGGAGGCTGCTATGAGGTCTCCACGCAGCCTTCTCTTCTCCAGGCTGAACAGCCCCAACTTTCTCAGCCTGTCTTCATATGGGAGGTGCTCCAGCCCTCTTATTATCCTCGTGGCCCTCCTCTGGATTCGCTCCAACAGCTCCATGTCCTTTTTATGTTGAGGACACCAGAACTGTACACAGTAGTCCAAGTGAGGCCTCACAAGAGCAGAGTAGAGAATACACATATATTTATACTGTTAACTTAAAAGAGGGGTAACAGATGACAAAATGGCTACATAAGGTAAGTTTTCTGCATAGTCAAAGAAAAAAGGAATTATATAAAAACAATAAAAATATATATTTTAGATCAGAATTTAAATATAGTTTTAAAATTACAGCTGTCAATGTGCATATAATTATGAAATTCTCTTGACCTGTTGGAGGAACAGGGTAATTTTTATTTTTTTTTTTTTTCAGAAAACTCTCATGAAGCATCATTAAATGGGGTTTTTAGTAAAGAACTGACAATAAAGACAAATGCATACAATTGTTCACTTTTCATCAAGAAGTTACATAAAATTACTTGATTATTTTTAGTCAGCAGAAAATTCAGATGGAAAATTGGACAAGCTTTTTAGGTAAAACTCGATAAGATACAGGAAGGGTAAATAAGAATATTAAGATTGTACATGAAGTAATACAGATTCTAACTCCATGTCTAGGCAAGCAGCAAACGGAATAGTGCTGTTGACGACTTGCCTTTGAGCTATATTCTTGGGAAATGCAACATTCTGGCATGCTCACTGATTTATCTATGCACAATGAGACATATTCCACTAGGAATACACAGCAGATGCACTGTTTCTCATAGTGAATGAATTTTTGTTTGCATCTACTGGCTGTTTCACTGAAGTAAAATATCACTGAAATAGAAATGTTGCAAATACTTGAAATGTTGGTCTTCAAATGTACCTAGTTAAAGGCTTTCTGTTCACTTATCCGCTGTACTTTAGAAACCAATAGTTAAACAGTGAACAACAAATATTCATGCTATTTCATCTAAGAAAAAAAAATATTAACTTGAAAAGCTGGACCTATAAGTTTGGATTTATAACTCATTTCTCAGATAGTTACTACCAACAACATATATTCTCCTTTCCATAATGAAAATCAAATTGTAATTTCACTGAATAACAGATGGTCTTGAGTGCACTGGGGAACATATGAACATTTTACTGGTAGCAGTTTGGAACTACTGTACCTTGGTCTAGTAGAACCTGAAAAACAACTGAAATAAATAAGAGCTTTTGCTGAAAGTAAGATGTTTATGAATACAAATCTTCAGCTAGGCTTTCACAGAGTTTTTAGGCTGTGATCCTGCAAATCCCTGTGGTTTTTTGTTTTGTTTTTTTTCTTTATGCCATACATACTGTCTATTTTTGATTAAACAGATGTATATTAATACTAATCCCGCAAAAAAAAAATCAAATTGTTTCTTGGAATAATATTTTTTTACCACTCAATCAGCTTGTAAACAAGTATTTTGCATTCAAGTTTGACAAATATGCTTATAAGCCCTGCTTTCTTAATTTAACCACATTTAACGTATTTATTTTTTGCTTTCAATTGTAACTTATCTGAAGTAGCATGTGCTGGGAATGAAATTTTACATGAAATAAGCAGACAATTTTAATTCTTAATTTTACAGCTAATGTAAGTCTCATTATTTTTGAGGTTTGTTTAAGAACAGGCTCAAAGCAAAACAAAAGATTTAGAAGTTATGTAATTAACATGTTAGTTTCATTTTAAGTTTTATATAGTGACTCTTCTTAACAACATTCATCCTTTAGATGTCTCCAGAGAGTTCACTTCAGTATCACTTCAACATGAAGGCACTAGCATAAAAAACTCTGCTGTATTCAAAATAGTATTTCCAAACTACAGCTTTCAGAGTTGTGATTAGACTTTACTGGAGACAGGATTTCACCTCTGCATTTTTAATTTTTTCTTGTTTTTCTCAGAAGTTAGGAAGCCTTCTGCAATGGGAAGACCAGCCTCTTTCCATAGGGATTCAATAGTTCTCAGCTTTGAACTGCAGGAAAGATAGGTGCAATAGAGAGAATAATAGTTATTTCCAGACATCTGTGGAATGCGGTCTATCTCTGAAAATTTCATGTTTTAGTAACTGCTCTCATTTGTCTCTCATTTGTTATTTTTTAACTATTTAAATAAAATGAGTGCTTGTGTTTCAGTTTACCACCTCACTCCCAATGCACTGTTTGGAAAATTCCCTTGGTTTAGATACCCAATTAAAAGGTTCATTATTTTAGGATGTTTCTACTCATTGCTAAGGCTAAATTTACTGATAGCAGAAAATGCTACCTGGGATATAGAACTTGCTCTCAAGAGTTACAGTACATAGAACAGTTTCTTGAAGACTACAGAACGAAAAGGCATACTAGTTCACCTAAAATATGTCAAGAGAGATCTGGGCTGAACCTGCTAAGACAACAGGCAGCATCCTCTTCTTATACTTCTGTATAGAAAAACCTAGACATTTATGATATGTAATTCAAGAGGTATTGTTGAAACATCTAAACTTGGTTTGACTTTGTACCTTTCTCGTGCGTATGCATATAATTAGGAAACAAAGGAAGGATGGACAACTTAAAATTCACGATCTGAAACATCACTTCTGCACTGACAACCAACAATTCAAAAACCCTTCAACGTTCAATTTGCTAGTGGTTGTATGCATCTGTATCCGGAGACACAATAGTTAATGGTCTGTGATGGCCCATCCCGAGTCTTTCTTGCCTTGAAAGTGTACATCCCAAGATTTTCTGCCTTGTAACTGTAACTTTGTAACTAAGAAGCAGCAGAGAGCTGTGCTGAATTCATCATTTTCATCAGAAGGGGATGTTGTAACCAGCTACCATAGCCAACTGTTGCCCATAAAAGGCAGCCAAGGACATTTAGAGGTGACGAAGACGCTGGACTGGGATGAAGATAGCGATGAAGAGGAGAGAAGGGGAGGAAGTAACCGGAAATTGCCGACCCCTAAAAGACCCTCTTTGCTTTAGAACGCAAACTCAAACTAGTGCCAAATAGGTCACTAGGCCGCTCCTCTTGGCACAAGCTGGCCCCCTGAGCCAAGACGAGTCAGCACTTTGTAACTAATAAAAGCCCAGGACACGTAAAGGAGAAGAGGCAGATATCATTACCACCGAGGTCCACGTTGCCTCCGCGGGGACGCCCACCAAGGTAGAACCTGCCACCTCTCCTGCTACGATGTATCTCGGAGCTGGTCTCTTGATCATGGGGTCTTTAATGGGGTCGGTAAGCATATAACTTAATAAGTAACCTGAACATCCTTTAACCATTTTAAGCATTTTTTTTTCCTTTCCTACTCTAACCATTGTAATAAAGTAAAGGAGAGACTCATTCTTGTTGGTTCCATTATTTCCTCACCGGAATCTTCGATTTCCCCAGAACATCATCTCCAGAGATTAACATTAGTTGAAGTCTACAAAGTGAAAGTATTCTGGCTGCAGATCACACACTTTCCAATATTTTGCTATTACCTTTGCTACAATGTTTTAACTACCTTTTCTTTTAAGTGGCACAGAGAGACTGCACAATCATTTAGATCATTAAATACACACAGATGATTGAGAAGAATTTAACCATTGAAGGAATCACCCCCGATTTTGGAGGTTTTGGCCCTTAATTACAAAATTGTGGTTATCACATAGATCTCCTATGAGTAGAGGCATATTTTTCAAAGTACTACATAATAGCATATCATAAAAAATACTCATGAGTATGTTTTCATAATAATAAGGAAATACTTCTCTTCCATTTTATCCTAATGATGTTGTGTTATTGTATTGGCTCTCCATGCCCAGGCACTGGCAGCAGGTGCTGCAAGGTGGCCTCTGTGAGGGGTGGCCAGAGCTGTCCCATGCCAGACACGACTGGTTCCAGGCAGTTCCAGCCAGTTCCAGGCTCCTGGGACTGACCCACCACGGGGAACCACCCAGCGTCTTGGGCAAGGTAGTGGTGCTTCTGGGAAAACAGATTTAAGAGAGGGCAAAATATGCTTTTGAAACAGTTATGGACTGCCCATAGCCCCTCAATCCCCATCCTTCTTGCACAGCTCAGGAACAGGAAGGAAGTAGAGGAGGTGAAAAAGGAGCGAAGATGAACCTGGGAAAGTGTGTATGTAGAGGTATTTTAGGCTTTGCTTTTGTTTCTCTCTATCCAAATCTATTTTAATTGGCATTAACTTAAATTAATTTTCTCCAGGCAAAGTCTGTTTTGCCCATGATGGTGACTGTTGAGTGATCTCCCTGTCTTTACCTTGACCCACAAGACTTTTCCATCTTATTTTCTCTCCCTTTCCTGTTGATGATGGGGAGTGAGAAAGAGCTGGTTGGGGTCTGGCAGCCCATGAAAGTCAACCCACCACAATCATTTTCTTCTGTCTTTTAAAATCTAAAGAATATTTCTAAATATTCTGACATTTATGTGTGTAAAATAATCCCAAAGCATTGAAAAATAACTTAGCTAGATATGGATAACATCAGTCATTTATGACCAGTTTTATTTGTTGTGTGACAAGCATAATGTTTTGATTTTTTTTTAAATGATTTATTTACAAAAAAAACCTAAAGAATAAACCCCCTTGCCTTCCTCCTCATTCTAATCCCCAAATCAGAAATAGTGTGTTTCCCTTTTTGTTGGCAAACTGACATGAGTCAGATGGAGAAATATCTGTCTCTGCAGTAATGTGATCCTTCTGTGGAAGGAAGTAGGAAAGCCAAGGCAGCCACTGACCCTCCAAATATGCTTCTTTTGCCGCACTTTCTCACCCTTGCAATCTATCTGGCCACTGCAAGGTGAAAGTATTTTGGTTGACCAAAAGACTTTGCAGCTATCAGCTTGGGAGTTGTTTATCTGGCTTTTTCCCTGGTCCTCAGTACAGCTTCTTGCAATCTTATTTTTCTCTCACATAAAGGGAAACTCCTCCTCCCTTTCCCAGCATGACCTTCTTAAAGAGCCTGTGCCCATCTGTCAGAGCATTCCAGTTGTGTGAGCTATCCCACCACATCTATGTTGATAATGACATTGTAACCCTGCAACTTCCTCCTTTTGTTCCCTACGCTGCACGTGTTAGTGTACAGACACTTGAGAGGGCCACTCACCCATGTGTCTTTCCCAGAAAAAGTATGAAACCTTCTCCCATAGTGGTGTCCTCTTGGCTCTCTTGTATTTGTGTGAGTACACATGGGATTGGCCCTTTTCTGCTCTGTTTTGCTGATTGCGAATTCTGTCTTTTCCACATCACCCCACTCCCTTTGCCAACCTGGCTCATTATTTTCTCACTTGACTGAAGGTTGTCATCTCCCTTCACTGTTATTTCTAGTTTCAAGCTCTCCTCACCAGGTTGGCAAGCCAGCTGGCAAAGATGCTTTTGCTTTTTTGTTTCCAAGTGCTTTTACTTCTTAACTTGTAATACAAGGTAAAGTATCTGCAAAATGATTACTCTAAATAGGTTTTACTTCCAGCTGAATGAATCTGCAGCAACAGATGACATGTTTTACTTCTCTCTTTTTGCTTCTGTCCAAGATGAGGAGAAGGCAAAAATTATTTTGCCACATTATTTAACACTACAGACACATTATTTGATGTATTTCAAAGGGATTAGTATCTGAAAGAAAGTTTTTCTGGAAATGTCACTGTATGAAGCTTGATGAAAAAGTTTATTGAAATGCATATTTTTTATTGAAAAGTTTATTGAAAATCCCAAACAAAGACTGTTTGGGATTTTCACAACACTTCACTATAAGTGGTTCTACTGCTCTTGCCTACCCTCATTTTTCTCTTATGTAACACTATCTTTTCAACCAATCCATGCATAATCACCAAGTAGTCGGAGATTCCTAACATCAGTGACAGAGCTGATTCAGCATGTCACATTGCTGAACATACTAAGTCACTGAGCTGTGCAACAGAGAGATTAAATCTTCCTCAACACTTTCTATAGCACATCCTTTCAGTGACAGCCACTATGAAGGGGCCAAGCAGCCCACCGTGATATGTAACAAGGAGCACCATCTCTGACATGAGGGCTCAAGTGAAGACAAGATGACAGACAAGACAAAGACTGAGGTCAGATCTAAATCTTTTAAATTCCATTAGTCACAGTATTCTTCACTTCTTTCCTATCTTGAGGGCTGAGAACTCCATACACCTTATTGTGGTTGGCAACAAAACTACAGACAGTTTGTCTAAGTCAGTTAACCCCTTTGGGATCCTTGAATTTGTGTTAAAATGAAGATGTATATGATGATTGAAATTATTATGAAGGAAAATTGATTTTAGTAAGACTGTCAAAAGCATAGATGAAACAGCAAGAGTGTAAGCTAATTAAAGAGAAACAGATATTAGAAACAAGACATACACCTAAAAAATAGACATTAGACCCTCAGCAAACTATAGATTAATCCCTACTTAAGAATAAAAATATTTTCTAGTAGTTTGTTGGTTTGGTCAACAGTATTTTAAGTACTTCGAATGATATCAAGTTATGTTTGTTCCCTGTAGTGTGAAATCATGAGGAGGAGACAACAGCAGGAAATCTACACATAGGAAAATGTTAATCAAGATAAACAGTGTAAATAGTAAAGGTTAACATGATGGGATGGTTCTTAGTAGTCACCATCCTAATGCACAGTGTGCAGGGTTTCTAAAGGGGTGGGTGGTAAACATGCAGTTTGTTTTGAGAGTTAACAATATAAGTCTCTCAGAAGAATCTTGTGGACAGCAGCAGTATCCCTACTGCATGGACATCCGATGCTAAACACATCTAAACTGCAGGTCTCAGGACCTTTTGTCTCCTAAAGTATACCATCCTAGAAAAACAAACAACAGAGATAATGAAATATTCTGCTTCTCCAATCAAGCAAACAGCAGCATAGAACATTTCATACACAGTTACAGCTTATTTCTTCTGTTTGCATTTTTCTATTTCTTTTTCATCTTTAAAAAAATTCTGAAGAACCTCATAGTGAGTTATAAGTCTTTTGCGTTTTAAAATTGCTGCCTGTGAAAAGGTTGCTTTCTTGCAAGCATATTTGCCCATGGCAGAGGGACTGGAACTATACGGTCTTAAGGTCCTTTAGGCTCTGTTCCTCATAGTGTTTGGCTGTTCATACACTTTCGTCAAGAATGCATATTTTGCTCATGATATTACATCATCTCACGTGCTTTATTGTTTGCTTTTGAGAGAAAAAGAAGTGATAGTGAACTAGGGTTAACATTAAGGATAATGAGCTACCAATTACCGCTATAGTATGCATCTTCTCTAAACAGGATAATTAAATGTTCCGTCTTGTTATGTTAACTGAACAGAACAGATAATACATTGCACAGGCATTCTGAAAATCTCATAATATAATGTCTTACAGTTTTCCTGGATTCCCCTTGGTAAACATGGCATATTCTGATATATAACATACTCTGTAATACTCTAGAAAAGATCTCTTGTTATTAATCATTCATATTAGCAGCTTTCGAGAATCAGAGATCCCACTAATTTATTGAATATTTAACCTACCAGTTTTACTGTTAAAGATTCATCCCAGGTACTAACATTGACTCACACTGTTTACGAAAATTACACTTGAAGCAAAAAGGAGATGCATCTAATATGGAAAACTAAGTAAGACATCTTGTTAGTGATGATGAAATCTTAACAGCCTAATCAAAGTATTATTAGTCCAGATCTTACTATTACTGAAAAAGAAAATGAGGAATAGTATTGTGTAAAGTCTCACTAATTATACAATTGCAATTGTTACACTCTCTATTCCTAGTATACACCTCTTTCTCTACTTTCACACTCATACTTGTAGTGTTTCCAAGTGGATTTGAAGGCTGCAAGTTTCAAACTGCACATGGAGAGAAAGGCTTACAGTGAGCTGTGAGTTTCCCAAGCCCCTCGACTGGAAGATCATGATGTTGGCAGCTTTTTCCCCTTCTTTTTAGAGGAGATTTTTACATATTGGAGCTGTTTTAAAACATTTTCTATCATACTTAATGTTTCTTTTTCTTCATTGGTATGCATCTCTATGTTATTTACATCTAAATTTACTAGATATGGCCTGTCTTAAGTATATCAGATGCTTGTTCTTCATTCTCTTTGTTATTCTTAAAACCAATTTTGAACCATGCCCGAATATCTATTTCTTCATTTGGTGAATTGTTTACATCTCTGGGGTTTCCGGTGTCATGCTATGCCTTTATTCTTCTACACTACCTAATTAAACTAGAGTTACAGGTATTTCTTTATATGCTGAATATTTCATTCTATACAGAATATGTTTCCTATAAAAAAATAGAAACCTGGTTGTACCACAGAATTATATAAATATCAGCAAAAGTAAAACTAATCAGGCAACAGCCACCTGATCATTTTATATCTAGACAAGCTAAAACAAAATGCCATGTAGGCCAATGCAACTTCAGACAAAGCCTGGCAAGTCTCTTTCCTGATGTTAGAACCTGTTACAAGTGATGACAATACTGTATTTACAGGGCTACATTAATAGATACCAAGAATCTTTACCCTCAGAAAATATTCTTGGTATATTAATGGAGACTTCCTAGTCTTCAACCTGTCAATCAAGTTATTTTTGTCTCTTAGATATCTTATATACAGTCCTAGCCTACACCATTTTTTTGAATACTAATAGTGTCTTTTGCTTCTCATTTTAACTGAGGTGCATGAATAACCACATGAAGAATTAACTTTTATCAAGTTTCATTCTTGCACAAAGGCTTTAATTTCTGACTACAGTTCTTCGAGGAGAAAAATCTGCTTCACAGTTCTGAAAGAGTGATTCTCAGGGTATAGCACTCTTGATTGTCCTCTAGCATTTATGTATTCAAATGAAAATTGCAGTACTTGTTTAGTTTCTTTCCAGACAGACAATTATGAGTGAGCTTAAACCATAGTCACACTCAGCTCAAAACTGATTGAAGAGAAGCACACTGCTGAGTTAGCAGATGTTCTGCCTAATGGGAAGATATGCACATAGAATGTAAATCACATTGGATTTGTGCCAAAATCTAAAGCTAGATTGCCAGACCCACATACTGTGAATTCCTACCCTTCTTCTTGTCACTCATTCCTGTTCAGAATTTTCTCTTCTCTGCTTTGAGTTGGTTATACATACACCCACGGGATAGAAAATTCCTTTATTAAATTAGGAAAGTAAAGCAAAGAATTGAGAATACAATACTAAATCTCATGTGGTTACCCCTTCCAAGCACGCTGGAAGAAGATATCTGTGAGCAAACTGAGATAAGATGCAATTCAGACTTATTCCTGTCACCAAAAAGATTTGGATACAGCTTCTTCTCATGTAACAGTACCACAAGAGCATAACTCTTCAAGTCCTCAGCTTGGATAGAAGCTGAATTCTTAGGGTGAGCCATTTTTGGGCTTCCATTGGTTAAACTGAAAACATTGTGAGAAATTTTGAGCAGTATTAAGTCCATCTGCACCTCATGATACATACAGAATTTCAGTTACTGTGTTACTACTTTCTCCTTCCCATCTAAATGTTTCTTTTACAAAAAGAAAGAAAGACACCATTAATTTATAAAATAATTATTCAAATTAGGATCCTTCAGGACTGAAAATCTGTTTATTAAGAACCAGTGACCTTGTTTACCACAAGGACTGTGTCCTGTAACAGTGGAAACTTCTGGGCTTCATGGAAGAATTGCATTTGCTGACAGACTGTGGCCCCCTGTGGGCGAGGAATAAATTAGTTTCAACTATTTTTGTTAAAAATAGGTTCTGTAGAGCAAAGAATGAAATCATTGAACTTTTCTTTAGTATGGGTATCAGTACAAATGAGTCGATAATTTATATTTATATCTGAGAAGGCATATGTCTTTATGAAGGCAAACTTTATCCTGCAGACATATAATAGTACTGCTCATAATTCATTAAGGCAACACATATGATCAAATCCATATTAAGAAAAAGAAGAAAGTAACCGACAGAGGAAGTGGCACATCTGAAGGGAATGTGTTCATCATTAATATAGGTCTGGAGAAAGGGCAAGAGTGTTGCCATTATCAGAATACTTGCTAAATAGTTATAGAACTATTAGAACTTTTGATAAAGAAAGAAAATTATTAAGAAAATTCAATCTAGGAGACAAATAATGAAAGAAAATAGATGAGCTTCTGATGTTCATGAAATACAAAACAAAGATATGAAAAATAACTCTGCTGTCTACAAAGTAGAGCTTTCACATACGTTAATTCAAACCCTCCATTTATTTAGAGACTCCCAACAAATTCACATTTTATGTTTTTAGTTTATACAACTTATGTTCCTATAAAATATAGCACTATTATCAGACTCTAATACAAAGGCTGTGTGATTATTCAAGCTGACAATGACAAAAATAATTATCATTAGATTGCTCCAGTATCCCTTCCTAAAATTCCTAACAAGATTTTAAACAAGTACCAGGATACTGATTCTTGCATCTAAATTGAGGGCAGAGCCAGAAATAATTGATGTTACATTGACAATGACAAATCAAAACTTTAAATTGAAGGGAAGATTTAAATTAATTTGAGGAGAAATTGAATGCCCTAGCAAAAGAGATCACATATTGTTGCTCATCAAAACCAAAAACAGTCCTAAGAGAGGCTATTAAAGGCTAACAAAGTGAACTTTGTTGTAACTTAAAGGCACCCTACTGAAATTCGTTAACAGAAAGAGTTGTGTAACTTTTTATGTTTGTACAGAACTGTAGGAACACAATGGATTCCTAAACCTCCTATCACTCCAAAGTGAAATAGGGGGAGACTGGACATGACTCCAGGCTCTTGGGTGGTTCACTGTCTTGTTTCAACAGTTCTTCCTTGCTGCTGAAACAATCAACACATTGCCAGTTGAATGACATAACCCTAACACCAGACCCCCACTTCAACTCCTCAAACCAAAGAGCTACTGATATAATAATGGAAACACATGAACTTGTCTAGACATTTTCGAAAACCACTGGAGCTAGGAAAAATCTTGTGTCCATACATGGAAAATATGCAGAAAATCATATAAAAAATGATACACAGATCGGAATATTATGAAACAGGTATATAAGGCATGTTCTAAATAAAGACAAATCTGTTTATACTTTATTATAAAACTGGATACATAAAATTCTTCTGAAAATGTGAAATAGCTTAGTATATTACATAGTATATGTTTTCAGAATTGGTGGAGGAAACAGAAGTCCACGGAAACCAAGGAATAGAAACAGCTTAATATTTTTTCACTGAAGCCTCTGAAAGTTTTCTCTGTGATTAATGTGGTCATAAGCATACAATGTATAAACAGATACTGTTCATGAATAAGTTCGATTTTCCTCAATGAGTAAAAAAACCAAAATATTTTAAAGACAATGAATGTTCATGAACAAAAATATTCTAGTTTTTTAACTCTTACTAGTTTTATATTTTGTTCATCATACAACATTCAACACATTAAATATAGAAATATTTTTCTTAAACAGATGATATGAAAAGTCAGTAACAATTGGGAGTAGAAAGATATCTGAGTCAAGTAAGAGTGAATGAATGGTAGATTTAGCAGGGCAACAATGGATTACCCATTCTACCTGCTTTTTCAAGTAAGGACTTTACATGGGGATTGAAATTAGAATTTTACTGCCCACACACAATACATCAAGAATTTTAAGACTAGAATTTCATTTATAAACATAAGCTACTGAAAATGTAGTCAGATTCAGGTCCTTTACCTCTACGTAGTGATGCATGTTATTGTATATGAGATTAGATTAAGACCCATTAAACCCAGATTTAGGAGAATGATAAATTTTTTTTGTCTAGATTCATGTGTCACTTGAGTCTTGTGCATTAATTGTAGAACATTAGTGATTAGAGGCTTCCAGCATGGTGAGCCTGATACCGCATGCGTACATAGTAGGAGACCACACCTGTTCCAGGGGGCTTCTGTTATCCAATGGAATAACTAATTTGATACAAACCATCTTCTATATATTATTTATTCAATGTTGCTCATCAAATTAGAGGGCAGAAATGCATGGAATTCACAGGGAAAACACATGCACACTCATGTCATTCCTGGTCAAAAACTCCTTGGAAATTCAGTCTTCCACATGAAGGCAGTGTCCAACAGCTTTGGCTTGACATGCATAGGAAAAGAAATTCCATGGCTACTTCCATCCTCCATGTGCTGTCTGAATCCTCTTTGGGGGCAGCTGCCCCTGCAAGCCCTGGACAGGCTCAGCTGACTCTGCTTGGGCTGTGGCTATGTTTTTGTTGATTTGTGCCTTCAAACTTCTCTCTTGCTCTCCCCTAAGATCGATCAGTAAATATTTGAAAAAGTTAGAGTATGGGTATTTTGCATCAAAAGGGAAAGGAAAAATGTTCTTCTCCTTCCTTTCTCAAGCTTTTTTACTTTAAAAACAATAAAAAAATACTCCTTACATATCATCTGCCAGTTTTATTACATATTTAGAAAAAAGTTCACAAAAGTGATTTAAGAGAAACATAGAGATCTCCAAAGACTTTATAAAATAGTTGAAACAAGAAGGAAATTTCAGAAGTAATCCCTCTTGACCTCTTCTTTTAGAATGCTGCTTTTTCTACTGTATTACATTTTAGTCAATCAAAATGATCTTTATGCATTGATATAGCCACATTTCCATTGTGTAATTGTGAAGCATGATTTACTTGATAGTAGAATCTATGAAATGGTTGTGTTTAGTGCAATTAAATTCAAATGTAAGTTATACTTTGAAAACAAAGAAATTGGAAAGACATGTAGAATTTGATTGTGAAAACTGCACATACTAATCACTGTGTATCTTGAATACACATGCTTTAACTTCAAAGCCTTAGTCAATTCACAGAATGCTGGAATGAGCAAACATGGAATACTAACTTTTTAACCTACGTGACAAATTATTGTTTCAGCAAATAAAAAAGACTACTCAGAACATTTTTTTATTATTGGATCAAATTATATGTCTTGAAAGACAGCTGTAAAAATTTATAGATCAGAATGTAATTATCATGTAAATCCTGGTTACTTCAAAATAACTTCTACAGAGATTAAAAAAAGAAAAATAAATCATGTTATAATGAGACTGTAAAAATAAATAGTGTGTTTTTCTGCAGATAATGTTAACTTCATAAAGGTATTTTGATGTAGAGAAAGATTGACAGAAAAAATATATTAACATAAACTGGCTGTATTTGGAGTTCTTAAACAAGCATCTCAAACTCTGAACACATTTTAGATTATATTTCTTACATTAATTAGATGCCTATGAAGCAAATACTACTTTGTCTATTATGTCTGTATCAAGAGCCAGAATTAAAAAAATAGGATCTGTCTACAATGAAGAAGTGGAATAAATACGTCCAAGAAAAGCATTCAGAGTGAAGATCCTCCTACAGTGCTACTTCATCCAGCACAAAATAATGGGTACAGAAGTGTGTCAAAATTGCATAGCTTTCCAGAGCTTAAGTTCATGAATTAGAAGCAAGAGGCAATAATTTTCTTGTGATACATAGCGTAAAATCCACAGATCTTGTGAGGGAAAGTGAGGTGACCTTTTTTGAAAATCTCACAGCTTTTTTTCCAAAAGAAATTGCCAAACCATCCCAAAAGTCATACAATTGTCCACCTGTAATTGTGTTTTTGAAGCTGAGATCATTCCTCTGTCCAAGAAGATCCAAGGTTTTAAATTTCTCTGGGGTAAATACAGTCTTTAAGCAATGGACTGTTCAGGGTGGCATAAAGGAGTCAGTGAGGTGCTCCATTTTCTTCAGATTGCATCTGTATGCAAAAAGGATACAAACTTAATATGTCAGAGAGAAATTATGTAGCTAAGATCCTGGTTCTGTAATAATTAAGTTGTATTTTTTGAATGAGATGATGGCTTTAAGTCCCTGCCTCTCATTCATCTGCTTTTTATCTGGTCACTGTTTATAAAACAGCAGCATTCCTAAACTAGAGACAAGAACCTGGGACTCACCACACTGCAGTTGAATATGTGCCCTCATTCCTTTTTCCTTCATATAGCCTGGATCTTGGTTCTTTTCTACATAGTAATAAAGCATCCACAGGAAAAATAGATGATCCATCCTGATCTCTTCCTTCAATCCAACTAGATTATCTTCAAGCGTCTAGACCCAAAGTTCTTACCATTTAAAACTGATGTAGAAAATACTCCGCTGCTGGGTATTGCTCTGTATAGGTCTGTTCTAGGTCCAGACAGGCAGTCAGCAGGAGCCAAGTGCTATCCCTTTCTCACCCAGATCATTCTGGACAGGTATGCAATGACCAGTTGGAGGCATTTAGGGATTTTTTTTTTCTATTTTTTCAGGCCAGAGCTTGGCAAACTTAAAGTCTTATCAGCCTTCAAATTTGATGGTGCAAAGAGCATTTTCTATCAGGCTTCATCAGCATAGGAAGTCCACCAATGTCCTGCCTTTAAGTACTTAAGAGCATTTTCAAACCTTATCCTTGAATGGAGCCTGATGACGGAATACACCACTCCAACATACATTTTCCAGGAGCTTCTATTCACTGATTCAATTGCGGTGAATACAGTGTTCCTCAAAGGAAGCTGAGAAATCTGCTCATGGTGCTTGAATACACATAGGAATTGTTCTGACACAACACATGGGTACTATTAAAACTCCAGGATAATAGATGTGGAAAATTAGACAAGTCCAAAGAAAGGACAAACCTTTACAAATGTCAACCAGAGGAAGAGTTCTTGTTCACGTTACTTGCTGCTGTATTAAAATTCTGGCATTTAGTTGTAAAGTACAAGATTTTAAAGATATGATAAATCTGTAACAATAATTTGTACCAGCGCTTCAGCCAGAAAAATAACTTGTCAAAAACATCTGAGGAAAAGAAATCAACACAGATCTCAATCATAATGTTAATCACAGTGTAATTATCATTGCTTAGGTTGCCATAAGACTAATCACTAGATAGATATTAAACTGCAGTCTTCTGTCTCAAAAATCTAATAAGGAATATGTTTGATCAATATGCAGAACCATTATCCAGATTGACAAGACGATTTTCCCTTCTATTCAGTTTGAGAAGCAAAAAGTTTTCTTCATCCTCATCAAAGTAGCAACAACAAAAAGCTTTAGGTTTTTAATTAACTTAAAGTTGTTGGAAAATATAAGGAAGATAAAACACAGCAACAAGCTATTCTAAGCAAAACAGTTAAAGAGGGAAGATTTAGAATAAGAACATGTTTTGTTCAAGAAAGATATTTAATGCTCATTTTTAAATACCTCCCCAAATAAGCTCTTCCAATAATTAGCTGCCCTTAATGCTAAAAATGCAAGATTATTTTTAGCACATATTTCTTTTCAGTGTTCAATAACTAGTTCTCAATATTAATTTTTCTATATTACATTGAACATCCATCAGATATCAAATGCTTTTTCTGTGTAGATTCTGAGTCACTCAGTACCAGGCAACAGGGATCAAGATTCAAGATACTGAGACGTCTACATGTAGATGTACAACTCCTACTATAGTCAGTGGATATCAAAACAAGAGTTAGTGGAAAATAAAAAAGCAATGACTGGATGTGAGAAGTGAGATTCAATATACTTAAATTTTGGTGGCTTCATGTAAACAATGCAGTCAATGGAGCCTAGAGGACACTTCAGATCTGAAAACATCAAGAGCTCTGTATTGTTACCAAAATAAAATCAGTGCCATTTGGGACAACTTAAAAACTGAGACAAGTGAGAGAGCCAGATATGGCATGGCACCTAGAGAAAAGCTGTATCTTCTTCTACAGAGTCAGATTCAGGCCAGGCAGGATAATTTCAAGCTTCTTAAAGGTCTTTTGATGCCTTTTATTATACGACTGACTCTAATAGTGTTGGTGCACCCTGACACTCAGAGTGTTTGATAAAAAGCAAGAAAACAATGTATTGGGATCTTGGCACACTGTAATGCTTTCACAGAGAATCAGGTCTCCTGATGTCCTATATGACTGGTGCATCACATGCATAATTCATAACTGTTGATACACCTAAAATGCATACAAAACATCTCTTAAACATCTACATACAAAAGACTGTCCTATGCAACCATTTCTGCAGAAAGATTTTGTATTGACTACATGTGTCTCATCTAGGCACAATTCACTCGTGTGTAGCAGGAATGACCTAGGTGACATTTACTAGCTATAGACTGTATATGTATGTAACATGAGAACTGAAGAGCAGATTAATTACTCTGAAAGCATAGTAAGAACTTTGTTCTTGCCCCCACTGAACTCAATGGGAATTTTGCCATCAGATTCAATGAAAGCAGGTTGAGGTTTTAGATAGTTGACACAGAGCATATTTTAAAGCCACCTATGCAAATGCAACCACTGAGCCACCTTCTGTTGCTACTGTTCTACAGAATTTTAAGTCCCCCAATGGCATATTACTTTCACTTAAGAATGTTGATTAAACTCATCAGCTGCAACAGTTTTACATAAACTCACAATTTTTACACTTAATCTCTGTTAGAGTTAGGAGATCTGAGTAAATTATCTTATTTGGGGTTTTTCATTGTTTTTTCTTGGTCAGTGTCATCATGAAAGCAATCACATTTGCTATGAAAAGTTCAGATAAGATCGAAATTTGTGAAGCTATAAAAATAGGGCAGCTAAAAGGGTGAGACAAAAGTGATGGTATATTGAAAAATGTGGGATCTGAGCATGATGTGAATGGTATGGAATAAGGGGTGGATATTGTTCTGGGTTCATTTACAGCAGCCATTTTTTCTCCTTCTTAGTAGCTGGTGCAGTGCTGTGTTTTTGACTTTCAGCCTGGGAACAATGCTGATAACACTGATGGTTTTAGTTGTTCCTAAGTAATGTTTACTTCGTCCAAGGACTTTCTCAGTCTCCTGCTCTGCCAGGGAGGAGAAGTCACGAGGAAGCAGAGACAGGACACCTGAGCCAAATTAGCCAAAGGGGTATTCCATACCACAGCACATCATGCTCAGTATATAAACTGGGTGGAGTTACTCGGAAGGCCCAGATCGCTGCTCAGGTCAGGCTGGGTATTGGTTGGTGGGTGGTGAGCAATTGTATTCTCTCCCCTTGTTATTTCGCTTATCATTATTATTATTGGTGGCAGCAGTAGTGGTTTTGTATTATACCTTAGTTACTGGACTGTTTTTATCTCAACCCAGAGAGATACATTCTTCTGATTCTCCTCCCCATCCCTCCAGGAGTGGGGGGAGGAAGAAAGAGGGAAGTGAGTGAGCGGCTGCGTGGTTCTGAGTTACCGGCTGGGCTTAAACCGTGACGAAGGGGCTTTTTTTGTTTTGTTTTGAAATGAGGAAACATTTCCTTTTAGTTTGTCCATATTTATTTTATAGTCATACTAGGAAGACTCCAACCCACATAGGTGTGACTTTCTGTCACTTGAATAAATAAGTAAAATTCATGTTTCGATTATTTAAATGTAGATATCCTCTTCTTTATTATTACTACAAAATAATTAGAAGAATGTGTTCTTACTTATTATTGCTTTGAAATGAAAGTGTAATTAGCATGCCTTTGACTCTTCAGCCAGGATGTTTTTTCCAACATTCAATCATCTGTTTTCATTTGGGCTGCCTGACTGCACTTTTTTCACAACAATAGAATCTATTGTCTTATAAAAGTTCTACCTTATTTTACTGTAAGTGGTGAGAAGAATTGTGGAAGTATTTGCAAATTGTACATCATCAGTTTTTAATACCAAAGTGTTTTCATGTAATTTTGATGGAAGAGCTTAGAGCCCAACATGGGGGTTTGGGGAGGATGGTGAATGGTGTTAGTTGCTATTATTAATATTGATTCAGGCCTGTAGCCATAATATTAGTAGCATAACAGTGGAAATTATTAAGGAGCTTTACTACAGTATGATGCACAAATTTCAGACTTTGTCTAACCTTGAAAAAAATCTGAATGACAAAATATGCTGGATTTTAAGTAGGGCTTTTTGGACTACTTAGCATGTATCACACTCTAATAAAGAGATTGCATTATAGAACAATAATAGCAAACACATGACTCGCTTATACCCTACTCATGGCTACTTACTGTCTCTGTGAAGAAAGTATATATTATATAGGTACTGAAAAATAGTACTGAAAGCACTTGACAGTTTTAATTTTTTAATAAACCTATTTAGCAGTTGTAAACAAAGTAGTAACATACAAGTCAGTTTTTTGAAGTCACAGTACTGAAACCGTTGATTCAGAAAGATGTGATAGGTATATGTTGACATATAAGATTATTATTGTGTCAGCTTTGTTATTTTGTCTCATGGTTTGTCGCAGCTAAAATATTTTGTAACTGTTGAAATATTTTGTAACTGTTGGACCAAAGTATATAATCGATACACAGACAGTACTCAGGGCAATGCTCAGGGGAGTCTGGAAAAAGCAGTCAAAATTGACAGCACAAACACTGACCATGGATGTTCATAAATTATAATAAATGATTTGCAAATTTTCTTTGCATCATGGAACATTGAATACTTGAAGATGTTCTGATATAACAACTACTCTGATTATTTATTTGGCATTTACTATGCAGAAGTTCCAGCAAAGTTAGCGTGGTTCATATCGCTGCATTTTGATACAGAAACAGGACCATGTATTTTAATGAAAGCTGATGGCTAAACTTGTGCTTTACACTTTTTGACATATTTTGCTAGTCAATCATACAAAGCTATTAATAAAGAAACACAGAGAATGGGGTGATGTTTTAAATCCCACTTCTGATAGGTGCAATGGTGCTTTATTCAGTAAAATCAGGAGCTTTGTTACATTACGATTCCATAAGTGTCTCTAAAAACCAGATGTTATCTGGTGTAAAAATTTAATTAATTTGTACATTATTTTAACTTTTTCCCCCCCGATTAGACTGTTTATGTGTGTTCTTTTCCTAATGGCTATGTCTGAAAAAGAACGAGGGCTCTGCACTTTCATTTGCAATAGCGATTGACATAGGTCAATTTCTACGTTTGTTAATGACAGGCCTAGTAATATTTATACTACTGGGAACTGTTTTCCAGGCAAAGCCGAGGTTCAAGTAATACTGCAGACTAAGAGCTATGTTAAAAAGGAAACATGGACAAGCTTAGCCCATTCTGATATGAAATATAGTGAAAATACATGAATGTGAGCCATGTCCTGCCCTTTGCCCTCAGGGCCAGAGAATAGTCCCTGGCCTTTTTCAATTATTAATATACATTTAGCCTGTGCCTTGCCAACCATCCTCTCCGACCTCCCCCCCCCGCCATCACCTTTTCTTATTTAAAAAGCTTGGTGGCAGAAGGCTAGAGAATCTGCTAGTGTCATGATTGAGGGAAAAATTTCAGCATGAACTCTACTCCTTATTTGTTACTATGCTCTAATATACATGTCGCAATCAAAAGAAAAGCTTCAATCAGAGATTGTATTTTCATAGACTGCAGAGTTAATCAGCCACAAAAAAAATAAATCCACTGAAAATCATGTTTTCTTAGTTCTGGTACAAATTGCTTCACAGAAACAAACCCGGATGACCTTTCTTCAAGCACTGTTAGTGGTAATGCTGTATCTACTCTCTCATTTTTATAAAATACCTCAATGGGTAACTTATTTTCTCAGAATAGAAGAGTCCTAGGGCCAATGACAGTTTCTGTCTCAGGAAATACAAATTCTCATCTCTTTCTTCCCTGGCAAATGCAATAATCAACAAGACAGTTTATTCAGAACAGCAGGGAGTGTTTGTCTCTCATCTTGTTGATTCTATATAGAAAAGAATTCAAGATTGTCTGAGTTAGAGAAAAAGTAAAGGACAGGAGAAGTAAGAAAATGAGATTCCCCTTGAAATGAAGGAAGCTGCCAATATCAGGCAATACATAAAAGACAGCTAATCCATTTTATTCATGACCATTGCTTGTAAAACACCAAAACCAAGACCTTCAGAGTAAAGGCTGTAGCTCAGATAACTCTTCACCAATAGGTTCTTTGGTCTGATGAGCTGTAAGTTAATTTTTGCATAGAGGTACAGCTTCAGCAGTTGGGGATGCAGATGCATAAACCCACACAAGGAAACACAGCACATGGCACTTGGGGAACAAACTACAGAATAACATTTAGATTTCCTCAAGGAGGACTTTTAGGGTAATCCTGGAGCCAGCCATGCTCACAGCATGGGTACAGTCCCACAGGGTCTGGACACAGTGGGCAAGGCTGAGATCCAGTCAGGAGCAGAGGAGATGCTCCTGACCATGCTAGAAACAAGGCTGCAATGTGGGTCCAAGGTCTCTCCAAGAGAAAGGGTTGGAGGCAGGTCAGAGGAAACTATGACATATGTCCCAGGCTCTGTTCAGGACATGAGCTACTTAGAGAGTTCTGTTCAGGGAAATGAAGCTGGAGCCAGGAATACCTACAACATTGATGAAGCAGGGACCGATGGCCTCAAGCTGATAGGGGCTCCTAGGCCCATAGGGAGGGTTGGGAGTCCCAGGAATGGATGGGCAGGGACAGTAAACCTCTTTTGGGGGCTACAGTCTTCGACAGATTCCCATTAGGCGGACAATTTTGTAGCTGGGATTATGTCCTGCATGAACAGTCTTGTCTGAGATAAGAAAGAAAAAGGAAAACACCACACTGCTGAGCAGAGTGATATTAGGATAGCCTTCTTGGATTTAACCATCAGAAAAACACCTCACTTCAATGAAGACTTCTATGGTTTACTGCAAGTAAGGATAATTCCCTGAACCAATTTTGAATATTTCCTCCATCTCCTGAAAAATCCATGGCAGGAAAATCTGAGTCATTTTTAAATCCTTTAGAATTATTCAGGGAGGTAACATTGTGAGATCTTGGACTGATTTGCCACTTTCCCTACACACTTTATTTCTTCAGGGAATCAATGCTGAGGATAGTATCAGGCAAGCTTTCTATTGAGGAAATCCCACAAGAGAAAATCCTTTGTAAACTAGCATGTATGAAATTTTGCCAAAAAAAGGCAGACACAGAAATGTTAACACAAAGTATTTCCTCAGCTTTAAAGAAAATAGAATTGGGGATTCCTTTATATTGTATTATGTGCCATTATTTAGCCCACTTTTTCACTTGTGGAGAGGACATAAGAGATATTTCCCTGTTGGAAAAGATAAAGTGATGCCAAGTCACAAAACCTTATTTATAATATAAAACCACTACTACACACAAGACACTGTAGTTTGTTTAGTAACATTGGGCATTTCCATTTTTAACATACAAAAGACTGCTGCTGGAACAGTTTTCTTGTTAATTAAATATTTTGTGATAGGATATAATCAAACGACAAGGTACCATCGCTAGAGACAGGGATGAAAATCTACCCCAAAAAGTCCTGTTGACCCTGCTGACATTTTGGAAGAGAGATTTCTGTCCTCTATCCTGTCAAATTAAGCAGTCTTCTATCACAAAGGACAGCCAGCTTCTGAAATGTACATTTCTAGTGTCAATGCACAGAAAAATAGAGCTCTATGACCCTTCAGCATTTTCAGCTACTGATACTCCTGAGTAAATCAAAGCACTAAAGGTGCCTTTATTTTATGTGTGTTGCTCAAGACTCTCTAAAGTGTCATTCTGCAGTCAGAAAGGCTGGAAGATATGTCCTTTTGCAAACCTAATAAAACAGAAGGACTTTAATACTGCTCTACTTAATAAGTGACTTTCTTCTTTTCTTTTTTCCTCTATTCCTCCTTCCACTGTTACTTTTTTTCAATTGGAATTAGTGAATGCATTGTGAGGACACAGCATCAGTACCATGGTGTTTAGAGCATTCAACATGTAGAGAAATATTAGACAAGGAACAAGGGTAAGATTAGCTTTTTTAACATTTCAATTAAAATTAAATTAGAAACTACTATCTACTATTAATAGAATGTGTTAGAAATGTTTTATAATGATTCTCCCGTTTTACCCTCTCAATTAGTAACTATTCTCTGGCTTCCACAGGGTGTCTAGCATTCACAAGGTTGAAAACAGACGAGTTTTCGGGCTCTCAAAAGCACTCTCAGGCTCATCTGTAAATGAGATCAATTCACGAAGACAGGTCACGTAAACAAATTCTAAATGGAGTTGGGGGACATCAGGCAGTTTCATAAAAAATGGACAAGCAGTGCTTAATTAGACTACTGAAATTCAGATGTGAATTGCACTCTCTGAAACTTGAGACAACAATTTTCTTGTACTGTGCACCTGGAGGACATTAGGGGGAATAAAAGTTGAATAGAAATACACTGATGGGGCATCTCTCCATCTTCTTTATCTGGCTGTTCTTTGCACTTTGTCAAGCAATTCTTTGCACTGTGTTTTTTAATGTACTCACAGAAATCTTTATTAAAGATTGTGTTTACTAAAACAGAAGTTTGAAAGCAGATTCGTCTGTGTAGTGTGCTGCACAGTTGGATCTTTCATGACTTGGCTTTAAACACTGTAGTATAGAGCCACATGTGGGATTTTAGTGACTCTAGTGTTCAAGAAGACCTGAAATATTTTATAGCTGCCTGACAAATAGATTCGTTAATTTAGAATGAAGGCCAGACTAGATCTTCAATTTACATCCTTTACATATAGAGTAGTGGTTCATTGAACATAAATACAAAGGTTGCTTGCTTGCAAATTTTCCCTTTTCATTCTGCTGGTGGTTAAAGTTAGGAAACTCCAGTCATTTTGTCTCCTGTGGGTTGGAAATGAATCAGTATACTCAGGTTTAATGGGAAGTTTAAACATAGATATCGCTGGTGAAGAATACCTTAATTTAAAAATTATAGCCTTGCTGAAATACTTATGCACTTTGTTCTTTCCATCTTCTCTTTAGTGATGTTCTGCCTCTTGGACCACCATTCTGAAGACAAGGTATAGAAAAGTACTTCCCCTCTATATTACCAGAATAATCTTTGCCAGCTTAATAAGAATGAGGATGTTTTTACAGTACATTGCAAAGCAAAACCACTACCTCTATTAGCCAGAATGACTTTACAAGCTTCCATTTTTTCGGTTATAGAGATTTATACATTTTTTCTCATATAGAGATTTATACATTTATAATGAATTTATACATTTCAGTACTTATAGAAGTGATTAAAATTGTTCAGGTTGTTTCGGTTTTGTTTGTTTTTTTTACATATGATAGTAAGCCCCAGGACTGATTTCTTCTAACTGTAGGCTTATAGGTAAATCACTGTACAATGCTGTTCAAGAAGTTCAAACAATCTGTAAAAATTATAACTGAGGCTTGGTCAGATCTTATTGTTAAGACTAATGACATTATGCAGACAAACTCTTCTCATTTGCCTGAAATGTCACAAATTAATTAATAATCAATGAGAAGAAGAGAGCAGGTTTCAGGGAGATTCTAGAAATTAATTTCTAATCAGAGAAGATGAATGAATGTTTCAATAGAAGAAGATGTATAAAAAGATGAATGCTGTGAGATGCCAATAAACTCATCTCTTTAAAACTGGTGTGGTGTCTGTTTCTAGCAGGTTACCAGTTTCATATCTCCTACATTTTCTATGAAGAGTTCTTTCATGAACTCTTCTGCTTCCTGCCTCAGTGCAAACAGAAGTCTCTTTGTGGTGCGTATTTGGGTAGGCGGATCACGGCACTGATTTCCATTGTGTTCAGCAGATACTATGACTGTGGATCTCTAATGTGGGATTGGCTTGTAATCTAAGACATTGACTGGCTCCCTGTCATCTGCTTCAAAATATTATCTGGAAACATCTATGCTCATATTGATAGAAGACTTGACTTAGATATTTAAAATGGAACGAAATCAGGATTTGATGTCAAATGCTTAAAGACATAAAAAATGGGAAACTTCCACTCCATTGTCACTTTAACTAGGGCCATGCCTAGACACCATGGGCACTACAGCTTCTATATTTAGGTTTGCTAAAATCTTGACCCAGACTAGCAACTTCTACTTGAGGATAATAAAGCTCTCGGCACACAGATGATTCCAAATCAAGAAATCATAAAAAAATTGGCATTATTTTTAATACATATCTTCCATGGATCTATCTGATAAATTTCCTCAAAACAGCCATGTTACAAACATCTCAGAGACTCCTTCCCTTCTGCATATATGAATTTTCCTTTTGCCTAATCACTCAGTGGCTAGGTCACTTACTAGTGTGAGAGGGATATCAGGAAGCTAAAGACTTGAGTCTTTAACTGAAATTGAAGACTCAAGTTCTCTCTCCACCTAAAGAGATTCCTTCACATGTCTCTATGAGGACATAGGGTGTCCTCAGGAGACAATAACTTCCCCGCCACAATATTTTTTCTTCCTCCTGGTGGTACTGCTCCATTGTGCAATAAATAATTGTAAGTCATAGAAAAGAATAAGGGAAGAGAAGATAAAAGATGACAAAAGAAAGAGTAAAGAGAGCAAACTGGAATATTGCTCTTCAGTCTGTCTACCAGGGAACTGAATTATTGCCGCTGTGATTGCCTCAATTTAGAAGATAGACTTTCAGATAGAGATAGAAGGATACAAACTTTTTTGATCTTCCTTTCTCAACTCTTTACCAAATACCTGGTGCTGATTTCTCAGGAAAAGCTATTGAGGTAAATCAATCTGGGGTCTGAACCAAGACGTGGCATAATAATTATTATTACTAGTATTTCCATCATTATTATGATGGAAATACAATGAATATATTATTGCAAAGTTCTTTAACAAAGTTGCAAAATACTTTGAATTTTCTAATTTAATTTTTAAGACACCTCAGAATAAAATGAGAATATTTTTACCTCACTTTGAGTTAAAAAAAAGAAAGCATATGTATATATGATCTATATTACAACTAGGTAAATATTTATTTGTTGAAGAAATTAATAATCGCAAATGAAGACCTTTATGTCAAGACCTGAAGAACAGCCTTACATATCCAGTATTGGAGGAATTGTTCAAGAACAGTTCATCCTTGTGAAAATAATTACCTTCATAAAGTTAATTAGCTGCATAAGTGCTGGCTGCATGAGGTAGCACTGCCCAAGGGCAACTTAGCATTCATGAATCAGTGTAATCCATACACATCTGTCTCAGTCCTTTCTATGTTTCTGATGTTTTATGGCCTTGAGTAGCCCCTTTTTTAGTTCTGAACCATAGTGAGGAATGTTAGTTTTATAGCAGTCTTCCAGTATCTGAGGGGGTCTTACAAGGACGCCAGAGAGGGACTCTTCATCAGGGACTGATGGTTTAAATGGGGCAATGGGTTTAAACTGAAACAGGGGAAGTTCAGGTTAGATATAAGGAAGAAGTTTTTTACTGCGAGGGAAGTGAGGCACTGGAACAGGTTGCCCAAAGAAGTGGCGAATGCTCCATCCCTGGCAGTGTTCAAGACCAGGTTGGAGAGAGCCTTGGGTGACACAGTCTTAGGGTGAGGCATTCCTGTCCATGGCAGGGGGGTTGGAACTAGATGATCTTAAGGTCCTTTCCAACCCTAACTATTTGTCCTGGGTTCAGCTATAGCAGTCATTTTTCTCCTGCTTAGTAGCTGGTGCAGTGCTGTGTTTTTTAACTTTCAGCCTGGGAACAACGCTGATAACACCGATGTTTTTAGTTGTTGCTAAGTAATGTTTATTCCAACCAAGGACTTTCTCAGTCTCATGCTTTGCCAGGGAGGAGGGGAAGCCGGGAGGAAGCAGAGACAGGACACCTGACCCAAATTAGCCAAAGGGGTATTCCATACCACAGCACGTCATGCCCAGTATATAAACCGGGGGGAGTTACCCGGAAGGCCGAGATCACTGCTCGGGTCGGGCTGGGTATCGGTCGGCGGGTGGTGAGCAATTGTATCCTCTCCCCTTGTTATTTCACTAATCGTTATTATCATTGGTGGTAGCAGTAGTGGTTTTGTGTTATACCTTAGTTGCGGGACTGCTCTTATCTCAACCCGTGGGAGTTGCATTCTTCCCATTCTCCTCCCCATCCCTCCGGGAGCGGGGGGAGGAAGAAGGGGGGGGGGGGAGTGAGCGAGCGGCTGTGTGGTTCTGAGTTACCGGCTGGGCTCAAACCACGACACTATTCTATGGTTCCATGATTCTATGATTGAGCATACTTAGGACTGCTGTTTTCCAATGCCTTTCTAGAAAAGTTCCAGAGAGGTCTGTTTGTAAATAAATGTTTATCATGTATTCAAGGTTTTTCGTAGATAGCTGGAAGTCCTTGCTATTTAAAAGAAGAACAATCAGAGAAGAAAAAGAATATGTGTTCATATATTCATTCTGAGTATGGAAAAATCTGTGATGAAATAATAACCTATCGGCCCTTTCCATATGGGAACAATTCAGACACAGTAAGCAAATAAAATTATTCTACCCTAATCCATTCTTTGGCAGGAACATATTTTAGGTCATAATGCAGTAGCAGGTTTTTTTTGACAGTAAGAAATGACATTTTAATTTAAGAAAACCCCAACGAAACGACAAAAACAACCATCAAAAAACACTGCTTAAAATGCCTTAATCCCAACAGTCCCTACCTGACTCTCTGTAGTAGGAGACTCTGACTTGGACTGTAACAGAATAGGAGTATTCGACTTTGATGATGGGGCCCTGTGGCTTGGACGATAACAGAATAAGGAGTATTCGACATTGATGGTGGGGCCCTGTGCCTTTGAAGAAGTTAGATAAACAAGTTTGGACATGTTGGCCTCAAAAAAGGGAAGTGTCAGCAAGAAAGTCGGTATCTGGGTTGCAACAGCTGTGCGTGTGACCACAGAGCAGTAACCAATTGTTAGTTAGAAGTAAGTGCATGAACATAAGGCTGTACCCTATCAGAAGTAACCTGATAGCACGTGAACATATACTGAGAGTATAAAAGCAGCTTTGTTAGAGTAATAAAGGTCTTCGGACGAAAAAGCTATCGGAGTCCGTGTCATCATTCTCCACAACTCTCTTTTGTACTAAAGCTTGAGCTTTCAGTGGCTGAAGAGTCTAAATTACTTTTAAATAGCATTGGTCACTATGCACAACCGTTTGCAAATGGACACAGAGTAAAGCAGCTCAGTGGAAAGTTCTTCGCATCAAGAAGGTCAGGATTTGCTGACAACATTGGCTGCCAAGTGGAGACACCAGCGTTATGAACCTGATCTACCAGGGCTCTGTCACTGACAAAGTAACTGGCACCTCCAAAAAGTGTTTCAGATCTGAAATCTGAAGTATTTTTCTTCATAGGGGAAAGACAGAAAGGCAAGGAGCTTCGGAACGAGACTGCATCTATCCAAAAAAGGTCCCAAATTCTCATGTTTTCTGTTCAGTGTACAAAAGTAACCTAGAGGTACTACTGGGAAAAAGATACCCCTTGTGGAATCTGATTCTAGATCTGAAAATACCTGTTCTATCAGACTGAGGAGATGCTCATAGGACTTAAATTTTTATGGGCTTGCTTTCCACACGATATCCACATGTATTTTCCCAAGTTGACTACAGTAATGTGGCTTACATTTGGGTGAAATGTCTCACTTCCTTACATTGCTTGGAGGTGCGGACCTAGTTAGTTAGATAGTCTAGCACATGTTAGTCAATTATGCTGTGTAGATACAACTGAAATGGTTTGCATGGTCAAGATTTAAGTAGCAAAAAAATCTCTAGCCATTTTGAGAATTTTAGCAGAAAACAATTACTCATATATTTTAAGGTAGAGCAGAAGAATGCCAAGTGGGATTGATCTTCGAAGATTTAACTGAAACTTATGCATATGGTAGGGCAGTTACTTGGGATATAGATACCCAAATTCCCATGTTCATAGACTTATACACCCATTTTAAACTGTAAGTCTTTACTACTTTGTTGTTTTATTTATGAAAAGTAAATTTGCATTTTTCTTGATTCATAACATCTACATCTGATAGGTAAGAAGAAAACAAAGTATCTGCTGGTGTAAACTGTAAGCTGAAGCACATACAACTACTTATTCTGACATTACTATCAGGGAATGAGATAGATAACAAAATATTAAAAATAATAACAAAGACTCAATTTGTATTCTTAAGGTGTCTCTTCTGAATGTGTACAGAGAAAGAAACTGGTTTATTATAGAGTAACTTCAGAATTAATGCTTTTTTGAGGGATACATTAAATATTTGAAAGATAACTCCATCAAATTCAAAGCTGTTGCACTGTGTGTCTTAGCATTTACCATAACATTCTCATTAAAAAAAAAAAAAAAGTCTATATGAATATAGTAATTATACAGATGAATAGCTCACTAAAACATCTTGATTACACACTTATTTGTGAACTTGATATCACACTTCATATCATAATATTGCTATACACTGTCATGGTAACACTTAGGATATTTTCTTGTGGCCGTGATTTTACCATCATGTCTCTTTTATATGACTTTGGGCTTCGATTGAAATGCTTTTCTGTATCTTATGCCTTTTTGTAGTTTTTGTAATACTTGACAGTGGTGTATAGATCCACATTGATTCTGCAACCATGTCTAGACTACTTCATAGCATGTACGTGAAACACCAGGACCCAGGCAGGTTCTTCTAGCCACTTAAATTTCAGATTTTGATGTATTTTCTTTTCAAATAATTCCTTCTGGATTATATTTAGATTAAAACCTGTCACTTCTTTCTCCCATGAGTTTGATGAATTAAGAAGCTGATCAGGACAGTAGTTCACCACATGGCTACTAAAAGTTTATTGACTATCAGTGAGTAGTTTAAGAATGGCTGATGTCCACTGGCTTTAACAGATGGAGCCTTCCTCTGCCCAGAGAGTAAACAAAATGTGCCAAACATTGTTTGAACTTTCTCATTATCTATTAGGACAAAAAAAAACAAACAACCAAAACCAACTCTTTGAAAGCAATAGTCCTCGCTAATGATAGAGTAGGGTTCAAAAATGCCAAAATTATGACCCAAATAATCTTGTATGTTGAAAACTATGCTTCATGAAAACTTTTCCAAGAGAATAGTGCATGTAGTGATCATACTGTCACTTGATCAGGGCTAGACAGGAAGAGAACCACAACACTTTGCAAATAAGATAAGTCTGAAATGAATCCTAAAAATAACTTTACATCTAACAACTGGAATCTGATGTCAGCTCAACCTATTAGTGATCCTTCAACAGATAGATACAATAATACAGACTTTTGAACTGACAATCAAGAGTAAATTTTGCCGTTCAATAGAAGTAAGTATAAACAAGAAATATGTACCGGAAAGAGATAGTATCTTTTAAATAATAATTTAATATTTGGAAAAATTAGGAAGTAAAAGATTTTCCTCCTAAGGCTTCTAAATTTGAGAAAGCTCATGACTGATAATGAATGATTCCCAGAAAAGTGCCCTAAATATTGTGACATCTGGGGAGGAGGGTAAGATGCTTCTTATCTGTCCTGTTGAAATTCTGCCCTTGTGTGGATAGTCCAAAATGAATGGGACCTGAGAGAGAGAGACAAAAACAGGAGAGGGTGTCAGACAAAACCAGAGAAAACTGGAGGAGCCAAGCTCTGGAGTCCAGCAATGCATTTCAGATGCCCTCTTTGGAGGTGGCTTACCTAATAGATATTTTGACTGCTATTCTATTCTATTCTATTCTCATGTGACTAATCTATCTGACATATTCTACAAAGAACTTGTGGATCTACCTCACCTTTGAATTATTCTCTCAGACGTGAGTGCTTAAAAGTAAGGCATGGTAATGTCATCTTTACGCCAGTTCTCTGTCACACATCTGCATCCAAAGTTGAGCGCCCATTCAGACAGCCTTACCTTACTTCAAACCTATGAAAATCCATTACCTTCTCTCAGGCCCCTAGAACAGCAAAAATTACCTAAGTGAATAGAAATCTCAGGTATTTTAACTCGGACAAATCAACTATTTAATTTGGTATCTGAAAAAAAAATAAATTAAATACTTTCAGCACATTTGAAGGTGTTATCCTTCTGTTTAAAAAGCTTGATGTAAAAAGATAACTTCTATTCCCCAGTCCTGATTACAAGGATGTAAGAAATATATATTGGTTAACTGTCTGTCAGTATACCGTATTCTCTTTCATTGTGTTTACAAAGAAGCAAGAATTATGTTGGTGCAGAGATCAATAAGTCTGTTATCAATCTACTAGCAAACTTTGAAGTTAGAAAAAAGAACTATATTGCTTTCAAACATCCTTGACAGTTTAACAAAGAAGTAGCAAAAAACAGAGAAATAGATGGGGAGGAGCTGTAATGACTGCCCTTAGTAGCAAACAAAAGCAGAATGACTCAGGTGCTGAAGAGTTACATGAACCACACAGTTTCATCCTTCAGAGGTTGCAAAGTTCAGGGCTGTTAGCTACTTTCTTCTACGGACAATGAATAAAAGAACAAAAAGTGAGAAACAGAATATCTGTAGAAACGCTTTCCATGTTTATTGGCCTAACAGTTTACTTTCATCTAAGAAAGCATGAAAAAATGAATCAAGGAGTCATGAAACATGAAATGTTTAGCCTTGTAGAGGAACTTTATTAAGGCTTTAAAACAAAAACTTTTGACCTTTTTAACATGTAAGCCACATAGATAGCAAAACACACCACAATGTAAAATGTAAAAGCACATACATACTTGTTTTTCTCATGTAAGATTTTCTCATACAGCACTAAACAGTTCCCTCCAAGAAACAAATTTTGAAAGAGGCAGAACTGACTTCACTGTTAGGATTTAATTAATTTTAACCCCTTAAAGAAAGAAGCCAAAATAGGAGGTAACTAAGCAGGGCACACGGGAGCTCCGAAGAATTTTATTGTTTCTTATACAGTGCCTCCATGGGATACTATCAGATGTTCTGGGATTGCATATGTACTGTATGTAATCTTTGCAGAAAATTACTCTCTTGACCGCAATATGATATTGAGATTAGTAGCACTGCAGGTCTTTTTTCCTCAGGGAAAAACTTTTGGCACCAGAATCTTAAGAGTTCCTGCATGTTTTTAATCAAAGATACAACTTGTGTCTCTTGTGCTTTCCCCCTGGCTCCATATGAACAAGTTTGAAGAAGCAGTAAACTCAGCATCTGCGGCAATTTCCTTACTTTGGAAGAACATGCAGTATGAGCTTTGCATTTCATTATTATGAATTGTTAATCTAACTCCATAACTATGTGAAATATTAGACCTTGAAAAATGAGGTAGTCTTTCTAGCCTTAATGTTTGCAGACAGAGAAGTAAATGTGTGTTTGAGTATGTGAGCATGTATTTTTCAGGTTTGTTGCACCATCTGGGGAAGCTGTTTCTCTGTGGTTCTTGCCTGTTGGTAATGAAGATCC
Organism: Strigops habroptila; assembly: GCF_004027225.2. Taxonomy (NCBI): domain Eukaryota; kingdom Metazoa; phylum Chordata; class Aves; order Psittaciformes; family Psittacidae; genus Strigops; species Strigops habroptila. Next base: position 17,387,918 of record NC_044279.2, read on the forward strand.
ATTTTGGCCCTTGGTGTCAGTGATAAAGAATCAGAAGTAGAGATGAGGCAAAAAGAGCTAGTGTGGCTGAACAGATGAAATAGGAAACAATAAGGCCTAACCTTGGGGATATATATCAGATGATTTGAGGTGAGGGGAATAGATAAATGGCCAATTTCAAAAGCAGAAGAAAGAAGTCTTGAGTTGCATTCAGAAGAAAAGTCAAAGAGTTGGAGTTGTAGCTTGACTGCTGCTCAAGGAGCTGTCCTGAAGGAGGAGAAACAGTATCAGGAAGGAGATTACTGGAGTGTGTGAGTCCAGGGCAAAAGGAAGTCCTGAAAAGATATGTTTGTTTTGGTGGGGTGGTAGGGATACAGTGTGGAGCTGAGGGAGGAAAAGACGGATTTGGTGTGACAGATGTGTAAGTAAGGTACTCACTTTATATATGCATTTTTTCCTTTTTTTTTACCCCTAGGTGTGCTGTGCAGTAATATCAGGAGAAGGGTGCAAACTGTAGGCTGAGAAGAAAACAACTGACATCCTTTTGTTAACCAAATTACTAATGCACTAAAAAAACCCCAAATACACAAAAAATCCCACAAATGAAAACCTTACCTCTTTTACCAAAAAAAAACCCCAACCCAAGACCAACACATAATTAACATAAACGAGACTGTGGAGCTGTGAGTGGAAGCTTATAGGGATAAATGCAATTTAACCAGACAACAATAAGTTCTGCGTCTCCATAAACAGAAGCTGAATATGCATGAGTTGGACCTTTATATTAAAAGAAGGAGCAGAAATTCATTTGTCTGTAAAAGTTGATTAATATTCCTTTTCTCTCACATACTGCTTTTTCCCAAGCTTCTCAAAACCAGTGCATAAGTACTCCTCTTTTACCATGGTATTTCCCATATCTTGCTAAGGTCTTCAAAGTTGGTGCTGTAGACACTGAGTAAGAATGCGGTCCATTAATTTACTACCGAAATATAGCAAAAGGTACAGAGATCATTCTCTTCCCTTCATTACACCTTTCACCATTATGAAAGCAAAAGTTATTTTGCTCACTACAGAGGTCACATGGAGAAGAGCTGTGACATGTATTTTAGTAAAATTCAGAATTTAAAAAAAAAAACCACAACACTACCAACAACAAAACCTCTTAGTATTTCCCTTGCATGAGCTTAGAATCAGTTCCCTGATCATTTTGTGCCACAGCGAATCTCGTAACAAATGGAAGATTACACAGTAGCCTGAGCTGCATGGCTTAAAAGAACCCCAACAACAAACCACACTGGCAGACTGTCATTAGGTGATATACTGGAATGAAGTGCATGATTGGTAGTAAAATATACTTGCACAACTACCCTTTGTTCTTACAAAATCTTGCTAGAAATTGTAAACTAGCTTGCTGGTGATCCAGTGGCATTGCCTACATTAAAATTAAGCCTCCTTTGGAAAATATTTTACTTCATTTATATCTATTTTTTGCAATGCAAATTTTGTATTCAGAACTGCAAATGTCCAGTTGCCTTTAATGTGTGCTTATTTTTAGACCAAATGTGTTCAATTTCACTCTATAATCTACTGCCACCATCTGCCCCTAGTTTATCTCTTAAGAATTAGGTTATTTTAACATACTGTTAGTTTTAAAGTTGAGGAATTTCAAGTTAATTAGTGTGGAAAGTGTTGGCTAAAGTTTGGTTTTATTTACTTTTATTTTAGGCATGATTTTAGCTTCTATAATTCCCTAAGTCTTTATGTCCTTCGAGCAACTATTGTGGGAAGTTAATCCACAAGCTGCACCAGCTTCTTAGGATACAGTTTAAAACACAGAGCTAGATAACAGTTCTTGCTGTTGCTTATTTCTGCTGTCTCTGCCAACATAATGCAATGGCAAAGTAAGGTGAACTGATTGCTCCATAACCAGTATGTTTAGGTGAAATAACCACTGCAGTGTTCCAAGGCACTTTTCAAGGAATTAAATAGAAAAACTGTATTCTGTCACTGAATGATGGCTGAGTGAATATTTCTGTCAACAGTATTCACAGAACTACTGAAGAAATAGTAGTACATTCCATGTTTCAGTCAAAATTGAACCTTAAAAAAAGAAAATGGTAATCTGAGTCTAAAAGAAAAAAGAAATATTGAGAACGCAGAGGGTAAACTTTAGTGGTTAAAAAAAAATTGAAGTCTTTGGAAGGAAGAAAAAAGATTCAAAAATCTCATCTTTGCAATTCTTACTCAGGCAGAAATTCCCTTAATATCAGTAAAAATTTTGAATGATCAAGTTACATAGGCCTGGACTGTGAATCTGTATGTTTCCTTTCATGTGCCAGTTAAATTGTTCATGACGAATTATCTCTTGCTAATCCTTTTTTATTTCCTTACTCATGTCTAAACAGGCAATACTGGATGGCTATTAATTCAGCTGGTTTTCACTTTCAGTAAAGAATTCCTTTCACAAATCTGACAGGGATGTCACCACTTCTTGAATCTCTCAAGTCAAATTAAAGACTCACTTGTTTTCCCTTTGTTTTGCATTTTTATCTCCTCATAACAGACTGCACCATATAATTAATATAGACTTAAAAAAATCCTGGAACTCTGTGGCAGATGAGAGAATCATCTCAGTTCTCTCTAGTGTTGAGGAAACTTCACCATTCAAAAGACAAAATGTTTTTAATGAAAGAAGGAGAATTTTTTGATCAGACAAATACAAGGGGTTTTCATAAAGTACAGGCAGTTTAGTTTTTTAGCAACTTGTTGCAGTGGTCTAGACTTGCTAATGAGTCTTGAGTAAAAATAAACTTGGGCAAGAAGTTCAACTACAGAATGATTTTTTGAGGAAATGAGACCAACTGAAAATCAAAACTAAAGTACTCCGTCTTCAGCAAATTCACCACAATGAGATATTTTAACGATTGTTAACTATCCTCATACTTCTCACCCCTTATTACCCGAATTGCCTCACCTAGAAATATATTTTGTGGCAATCAAGGAAATAAGGAGATTAGAAGATTCAGTAGAGCACACTAGATATTTTGTTATCAATACTTAATTTTGCTGTGCTCATGATAGGTGTCATCAGTGAGTGAGCACAAGCATATGAATGTAATATCAGCACTGAAAATTTTGCCTGTTTTCCAACTCTGGCTGTGACTGAAGGCCGGAGTCCACTGTCTGGAGGAGTGCATAGATGCAGTCTTAGGAAGAGTCTGGGACGGCAGGGCCCCCATTCCTGCTGCTAGAACAAGCCTCTGGAGCCAAGATTGCAGAAGCTCATGTCACAGGAGGAAGATCACTTCAACAGAATGACATTTCCTTGTGGGTAAGCAACAGCTAGCACAGCAGAAGCTTGTGGTCTCCTCCTGCATCCTTGTTAATGTTCTTTCGAGTAATCACTAAAGTGATTATACAAAATACTGATTATTGAATGAACAAACTACAACAGATATAGATGTCTAAACCACAATATAGCGGTCTTAGTTAAGGTCTTCACAGCCATAGACACCTGTTTGCCTCTTCTCTACGCGTTGGGTCAGAAATGGCAGTAGGAGTTCAGAAAGAGTTCATGACTGTCAGGAACTGGAAGATCTGGTCTCTCATTTTTTAGCTGAGTTCTCTTAACTAGTCAAAGTAATGAGCAATTCCTTTCCATACACTCATATTAAAAAATGAAAAAGTTAGTTACTAATGCTTTTGCTTTCAGTCGCAGTCCTGAGATATCTTCTGAAATACGTGTGCTAATATGACTTGCTTGTAAATCCTGATGGGTCTAAAGCTAAGACAGCTTTCCAGCTGAACAGGGAAAAGCCTTGCAACTGTTGGGCACTTGCAGTCAAATGACTGTGGCACAAAGCAGGGAATGAAGTAACTTCTGAAATCCATCTGGGACTTGACTGCCCAAACTCATCATGAATACTATGCAAAGAACGTCTATCCTTTCTACTGCCTGGCTACACTCTCTCATCACATTTCCTATTCGTTTCCTGATAATTATTTTCATATACCAGATAATGTGTTCATCTTTTTAGGAATATGGAATTTAAATAATATATTGATGTTTCAATTTTTCTTGTCTTTTTTTTTTTTTTAACAGCATTGATTTAATTTTTGTTTATCTTTTGAAATACTGTGATCCACATCTATATTAATTTGGAAAGCTTTATCCCAGCAATATCCCAGCAGCCTATTTAAATTGGAGTGCAAAGTGATTTTTATAAGTCCATTTTACTGCTTTTATAACTTTGACAGTAAAACGAAAGTTGTTATTATAATGTCCTTGTTGCATACTAACAGCCCTTGTCAATAATACTTGTAAGGACAAAACAAAAGGGTAAAGATAAAAGATAAAGCATCTTTTACATATGAAAAAGGCATCTGATTAGTTCCCAAGTACTGATAGAGATTACTTATTCAGTTGCTTTTAATTGTAACTGATTGAGGAACAATTCCATATGTAATCTCAAGCCATTTCTCCCCTTATATGAAATTTGCTACAACCAACCACAGTGTTCATTATGAAGATTTGCCTGAGAATACTGAATGACTGAAAAAAAACCCAACCCTTTGTCAGAAACTGCTATAACAAATATTAGTGGCTATAAAGTTTTTGTGAAATACTTCTAGCTTAGAAGAATTCACTCTCATCACCTTGCCATATCCCCTTTTCTGCGAACTATGAGCTCCATATGAGCAGATCTCTGAACTCTCATATTTACTATCTAGTTCTCCTATTTCTTGTCAGCCTCATGTTTTCCACAGGCTTTGCACAGCTATTTGCCCTGACATGATTAATGGTGCTTAGTTGCATTTCCTTAACATACTATTGAAAGTGTATGCTTGCAAATGTTTTCTGATTTATCATAGCATGAAATAAAAGGCTATTAAAGAGAAGAGAATCTTAAATAAGGCCTGGGAAAACTGGCACAACCTGTGGACTTGATCATAACTCTGACTGCTGCTCTTACAGTGGAAAGTTAGGCACAGTACAGTTTTTTCGCTTGGTTGTGTTAAACCTTTCTGACTCCAGTTAGCTGCATGTGGTGACGGAAAGAACATACAGAATCATAGAATCATAGAATAGTTCAGGTTCAAAAAGATCTTAAGATCATGTAGTTCCAATGCCCGTGCCATGGGAAGGGATTCCTCACCCTAGACCATGTTACCCAAGACTCTGTCCAACCTGGCCTTGAATACTGCCAGGGATGGAGCATTCGCCACTTCTTTGGGCAACCTGTTCCAATGCCTCACCACCCTCACAGTAAAGAACTTCTTCCTTATATCTAACCTGAACTTCCCCTGTTTAAGTTTGAACTCATTACCCCTTGTCCTACTTAATATTCCTTGCTGACAAGCTGCTTTAGCAGGGATATACTGTATTTATGAAAGTGCAGTAGTAAAAAGCATTCTTTGCAGCGGCTGTGCTGCAGATGCATTTCTTTCCCGAAGCTCCTTATTTTATGTAGTAACATATTTATTCACACTCATGGCATTAAGTAAAATACCATTCTGAAATTACAATAGAAAAGTTGCAAAGCATCTTGCATCATAATTGCGTTTTCAGCAAGAAGAAAGGTTTCAAAAAAATTTCTAGTAAATTTTTCTATTCTGCAGATTGACTACTGGTGGAAAGCATGAGCAGGAGTTCTTACACAAGTTTTGATTCATAAGTTCCCATTTTTTAAAGGACTGATAACCATATTTATTTTAAAAGTTAAAACGCAACAGAGAGCTGATGAGGTAGGACAAATTAAAATAAATCTTGAATTGCTCTATTTTAATAATGTCATACTACCAATAATTACAAAATTATTGGAAAGCCTACTGCAGTATGTGTTCATGTCAACAGAAAGGAGTTCCTGCAAAGCTCCATGGCAATCTTTGTTTTAATACATTCAGTGCTGTGGATTTTCCACTTCCTAGAAGTCTGAAGAGTGATCCTGCATCAAGAAACTAATTAAGCAAACAAAGAATACAAACCCAGACGGCAAACATAGGATAAGAGTGATATTAAACTTGATTCATCAACTTGTTCTTAGTGTTGGCAGAAATGACCTTATAAATGTATTTCAGTATCTTGGCTTAAAATCAATTAAGGAAGAACCTACTTAAATCAGAGCTCTGATGAGACATAAAAAAAAAAAAAAACCACCCCACAGGTTTTACTTACATATGATATTCCATGAAAGATAAAAACTCTCAAGTCAAGTGTAAAAAGAAAGCTGAATATGAGTAAGGCCTGCCTTTCCATGAAGAGAGAAACGGAGCTTTCCTGCTCTCCTCTCTGAAAAGATAGCATTACGGATATTCACTCAGGCTAGAGTAGTAATTGACCTCCAGAAATGACTGCATCTGAAGCTGCCTCTTTGGAAATTTTCTCTCCATCTGCAGAGAAAAAAGGCTGGTTTCCTTCAGTTTTGTGTTGGCAGAGTTCTCCACCTTCATTGGAGCAGGAACTAGATAACAGGTATCTCACATCTTGATGTCCTTTGTATCTGTTGTGTGTTTATGTACCCTCTGGGTCTGACAGCTGGTGAATGTGGTTGATCAGGAGCTATAACAGATGACAGGAGATAATTGGTCCCGAGTAGGGACTGGGAGACAACCATCCAGATGGAGCTATCCAGAGAGTTATTAGGTCTTGTAGCAAACATCCTAACTATCAAAGGATAGAGCCATTTCACTTGTATAGGACTATTAAAGTATTTTATAAAAACTGGAATAGCTCCAGTGAAAGACAGCTCTGCTGCAGAAAACCTGAGACCGTAGTGTGTAAAAGCTTCACCTGTGAGTTAGGGGATCAAAGTTCAAATCTTTGATCCTCTTTAGCCTGAAGCAGGAAGAAAGTAAATTTTAGGTCATTTCTCTTACCTCTCAAGCAGGTACCTTAATCACAGGCACGTGATGCATTCTAAAGAAACATCGCCTCATGCTGGAGTTAATGGACTTAATGTTTGCTTCACTGAAGGGGAGTTTCTGCAATTCTGTAATTATTAAGCAGTGTGTATTGGGTTTGTATGGCAAGATTTTTGTAGCAGGGGGCTACAGGAGTGGCTTCTGTGAGAAGGGACCAGAAGCTTCCCCCGTGTCAGACAGAGCCAACTCCAAGCTGCACCCACTGCTGGCCAAGGCAGAGCCCATCAGCGACATTGGTAGTGCCTCTGGAAAAACATTTTTAATAAGGAAAAATATTTTTAATAAGCAGGGAAAGTTACTGCACAGAAGCAATTGCAGCTGGAGAGAGAATTGAGAATACGTGAGAGAAACAGCTCTGCAGACATCCAGGTCAGCGCAGGAGCGGAGAAAGTGCTCCAAATGCCAGAGAAGAGACTCCCCTGCAGCCTGTGGTGCAGACCATGGCAAGGCAGGCTGTGGCCCTGCAGCCCATGGATGTCCATGGTGGAGCAGATATTCAGCTGTAGCCTGTGGAGCACCTCATGCCAGAGCAGGAGGATGCCCAAAGGAGGCTATGAACCAGTAGGAAGCCTGTGCTGGAGAAGGCTTCTGACAGGATCTGTGGCCCTGTGGAGAGAGGAGCCCAAGCTGGAGCAGGTTTGCTGGCAGGACTTGTGACCCCACAGGGGACCTAAGTCCGGAGTGGCAGAGGCAACATGTGATGAACTGACTGCAACCCACATTCCCCATCCCCCTGCGTCTCTTGGGGGCAGGAGGTAGAAAAAATCTTATATAAAGAAGGGAGGGGTTGGGGGGAAAGTGTTTTTAAGTTCTGGTTTTATTTCTCATTATCTTACTCTGATTTGATTGGTAATAAACTAATTTCCAAAAGTTGAGTCTGTTTTGCCCATGTTAATTGATGAATGATCTCTCCCCGTCCTTATCTTGACCCACGAGCTTTTCATTATATTTTCTCTCCCTTGTTCAGTTGAGGAAGGGAGTGACAGAAAAGCTTTGAAAGCACCTGATATCCAGCCAAGGTCAACCCAACACACAGTGTCATCAATTCTTAGCTAAAATAGTCTTCACTAGTTGTCTGACTATAGTGTTATCTGACTTGTCTCTGGTTCTCTCTTCCTGAACAATGCTATGTATGCATTAATGTCCAACTGGGTAAAAACACATTGTTTTCCTTATGTGCCCAGGAATAATGCACCAGAATGGTAAATTATCCATGGTAAGAGAAGAAGTATTGCACCCAACTTGAAGGGTGCACAGAAGGGCTCTCTCTATGACTATAATCATAGAAGATCAATAAAGCTTTTTCCATTAGAGGGTATCAGCTGGATGACGTAGCATTGGTTTCCAAGTTTTTCTAATAAGGATGTCTCAGGATCAAGAACTCCTAACATGCCCTCAGGATGACTAGCATGTCTAAGCTGTGTATTTCCTCCTTGTTAGGACCTTCCGATCCACGTTTAAGGCAGGTATGAGCCCAGATGAAAAACAACTGTAAAATCTTAGAGCAGATATAATAAACATGGATAGGGAGACAAAATGTTTTCCTGAGCAGAAAGAAACGATGTCTTTGTCCTCTAACAAGAGCATCTACCATCCTGCATCCCATAATTAAAATAGCATGATTTTTCAGCCCACAGTTCACGAGCTAGGTTTTGCTGTTACTTGCAGTAGTTTAATATGGTGAGAGAAAGAATAGCAGAGATGACAGAAAAAGGAATTTTCTGTTTAAGAAAAACTTTAAAAATATTAATAGTCTTGTTAGGTGGTATTTGTGGTACCAGCTCTAAGCTTTGATCATTTTGGTTTTTTTATGTTTTATACTACTACATCTTCATTTAGAAAGTGACAGGCAGTGATAGAAGCATGAGAGATCTTTCATGATTTAGAGAACTACAGGCTTTTCTTATGAAAGATGCAAGTATTTTAAAAACGGTTGTTTTGGGTTTTTTTTGTCATTTACAAAACCATATCAAAATAAATTTATACGGCTAGTGACAAGGTTTATTATTCTTGGTTGTACCAACACAAAGGACCGCTCAGCCTGCTTTTTTTTGAATCAATGATAAATAAGTGCCCATTTAACCTAGAATTTCTTTAAAGGAATTCTAATTAATATATAAATACAGAAGTAAAATGTTAAGACTTGGGTATTTTAATCACGATTACAAGGTAGCTAAACTCTTGTAATTTTTTCTTATAACTCTTGTAAATTTTTTCTTATGTTCTGGTGAATACTCACAGAAATGAATCACCGAAAAGACAATACATTTTGATTTTAGCTTAAAACTGCAAAATAAAGATTTTCAAATTTTTTTTAATTCTATTTTTTGTTACTGATTTCAGAGATTAAGATCATGTGTGATATAACTGATAATTACCTATACACATTTATATATGAAAAGAATTTCTTAATTTTAGAAATACAGAAATTTTAATAATAGGTCTGTAATTAGGAATGCCTATTTTACAATTGAACTACATATAATTGTTGAACTCGAAATATCCATAAATAGGATAGCACTACGAGATGTTCAATCTGTTCTTGGCTCATACAGTCATCAGATAACACCTGCAATATTTATCTTATATTTGTGTATTATGTCTGATAGTCCTGCAAGAATAACACCACTGAGATGTGTCAATCATTTATGCTAGCAATAATAAGTAGCTATTTCCTTGCAACACTGGAGAAATAGGTTTGAAGCGAAGAGGTTTTGTTCATTATTTGTATTCAGTCTTACATATGATTTGCATATTAGTTTCACTTATCATGAATAGAACTTCTACCACATTAGTTCTAGATAACTTAGATTATAAATAAAGGATCAACATTTTTAACACATTAGTCATAAATTACCAGTCAAGCTGATGGAATTTAGATGCATGACCAAAGTGAATATATTTTGGTTAAAAAAGATATGATAAACAACAAAAAGAAACATTGGGAAGTTTATGTATTTTTAAGAGTGTACCCAAGAAACGGAGAACTGTTTAATCTTCTTCTTCACACTGTAACATGAATTATCTCTGAAAAGTGGACGTCTGTGCACAGGTGTTGGAGTAAGAGCTGTACTGGCTCTATCAGCATAATTCACTGGGTTCATATGACCTGCATTTCATATTTCATAACAGTTTCTAATTTCAAGTTTATAATCTAAGACCATGGCTCTGAAAACAGTTCTACCTATGTTTAATTTTAAGCATTTGATAAGTCTCTTTGGATTCAGAGAACTAACTCATATATACAAAAGGAAATACATGCTTATAGAATCAGGGGTCATGAGGTGACAGGGTCTGTATATTTCATCATTCTCATTCATATGCCATTAAATCTCTAGTATTAGAATAACTACTACCTTCTGCTTTATGCTGCAGATTCAAACCTAGCTACCTGAAGTTTTAGCAAGATGAGGACTCTTAAAAAATATTTTTAGATGTCGAAATGTTTACTTCAGCTTATTTAACATACATGTTTGGAAAAGAAAATATAAGTCTCTCTAAATTGCCAAGAACACATCATTTCTAGCACGTGTTCATGCACACAAATAATGGTAAGTGGTGTATCATTTGAAATGAGGTATCAGTGACAATATGAAGGATTCTGAAAAGACTGATTTTTAAAAAATCTATAAAAAGAAACCTAGATAACATGAAAATATTTGACCACAAATGTTTGAGTTATTGGACTACTTGAAATATTTAAGTCTAACAACAGCTGTTGTTTCATAAGGAAAATAAATGTTGAAATATAAGTCCTTTTACAGACTCATTAAAAAAAAATGCTAATTAATATCAATTTGATGCTGTACATCTGCAAAAATACTGCATTTTTACCATATAACCTCTATCTATCTCTAATATTTTTTTGTTAGAGAAGTTATATGGTAAAAAAGCCATTTACTTCTATTCCTATCCATAAAAGCCTGGTGTCACCAGCAGAATTTTGCGGCTTTCAGACCATGGGTCTCTTTACATGACAACAGACAGGATACAACTGTCTCAAAGGGGGAAAAGGATCTTTGCATAGCAGTTGACAGGGCTCACTGAAAGAGCTTTAAACTAGATTTGAAGGGGGAAAGGGGCAATACCAGGCTCACTAGAGATAAGCCTGGGGCAGCATGCCAATATCTGTGGGATGGTGTGCTACCAAGGTCTTTCAGTCTGCCGTCTCAGTGGAGGTAGGGATGGAGATCAATGTGGCAGCAAAGATGCAAGAGTTATTGATCTGTTAGAAACCATGGAAGTGCTTGAGAATGGTCACGTCAGAATCCTGCCCAAAAGATGGCAGGATCAATAGCCCAACTGAAGTGCATCTACACCAGTGCATGCAGAACGGGCAACAAACAGGAGGAGCTGGAAGACATTGTACAGAGGGAAAACTATAACATAGTTGTCATCGTGGAAACATGGTGGGGTGACTTGCACAACAGGAGTGCTGCAATGAATTTCTATAAACTCTTCACAAGAGATAGCCATGGAAGCAGAAGCAGTCGAGTAGCCCTATATGTTTGGGAGTGCTTTGATTGTCCAGAGCTTAATGACAGTGACAATAGGGTTGAGTGTTTATGGGTAAGAATCAGAGGGAAGGTCAATAAGGCAGATATCATGGTGGGAGCCTGTTATAGACCACACAACCAGGATGAAAAAGCAGACAAAATATTCTATAAGCAGCTGGAAGAAGCAGAATGAAGCCCCCATAATTCAAGAGGAAATGGTCAGCCACCTGCTACACACAAAACACCCAAACTGAATCAAAACAAACAAACAAACAAAAAACCTGCTTATACATAGACATATATGTAGACATATACACAGATACACGTACATTATCTCCCCCCAGATACCTGCAACTACTGCTAGTCTCTAGTCACTTGCTGCACCAGAGCTGAACAATTCAGTGGGAACAGTGGTAAGAAAAACCTGGGAAACAAGTAATGTAAGAGTTAAACTTTTAACTGCATTCCCTCTTTGTCATACTGCTTCTCACTTTAGCTGAGGCTTTTCAAGACAGCAATTAAGTTTTTCTGGTATATATTCTTCTTCAAAATTGTAGAGATGATGACTCATTATTCTTATCTTTTAAGTCAGTGGGGTTTATTTTACTTTGCATACTTTTCATACAACAATAAGATAAGGACCGTGTTTTCTAACACTTGCAAAAACATACAGCAACAAAAAATTTTTTGAGATCTTCACAAAGAAAGGCACGAGAGTACAAACATATCACTGGTCATGTTTTCAAGGGGTTAGGGGATTAATTCTTCTACAGACATTGTTGTGTAATACGTTATTAAAAAAAAAAGTTACAATTCATTTTGAGGAGTCATAGAGAATCCCTTGGGAAACAGTTTTCTAAAAAACAGTTCCTAGGAGAAGATACCAGCTAAATGCTCTTCCTTCTCCGTTCATAGAAATACAGAGCTTAAATAACCCCGCATCTTTTTGATCAATAGTGCTCATGCCAAATACAATGAAAAGCAAAATACACCTAAACTTGATGTTTATCAATCTAGTTCATATTTTCAAACTGGACATTTCATTATAACCAGAACACATTTACTAGTTTTGGCACACGTTAGTGTAAAGATTTCATCACAGCACAACTTTACTGTCTTCTTAGGCTGTTACTTTAAAGAAACATATTCGTTTAAATAAAAATAAAGGAAAACAGACTTCTTGAGAGTTGTCTATCATACAACCATAGGTGTATCTGTTCTAATGCTGTTTTCTTCTAGCTATACCGCTTTTAAAACATTTGAAACCTTGAAATACTGTAATATAAATTCAATGCATATTCAGCTGCTAAAGAAATGTTGAAAATATAATTGCTTTTATATAACTGCAATTCAAGATTGAAAATGTTTTAAAAGCACCACAGTTGGAATAAATTACTGAAATACTGTAGGAGAAGAAATGGAAAGAGAAGTGAAATAATTACAAGTACAGAAGGGAAAGATTAAGGCAGAACATACTATTGTTAGTCAATAAGGTGGCAGGGTGAATAAGCAAGAATTCTCAAAGCATATTCAGTAGGAAAGAAGTATTCATTGGGTCTAAGGGAGTGTTTATGAGGAAATACAAAAAGATTTGTGATTGAAAAACCTGGTCTAGTGGAAAGTGTCCTTGCCCATGGTAGGGGGGTTAGAACTAGATGATCTTTAAGGTCGCTTCCAAACCAAACCATTATATGATTCTATGATTCTGTGATTCTATGATCTAAGTAAAGCACATCTAAATAACAGCAGAGTATCTGATATAGGAAAGGTCCTTGTGAAATTGCTGGACCTTATGCTGAAAAGTAAAAAGGAAGGCAATAAATATCAGTGAGCTCTGGAAGAACAAAGACACTGTGGATTAGATTTTGTTACTGTTCACTAGGCTCCAAATGTCACTTTTTCACAAATACAGTAAATTGGTATACAGTATCCGACCTGATCTTCTCTATGGAGAGAAATGATTTATTTTAAAAACAATTAAATATTGAATTAATACATTAAGTTACAGGAAAAAATAAATGTTTTGAAGTGTTGGTATTTTAACATTTTTAAATGAAAAAATTGTTACTGTTGGTATTAATTTAAACTTAGAATTTAAAATATTCTAATGATTTTTTTCACCAACTCTCATAAAACTTCATTAGAATAATTAGGCATCTTAGAATTCTACCTTTCAATCATTTTTCTGTAATTGTTCAAGTACATTTAAAAACAAAACTATTGGCTTTATGGCTTTTTGATAACTTCAAAATTAAAGTCACACTGAGTTTTACAAAATTTTCATAAATCATAGAACTTTACAAGTAATAGTTCATTATAGTGCTATTATAATAAATAACTTCATTATTTGTGAAATGTTAGACTAACCTAGACAATAATCTTTCTTGCCAAAGGCAAAAGAGGAGTTGGGCCATGTAGGTCTCTTTTGACCTCTTTTTCTACATTAAATAGGGGCAGAGAGGCATCTAGTCTTCCAATAGCTACTGAGAAATAGAAAAACAGATTAGAGATCTAGTCTAAACTTCAGGTTTATTGAATTTTAATGTCTAGGATAAAATATTACACATAATTTAGGAGTAATTAGTTTTCTGTTACTTGTACATCAGCTGAAACCGGTTCACATGTAATCACAATTATTTCTATTGATGCTTTTCCTTAGGTTATTATTCTGGAGAAATTCTATACCTACCAAGATCCATGTCACCAGTAGAAAAACATAAAACTTTATCCAAGTCCTGATACTCTAGCTGAAACTACTGACCATACTAAGAAAAACCCACCAAATACTTTGTGAGTATTTCTAGCAGAATCCCACAGAACTGTGCAACATTTAATGCAAGTGAAAATCTGCTCTAGTCACCAGGAATTACAACTCTGACTCAAGCTGCAAAGTCATGGGTGGGCATCTTTTCAGAAAGTATACTTAATAAAATATTGGTCAATCCATGTAAATATTAAATAAATAAAAAAATAACTCTACATCTTCTTGATCAATAATGTTGATGTCAAATGAACATCTGAAGTGACTGAACTTTAGTATAGATGAGAGTTTCCTGTACTGATTTCTCTTCCTTTTTCTGTTTACACAAATAAAGTTTAATGGTGTTTGTCTATAATGGTCTTACCCAGTTTGTGCTGAATCACAAATTTGTGTATATTACTCAGCACTAAATTACAGCGTTCTTTGTTGCTGTTCCAAATGGTCTAAATACTCAAAATATATGTATGAGATTTTATTTTGATCCTACTATCCACTATTCAGTTGACTGGATTCAGGGAAAAGCAGATGTTACCATCAGAGTTTTACACAGGGACTGCGCACTTCTAACAATAACAAAGCAAGATAAAATCGTATGAAAATTCATGGATAATATAAATCTGCAGAAGGAAAGAGGGAAATTTTACGAGCTGATATTTATTTTTTTATTAGTATGTGAAGATTTATTGACCCTTTTATCTTTGGTAGAGAATAGCAGGCAAGATCTGCAACATAGAAAGTTTCACAGTTTAATAAAAGAATAGCAGCTGGAGGCAAAGTCTTCACTAGTGTGGTCCAAAAGTCGGTAGGAATGGATAAGGAAGATTATCTAAGATAGGAAGGAAACAACACTTCCCAGAGAGGATCCTAACAGGTGAGGTTTGATTCCTGGTTGTCTCTGCTCCAGTCTTATTAACTAATTACTTAAACTTAGCAAGTATAGATCAAAATACTTTTGTTGTGGTAGCTTCATTGTCAAAACAGTGAAGTTCAGAAATACATCCTGCTTATACATTGTTTTAAGCTCCTTAAATTAATCTGTAAAATTTCTAAGGGATCAATCACAACCACTGATAAAACCATTTTCAAATATTGAAATTGTTAGAATTTCAGAAATCAGAATTGTTAAAAAAACAACTGAACATTGCTGGGTTTATATCTTTGTAGTATATTTAAAAGTCATTTTAGAGTGAAAAATATTTTCTCAATTTCAAAGGTGGGGAACTGGCGCCAATGTGCTTTACTCAATATTCACTCAAAAGCTAAGCTGAGATAAAAAAAATTCCTCACTGCCTTGATGTCCATTGTAATACCTTATTTATCCAGGTAGGAGGAGGATAGGATTAAGAGAAATCATGTTATGCCAATATTAAGCATCTTGGGAACAATCAAACATTGACAATGTAGTCTAGCTCTCCAAGCTGACAGCCAGTATGCATGGCACAATTCTGTCAGTTCAGCCAGTTCAGACAGTCCTTCTTTCTTATCCTTGGTACCCATGATATGTGCTGAACACAGAATAAGGACAATAGCTCTTTTACATCTCTTAGAGCTATAACAGACAGTAAAACAGGCACTACTTCAAACAATCTATTTAAGGTGTTTACATGTGAGTAAAAATAATTAATGCCTAGAATGACATACAGTTCGATGAAGGACTGAGAACCTACTTGAGTTAAAATAATTACTTTACCAAACTAAACATTGACTTACTCTGCAAGTAACTTCACCGTGTTTTGCAAGGTTAAGTCATTTATGAAGCTGGGCCACAATTTTTACTGTTCTGATGTCAGAAAATAAAACACAGCAAGCTGCTGTGGTGATGGAACACACATGGATACTCTGAAGGACCTTTCCATGCCTAGAAATTGTAATAATGGCCAGTCTCTTCCAGTGACTCAGCTATTTCTAAATATCCAGGAACAAAACATATCAAGTTTCAGAATTTTGTTCTTTAGATTTCTGTAATGTGTTAGGTAGCATGAACATCTGCAACTCTTATGAGCTGTGAAGTTTTATTTTTAGGTTAACTTTGAGTGTCTTCCGGCGTCACTTTATTTTAAATTTAGACGTTTTTGAACATTCGTATTTCTTATTCATGTTTGCCAGTTTTATTTATACTCCCTTTAATATTTTCCTTAAAAAGCAAAAAGTGCCCTTTTTACAGATCCTTGGAATGAAGACAGATTAATTTTAAACTTATTTAATGGATTTTGGTTCCTTCAAGTTTCTCCTTGTGGAGGGATGATGGGAGAAAAATCCTGCCAAGCAATACAGACATTCACATTCATCCTCATAAAGTCAGAAAAGAAGATATTAGACCACTTCAGAAGGGAAATTCCATTAGAAAACTATTCAGCAAAAATTTTTATCTAGGAACTTACATAAGGAAATCACTCTTTTCAGGTGTAGAAGGGCAATAGATCTTAAATAATAATTGATCACAACTTCAAAATCTCTAGTCACATGCATGAAAGCTGTATGCTAATGACCTTCTTGACCTGTTCAAGGTGCTTTTGATATGTTCTTTGCTTGAAGCACCACAGACTGCCTCTTTCTGGAACATTTTTAGCATTTTATTTATCAGTTTTACATATTTTCTCCAACAAGAATTTGCAAATAAGATACTTAGCTACACTAAAATAATTTCTATATTCCTCTTTTCTATGCCAGCTTCCCACATAAGGCTTATTATTTAAATATTATCAGCATCAAATTGTGTCTACAATAGTCTTTTTTAAGTTTAGTTTTTTCTTGAGATCCAGTCTTCTTCTTTTCGTTTTCATACTTTTTTACTCCTCATTCAGAATCCTTCCCAGCTTGTCAGCCTAAGTAAGACTGCCTGATTGCTATCGTGCTACTTGCTGAAAGAGCTGCTTTTTCTGCCTCTTGAGATGAAACCAGGTGGTTGTGTTCTTAGTACATTAACCTGAGGGATCTGAATTTTCCACCTTGTGATAGGTGCAGTCTGGGCAGTCCTGAAGAAAGTTAAACTCCTATTGGCAGAACTCTTAGGGCCAGTGAAGCAAATATTCCCACTACCTCAAGCTCAGAGAATAGGGAAGGACATGCAGTTTAAACAGAACTCAAGCCTTGTTTTGCTTTCCGTTCCTGCCCTTTCTCAAACAATTTTTGTTTTCTCTTTGTCAGATTTTTTATTTTTCTACTTTTGAAGGCTCAACCAGAAACACACTTATTTTCCCAGAACTGAAGCTAACGTTCTCCTCCCCTAGTCTTGATGGAGTACTATTTCCTGCTCAATTACAATTGCAGCTTCTATGAAGTATATATTGTAGTAAGATAGTCACACAGTAAATGAGTATCTTATGCTTAGCATAGCCCCAGTAGATTTCAAAAATTGAACACCAATATGCCATTCAAGGAAAATGTTCCTTGTAAAATACTTGAGCACAATTTTGTGAAGAAGAATGGCAAAATACTTCACATAATAATTATACCCACCTTATGGAATGAGGGTAAAATTGATAGTATGTAGTATTTTTTAAGATTTTTTTCTGGGTTTTTTAGGGTATTTCATTGTAAATGGTGCCATGTCCATCCTCTCTCACTGTTTAGATCAACATGAGGTGACTAAATAATCAGGTCCCGGAACCTAGCCAGAAATGTAGGTGAGACATACCTATTTTTGTCTGGGGAAAGTGCTGTCAGTTATTATAGCTGATTTCATGACAAAAATGAAAATGCACATTGGTGCAGTACAAAATAAGTGTCTTCATTATTCACGATAAATGAATATAGCATGTCACTGAAATACCAACAAACTCTTCAGTCTTTCAACAGCTTTACTCAAGTGCCTGCTCATGAAAGTTTTTTTAGTCTGCTCATTACTCATGTAATCCCTTCTGTGGCTGCCCATGTCAAAACAAATCAGTATTTTGTTAGCTATTAGCTTTTCATTCTGTGATCAATATATAATAAATTACACATCTGTGTTTTATGCTGATCTTTGGAGCAGCAACTCCAAAGCATTCTGAAAAATGTCGAAAGCAGCATTCTGATTTCAAGTTTGTTTTTTTTTCTTTACTGTTCTCATGTCTAGTTAGTAGGACTTTCGGCAGAATCAAGGTAAATTTTCTAGTATTGACTTTGCCTCTGTACAACTTACTACAATATTTTATTAATCCTATTATGAAATATATTAAATACTAAGTGATTAATCAAATTATACTAAGCAGAATGCTGTAGTCTGTATTTGACCAAGGTTCCTTTTCTTTCAGATTCTGTTTTGGCTTTCTTTTAGGTGGCTAGTCTAAAACAGTAGAAGTAAAGAGAAACCACACCACACTGATGAAGTCCCCAGTTTGTGAATAGTTGGAGTTTAGAAGAATATGTAGAAAAATATCAATTTCTTTTTGCCTTATTCCGATAGTCTTTCCTGGGCATGTGCTTGTATTGACCATAGCAGACAGAAAACTGGTATAAACGTAGCTTGGGTCAAACCGGTACGGTATTTTTTATGCTCTTCTCTTTCTCACAGCCTCCAGAAAAAGTGCTGGGAAAGAGAACAATTCATTTTCTATGGCCCTTCTCAAGCAAAAACAATGTTTAAAGGAGGAATTTTGAAGGTTCTTACAATTCAAGGCTGAATATACAAAACTGTAAAATACTAATTTGACAAAAACTAGAAACAGACTGAGTTTTTCAGACACTGAGAGAACTATGGAATTCCTGGCACTGACAGAATTGGATTTATATCTTTTGTTTAATGACTTTGAGCTGTAACCTTGGTTTTTTGTCATGTCTGCATTTGCTTACCTGAAAAAACACCTTCGCATAAACAGATGAATAACTGAATTATATATGTAGTAAGGGAGGCATAAGTCCCACACAGACTTCAGAAATTATGAGTATATGCAGAAGCAAGTTTAGACATGTGGGAACTTAAGATCTAAACAAGTTGTATAAACACAGCAGTCACAATGTTAGATATCAAGAGTATAAGAACTCTCACTGTGGACCCACAATCATCTTAAAACTCTCCGACAGCATAGTAGCATGGCAGACTCTACAAATATTTGGAGCTTGTCCACAAATTTACAGGGGAACACTGGAGATTAATTTCAAGAAATATAAGTTTTTGCATAAATTAAAATTACAACTCTAAGATAGTGCTGGAATATATGAATGTGATTTTCCTGGTCTTGCCTTTCCATTAGCCGCCTTTGTGTTGTAAAAGCATGGTGGTGAGCTTCATGAAGTACAAAGAGGGGAAGATACAATACAGTTGTTTTGCAGTAGACATTTAGAGTAAGGACTTGTTAATACACAAAAATTATAGTCCTAAAAATACAGTTAAAACAAAGAAACTGTCTCTATTTTTGTCACTCTCAGACCTATGTCTTTTTCCACCGTATTTATATAACTGTACCCAAATAAAGGTCATTATTAAAATATCAACCTTGGTAAAAATGTCAAACCTATGCCCTGTTTATATCCATAAACTCAGTAGCACAGAGGATATGAAGATTTAAGAGGAATTTAAATGCAAAAAGGAAAAATAGCTATATAACAACAAGAAATAAAGATTTTATTGAAAGAAGCCTTACATTCCATACGAGCACTCTGAGCAAGTTCTGAATCAGATCCACCTTATCAAACATTCTTCACTTTCCCCCAGTGGCAATAGTAGAGCTCCCAGATTAACTTAGTCCCTTGCAAATTGTTGTATTTTTTTAAAATTTGAAATTACTTAAACGTTCACCAGAAAAAACGCCCCAAAAATGTTTCAAGGAAAACATTGTTAAACAGGTTCCCAGCATTACACCTGTTTTATGCAATTCCCCATCACGAAGCTGGGGGTGTCCTCACTCTTATTGGCTCCAAATCGGACTGTTTCCAAACAAAAGTAAACAAACAGATGAACAACAAAAAAATTTAGTCTTTGGGACATAACAGGATGAATGATTATTTCTCCTTTGCTAATTGGCTAAGTAACAGTTCTGGTTTTATGGATTTTATTTGTAAGCAACATATGATGTCTTTGGGTAGTAGTAGTGTTGTGAAGATTGCTCTCAGGTCTTAAACCATACCTTTGTTTTTCACAACTGTTTCTTTTCATGGCTGGGTATGTTATTAATCTGTCTTTTAAAAAAAATTGTGTTGGACCATGAACATTGGAATAAAGAACAAAAAGACTATTCTGGTTGCTGCTGGGGTAGTTAATTTTCTTCATAGTAGGTAGTATGGGGCTATGTTTTGGATTTGTGTTGGAAACAGCGTTGATAATCCAGGGATGTTTTTGTTATTGCTGAGCAGTGCTCACAGAATCAAGGCCTTTTCTGCACCTCGCCCCTCCTATGAAGACAGACTGAGAGAGCTGGGGTTTTTCAGCCTGGAGAAGAGAAGACTCCGGGGAGAACTTATTGTGGCCTTCCAGTACCGTAAATGGGCCTACAAGAAAGCTGGAGAGGGAACTTTTACATTAGAAAGTAGTGATAGGACAAGGGGGAATGGCTTCAAGCTGAAAGAGGGTAGAATTAGATTAGATATTAGGAAGTCTTTTACTGTGAAAGTGGTGAGTGGTTCCAGTGGGAACAGGCTGCCCAGAGAAGTTGTGGCTGCCCCATCTCTGGAAGTGTTTAAGGACAGGTTGGATGCAGCTTTGAGCAACTTGGTCTAGAGGAAGGTATCCCTGCCTATGGCAGGGGGGGTTGGAACTAGATGATCTGTATGGTCCTTTCCAACCCAAACCTTTCTATGATGCTGTGATTTCTGAACTTAACTAGTCACAGTGGTAAAGATTAGATTAGGTATATAGGAAGCAGTTAGATGGAGGCCTACAGCCCACATCCTCTCTCTGATGGTAGACGGGAGTGGGCATTTTAGAAACAAATGAGATTTGTAGAATGACCCTTCCACTGGTAATCCCTTGGCAGTTTTTTTAAATCTTCATGTTGGTTTCCTGGTCTAAGGTTATGTCTTTGTATATAAGAATCTTCAGAAATAATTCTGAATTTGGCCAATTATTTTCGAATCTATCCACAATTTTGTATTTACAGCATCTCCTGGCAACGAATTCTAGAGTTCTACTCTGGTCTCCAGGAAAACGTACTTAATCTTTTTACCTTAATCAGTCATTGATTAAGTCTGTCTAATGTTCCCAAGTTCATGTCTTGTGATAAAGACTGAAGAAAAATCACTTTTTCTAGGCCACTCATATGGTAAACCCAGCTTCAGTTTCCTCTTCCAAATGGTGTTGAGTACAGGTGCAAGAAAAAGCTTTTCACTCTGCATATGGGGCCCCTCTCAGTCAGTCTCCACACTTCAGATCCTAGCTGGAGAGGGGACATGGATGACTGCTGGGCCAAATAACTGAGCAATAAAGAAGATTCATCTATGCTAGCAGGGATGTTCCGACAGCTCAGTAACTAGAGTCAGCTGAATAATAAAAAACCAAACCAAACCAACAAACAAACAAACAAACAAAAAAAAAAAAAAAAGAAAAAAAAAATCCCATATCAAAACACTACTAAAAACAACCAAAAACCCCACACAACAAATTCCTGAACTGGTTCTGAGAGATTGCCCTATGCCTTTCAGTGCTTCTCCCTGACACTTCTCTCTTTGGGATCTTGAACTCAGCAGTGTCTTGTTCATGTTTCTGTAGTACCAGCCTCAGAGCCAGTTGATATTCCTGAATAGAAGAAATAAATTTTCAGATGAAAAGGAGTTAATGCAAAATACTATCTGGCTAACAAAAGAATGAACAGATTCTTGGTGACTGGGCTGTAACTTCACATCTAGATTGTCATGGTTTAAGCCCAGCCGGTAATTCAGAACCACGCAGCTGCTCGCTCACTCCCCACCCGCTTTGTCCTCCCCCCGCTCCCAGAGGGATGGGGAGGAAGATCAAAAGAATGTAACTCCCATGGGCTGAGATAAGAACAGTCCAGTAACTAAGGTATAATACAAAACCACTACTCCTACCACCAATAATAATAATGATAAGGGAAATAACAAGGGGAGAGGATACAATTGCTCACCACCTGCTGACTGATACCCAGCCTGACCCAAGCAGCGATCTGGACCTTCCAGGTAACTCCCCCCAGTTTATATACTGGGCATGACGTGCTGTGGTATGGAATACCCCTTTGGCTAGTTTGGCTCAGGTGTGCTGTCTCTGCTTCCTCCTGGCTTCCCCTCCTCCCTGGCAGAGCATGAGACTGAGAAAGTCCTTGATTGGAGTAAACATTACTTGGCAACAACTAAAAACATCGGTGTTATCAGCGCTCTTCTGAGGCTGAAAGTCAAAAGCACAGCACTGTACCAGCTACTAAGAAGGAGAAAAAAGACTGCTATAGCTGAACCCAGGACATAGATATTCAGCACTTTGCTAATGGTCTTGAAAGAGCAAACAAAGTGAATTTCTGAACACTGAAAAACACATTTTATTTACCTTAAAGATATCAAGATTACTTGTACACTAAACATCTTAATCTTATTAAAAATGAGAATTTATGAAAGAACTAGAAATGGAGGTATTTTGACTTTGAGTACAAACTAGCAAAACAGATTATCTTGGAACTGCTAAATGCATTTCTTATCTTAAACTTTGGAGATATTGCTCCTCGGGAACAGTACAGGCACCATATCTCTATTCCTTGACGTATTGTACCCAATAACTTTCTATTCCGCAGTTCATGATCAAGAAACAATAACTTCTGTAAGAATGAAACTAAATTTCCATGGAAGCTTACTTGTACCTCTCATTCCCAAATTTGTGTAAAACTAGCATAATTTAGATGAAGAATTACATATACAATTTTGTAGTCCCTGTATATTTTGGCTGGAGATTTCAAAGAAAATTGAAACGAAAAGAAACAGATGCACAAAAGCAAAGGGAAGAGTCTGCTGTTCTGGCAGATGCTGGTACTATTAGTTGGCTTTGCTTGTTAAATAGATAGGGGTAAATGTCAACAGTTGAGTAAAAAACTTATTTCAGAAAGTAATCCCATTGATTTTAATGAAAATACTTGACACAAGTACTAATATACACAAGAATTTCTGGAATCAGAACATCGGCTGCTAAATACAATTCCCATATATGCAAACCACACAAATTTCATAAATAAGTTTGGCTTATAGATTTCATACACTAAGTATGCCTTCATCATCTGAACAGAAGATTTCAAAGAGTTCTCTATGATTAATACAGGACAGATTTTTAGAATATTTTTTTCAGTTTGGAGGCCCCATAGCCTGTACAATGTTTCTAGGATACATATAAGAGAGAAAAGATAAGGAAGTAATATCAGATAGTGTGTTGGTATCAAATTAATGCATGGTAGAGTGTTAGAGCCTGACCACTGTTGCCAAGTTTTTAAAAAGCTGTCTTTAATTATTAGCATAATAACACTTTAGAAGTGAAGAAGGGGTCCTCCCCTTTTTCCTGGTAGAAATAGATACATTTACTCCTAGTCAAAAATAAAGTAAGAATACCTAGTATAGGACTTGGGGTCTTCTATTCAGCCTTATCCTACATCTGCAAAGCAAACCTGATCTCTATACAACAAACTGTGTTTTCCTATTTTCAAATGAAAAGCCTTAGATAATTTTGCAGCAGTACACACTCTATACCACTATCATTCAAAGGAAACGTGGGATAATAGCAGTGTTCTTTTATTGACTCAAGTGTATTTAATGATTCTGTAGAATTCTCTTCAGCACAGTCATGGAAACAGACTGGACTTTGGGAGAGTTTGAAAGTGTATCATCTCCTCCTTTTAAACTGAGACAGCATGAGATAGACCAGGAGTTACCTTATGGATATGTGTTCCCAAAATATTTCATGTGATGTGTAATGCATCATACTAGCAATGAAGGACAGACTACTTTGTCTGCAGAGAACAATATGTAGAATGAAAGCAACCAGTGTGAGTGTAATTTCTTTATTGTTTGGAAGATCATGACAAGAGCAGCAGCAGCTGGTGAACTGGGCCTTACTTTATCTTCCAGTATGCTGGAATATGGAGAGTGCAGATTTTAGCTTGAATTCTATACACAACAGGAGATAAAAGCCAGTGTACAAACACAGCACCAGAAGTGGCATTCATACCACTATAACCTTTGTCACTCCTTTAAAAGTGCATAACAGATACTGTAGACAAACAGCTGTGCAACTTCTCTCTGTGCTCACATTAGTCATCTCAGTCAATAATGCAAATATAACATATCACGCAGGCAGTTGTTATGGGAAAGTGGAAGCATTCCAGGGTTAAGCACCCCCTCTTCCAAGAGGGCCCAAGTTGAAATGCTGCGTTTGACACCAATTTTCTGTAGGACTTCAGGCTATTCACTTACTTTCTCTGTTCTGACTGTAATATCTGTGAAAGAAGAGAGAGTACTGACTCACCTACCTCAAAGGCAAACTAAAGATTAATTAGTTTGTGCTTGTATAGAGCTTTGGAAATGTCAAGGCTATATAACTATTGTTAAATAAATGACAAAGAGTCAGATTGGACAAGTATGGAGCAGGACTGCAAGAGGTTTATCTTCTTATCTTAGCCATTATCTTCAACAGTATCCAGAAAAGATTTCTTACAGTAGATATAGGTAGGTAGAAGAAAAGTATAGACCTGTTTCACTGGAATATTTCTTCAGTGAATGTAAAAGCAAATTAAGATCAAGTACTGACTGTAGCATTTCTGAGCTTTTAGATTCAGCAGGGCAATATGTTAGTAGTATGTTTCATTTGGTTTGTCTTTTATTGAGGTAATATCCAAATACTTCAGTATAATACTTATGGAAAGGTCCTGTCCACCTGAATCAGAAAAAAAAAAATTATGCCTTCTTCAAAGACTAGAACTGTAGGCTGAATGTAGTTAATCTGCTTCCATTCTACTTCTTTATACAATGCTGAACATTACCACTGTAAGCCCTGAATTTCTCAGAGTGCAGAAATTAATGTCGCATGAGGACAGCTTGAATATGTGATGTATTTTTTTCATAGTAGGTAGATTACTTAGAATCAGTGTCAGAAGCTTCAGTTTTCTACCCCTCTGCCATCCCAAATAGTGCACAAATACCCTAAATTTCCTCATTCTCTCTTTCAAAAATTCTCTTAAATTTCCCATTCAGTTTACCACCAGTGGTCATGCTGTTCTTATTTTTCACTTCCCACTGTCCATATTTGCAGACATCAAATGATTTAAATTTCCTGGCACAGAATCACTAGTCATTTTAAAGCTGCTCTCTCCTGCCAATGCCAATTGCCCATTTCCTAGTATTTTGGTATTTAGAAATGCAAAAAAGACTGTATCAGTGCTCAAATCATTTCATCCTGCATTAGTGGGATAATAGAAATCAGCTGGAAACAAATGGATCTTACTTTTATTGTGTTTATCTGTTTTTAAATATACAAGCACATTTGCCCAAGACTGAACATTACCATGCAAATTTTCAACCTACACAGATATTTTAAAGAAAAACACGAACAGTGAAACTGGATTCAGAAACTAAGAATACTGTATAAGTTACATTTGGAGTGTTGCTGGTAGGATTTTATTTAAGGAAGGCAATGGGGGAATTGTGAAACAATACAAGTTCTTCAAAAATATAAATCAAACAATACTTCTCTGTTTACAGAAGAGTAAGTTTCTTTCCGTTAGTTGTGCAAAACTCTGACCTCAGTACCAGTATGATGAATTATGAGCTGAATTATGTGGAAGAGCGACCCCAGAGGGGCACCACCTCTTTCATATAAGCCAAAAAAAAGGCTTTCATTTCAGAGTTATCTGTACATAAACACACCCCTAAACACAAACAAAGCCAGTCTGTGGATTACAGTGTAAGCAAACAATTTTGCTTGATTAATTAGAGAGGGAATTTACAACAGATAAAATTATTTTTGCTAAACATTCAATCTACTATTCTCTATAAACCCAGATGGCCTTTGCAGACTAGTATTCAAGTTCTCCATATCTACAGGTTTTCAAAGTTAAATCCTCACCAAGGGCAAAAATCAACCGCAACATATCTGAGACTGGCAGGAGAGCTGAATGGTTGCATGGCAAAAGTTTGGATGTAATAACTCTGCAAAGCAGAGAACATCACACACAATTGCACCAAATTCCACAGAGCCACCACTCTAAACACTACACCCACTGACACTCACCCCATGATTATCTTCTGAGGTTATATTCCTCCTGAGCATCCTGAATACTTGATTTATTTGCACTATTAATTTATCCACCCATCTGTGATCTCTTAGCTATTTAATTGATTGCCTTTAATTGATCTAGCCATCTGCGATATCTTAGTCATTTAATTGATTGTTTTTATTGATCTAAACATCTTGCAGCTTTGTTGCCATCTAGCTGGATCAAAAGTCACTGGCTGTTATCATTTACACCCTTTAAGTCTTAGTACACATCTACGCACTGTCACCTGTTTTCTGAGACAGATGGGGCAGAGGAGAAAAACAGGTACCTGAAGTCTCGTCTTGCTCTGGCCTACCATGGCTAGGTGTTGGTTGGCGCAGACCACACTGATTACAGTGGCATTTCCAAGCTGGTTGGACATCAGGGCACTCATGGTCTTCCTGGGATACAGGCTTTATTCAAACAAAACATGAGCAATAAAATAAAATAAAATTAAAATAAAATAATTATGCATAACAACAAGATTTGCAGCATGCCAACAGGGTTGTACATCTCTTGTTTATCCAGCTCTGCAATGCAAGTGAATTCCTTATTAGAAGATCATTGTTAAGGAAGCTTTGTCCCAGAAGTACTACTATCAAGCAAAGTGTCATTTATGATTTTAGCTCTCACACAACAGAAGCACCACTTCCAATAGGGAGTATGATAATGGTATTAGGAATAATGAACAACATAAAGGGTATATTTTTCACTTAATAAGCCTTTGGGCATAGAACTAAAGGCATAGGAGATTATACCTGATATAGCAAATTATATGTAAAAGTGTAATTTTATGTAAAATTATGTAAAATATATGTAAATTATGTGAGAATCTTATTCTGACTGGGACACTTAGATATAATCTGTAAAAAGTGACAGCTCTGCTGAAGGCAGACAAGGAATTTGTAGACTTAGAAAAGTACTTTAGGGTTTCCTTTAATAAGAAAGTATTTGATGTACTTTACACAGTAACCTGGACATATCTGTATTGCTCAATTACACCAGTTCCTAATCCAGCAGTCAGTAAAGTAGTAGAGATAGAGAAGGAATTAGGTATCAACAATTTTTCACCTGCTCTGGTTTGTGCTTGGAGCCCAAAATCAGGAGGTCCTCCAGATTTAGAGCAAGGAGACAAGCAATGCAGAAATCAGAGAGAGGAGGAGTACATATTGAGTTCGCAGAAACGGAAAGTAATCTCCAAAGAGGAAGGGAAGGGAAGGGAAGGGAAGGGAAGGGAAGGGAAGGGAAGGGAAGGGAAGGGAAGGGAAGGGAAGGGAAGGGAAGGGAAGGGAAGGGAAGGGAAGGGAAGAATGCTACTTGTGGTGTAGCTTCTTTGCTACATGTTGACACTGTAATACATCATGAAATCTGCTCATGACAAAGGTATATTGAGCTGTTGAGCAAGAAACTGGTCCTCAAGTGCCTAGTGTTCATGATCCCACAGTGCTTCAAGACACACCTGCACACCCAAGCTTGTCCATGGTGGGTCTGCCACTGAGGCTTACTTGGTAAGGGTCTTCAAGGATTCACTGGTGATGCAGCACCTGGTACACAGCAGTCCTGGGATGTGACTCCTGATCAATACACAATACATTTTCCTCTGTTAATAATTTGTTAATAAAAAAATTCTATTACCTCCTGGCAATATTCACAGTAAAACAAAAAACAAACTCAAACTCACAAACATTTACATTTTTCTGTCTGTCTGTCTTGGTTGCATCACTTTCCCACAGGCAGAAACAAAATAATTTTTCGAAACACAGCCATTTGTTTACATCTATTTCACATAGCATTAGCCACTCAGTTTTCTTACCCACAAATCGTTCTCTGACTCTGAATTTCTAGATGTCATCTGTATTTTAAACACCATGAAATGTTATTTAGTGGTGAATCAGAGCTCATTATTTTAATTACAAGTAGGTGGGTAACGAATATTGGAGAAAAATACTTTAAGATCAGGGAAGATGTTTAACACAGTCACACCACTACCAGTCCAGCAATATCTAGTCTGTACCATAGAAAAGGTTAGATTTGAAGGAAAGATTTTGAGGTGGCCAGTAACTCCTGCAATTGAGAGGTCAAGGTTTTCAGGGAAGAATGATATTGGAGACAGACAGCAAACTGCTCTGTAGACTTAACCAATTCTCTGCATTCTGCCTGTTGTCTTCAGGGACAATTTATCAGACTCATATAAACTTCATCTGTTTTTTCCTTCAGGGAGAAGACCAAGTTCAGTGAGAATTAAATCCTGAAAAAACTTTAATTTGTCTTTGTTACAAATGAAATGGTGGTTCTGTCCTTCATTCTTATTCAGCAGATCTATTTGCTGAGCTCAAATCCACATCTCCCAAACGCAATTTTTTTTTTCATTTTATGTGATCAGTCAAATTTTTTTTATGAGACTTACATTTATATAAGGAAACACAATGATGTACTAAAATATGTTTTCAAGTAAAAATACCTAAGAATGGCTTTTCTTATAACACTACAATTTCCAAGTGTATTGCCTAGAAACCAAATGTCAGCTTAGAGATTAATGATACATAAATTGCAGAATAAAAATAGTAATTTTTAAAAATTCCTCTTTAGAGACATTTGATTTAAATACACCAGCCAGCTCCAGCAGAAATTTGATTTCTATTTTCTTTTACTTTGTTCCCACTTATTCCATACCATATATATCCCAAGTAGGTCTGCTATACATCTTCATCCTTTTTTTCTCCCTCTCATCTTCTCTGCCTGTGACTTAGGCTGTCAAGCTCTTAAAGCCACATATTTTATCAGTCTGTATTTCACATGATACGGTTTCTTCTGTTTCCTGCCTCTTAGACTTATAAGAAAGCAGGAGTGAATATTAGTTTAACGAAGGGAAATCATTTACATTTCAAGCCATGTAGTGGAAATGTTACACTGGAAACCTTGGACTGATTAGATTGCTTCAAAGCTTTTGTGTGACTTTGATTGATTGACTTTGCCCATGGCACTCTTAGTGGTAATGATACTGTGATTATTTAAGCAGCAAGTAACTTAAGGATAGACTGAGCATGTTAACTTTGAATTT
This sequence comes from Strigops habroptila, assembly GCF_004027225.2. Lineage (NCBI taxonomy): Eukaryota > Metazoa > Chordata > Aves > Psittaciformes > Psittacidae > Strigops > Strigops habroptila. Next base: position 17,417,291 of record NC_044279.2, read on the forward strand.
GCTAGCTTTTATCACCTTGTATTTTCCACAGTTTGTATTCAAGAATATTGCAATATCTGTTGTGTGGCATTTACTGCAGTTCTCATTTCATGTATGAATTTTGCTGCATACTTCCATGGAAACACATGTATGCTATTTCCATGTTGGGTATGTCACAGGTATGCCAAGGCACCAAAAGTGGTACAGGTAGTCTTTAGAGTAGACAGGCCTCTGTGACTCCCCTCCCCAGAAGAAATTATCGGGCAACAGATGGCTACGGCTCCTTGTGAGGAAATGGGATAAGGAGTGATCTTGCAGTCTCTGGATAAACAGTTGAACAGTCTGTGGGACTTGTCACAGCATTACAGCATGGTGTCTTGTCAATTCACAATGTCACACAAGTCCGTCTCTGTAGCAGAGCATTTCCCCTCTTCAGATAGCACTTCTCGAACTTCCATATGGCATGTTCTTTGCTCTTTCTGGGGAATCTAGCAGGTGAACAGAAGGGCAGGAAACTGTTTGTGCCTTTTCTTTAGGTGAACTGCCCCACAGCACAGTATATTTGCTTTGTTCTTGTCCTTCATTCTCTCCTTTTGCCTGTAACCTATCTCCTTAGTCATCCCATGACATTCCCGCATGTTGTTAAAAGACAGCAACCTTTTACTTCTGTGATACTACGCTGGTTTTGCTTCTATTTGTAGCGCTCCTTTTATAACTCTCTTCACTTGCAACCCAAACACAGACATCTTCTCTCTTATATTCAGCATGGTGCAAATAATAATTTCCTGTCACACATTTCCTATTCAAATGGTTTTTTTAGGGGGGGTTCAGGGTTTTTTGGTTTGGGGTTTTTTTTTAAATATATAAGTATCTTCATTTTTTTTTTAAAAATCTGAAGGACAAAGTTATTTTTAAACATGCCAGACAAATACACTATGATTGGGACTACGGACATTTGACATGAATTTTTCTGTCACTGAAGAAGACCATAAGAAATTAAAATAAGCAGTTTTCTGAGGCCCTAACTAAAAAGAACTGAGTTTAAACATTGCTTTCACATTTGTTTTTTGTACCCCTTGCCTTCAAAACACTCACAACACACTTCATGTTTCTGGAGATGTCTTGTAGAGTCTTCTGCTCTCCTTGGTTCCAGAGGGAGGCAGAAGCGCTTGCAACTTCCCTACAAACAAGACAACAGTTTTTTTTTGGTTTTCTGTTTTGTATTTTATCAAGCATTCCAGGAGTTTATGGCAATTTAACTGGATAGAAGATATGCTATCACACTACGAGGACACATAAAGGCAATTTAATATCAGAGGCTACAGAGAGAAGTTGTTAAAGGCCATGGGACCTGAACTGCATTGCAGGAAAAGTACATTTTAAGTACATTGCAGGAAGAGTACATTTTAAGGTGTATTATAGCTTGGCAAGGAATTTGGTTTACATTTATCTTCCTAAAATTCGAACTTAAATTTACATTACCAATTCAGCAGCTCTCAGTCTACAACTTAAATGCCCCAAACAAAGGTAAAATTGCTAACAAGGATACTCTGGATTTTAGATTACTCTTTGAAATAACAGAAAATCCTAGAATGTAAAATTTATGAGAACACTCATACTCTTAGGGACCTATTAAGAAAAATTGTAAAATACAAAACTATTTAAACAGTGACCAGAGAAGATCAAGATCTTTTGATGGGAAAATGCCCCTTCCTGGCTTTTTATAACCATATAAAATAAATGACCATATATTTCCCAGGCTTTGTACATCTCTAACAGAAACAAAAAACTATAAAATCTGTAGGATTCTTTTTTTTAATAAGTTCTTAATTTTTTTAATGTATCACCTGCTTTTAATACCAGAACCATCTTATGTTTTATTTTGAAACTAAATCTTCCAGACACAGCTGCTTAATAATCAATATCACAAACCACACAAAAAACATGCTAATAACCATGACAGTCAGGTCGACCACTTTCCTGTCTCAAAGTTACAAAACAATAAAAAGGGCTCTGTTTCATCCCCATATATATAGGGGAGATAGGCATCAAAGCAGCATAAATGGTATCATACTATTGTCTTAGAGGTGTGGAAAAATACCTGGATTATTTAATGTAAAACTCACCAAGTTTCTGTGTGTTAAAGAGGAGGGAGACAGCATTTGATGTCTCAGCGATAAAGCATTTTCTACAGAGATGACTTAATTTTTTGATAGAATATGTTTAGCAGATACAATTCCAGATATACAATTTTTCATTTTACATTAACGGCAGCTGATTATATATCATTAGCTTTAATTATAGATGTGAAGAGTTTCTTGATTTAAGGATTGATGATACAAAGTCACGACCACTCTTAACTCCAATGTGGAACTTCAAGAATATATTATGAGAGTATTCAGCTCCTCCAGAGCAAATGGCTTTGCCGTTTGCATGTTATCTAGGTAAAGCCTTTGAAAATCAGCATCATAAGAAGAGTTTTTTTAACGAGACTTTTTAGAAAGAAATCCTATCATACAGACAGTGACTACAATTTCCATTGATTTCCATGAAAGAATTTCTAAGTACTGTTTAGAGCTGAGTTTTAGAGAATGTGAAGAAGCAGAAATGCAATAGAATAGTGGAAGATGCAGAAGAGTTAACACTGTAAATTCTAATAGCTCCTTCATCATAACCATGGCTTATTACCTACATGTGTAATAAAAAATTTAAAAACATATAATGTGTGTTATATGTCTGAAAAATATTTTGGAGAACATTTTTGTTATCAGGTTAATATGTATCTATTAAGACATGAAGTTTCACATGCATTCACAGGTCTACACAATTGACTGGGAAAACATGTGCAGTATGCCATGGATTTTTAGCTCCAAAACTGCAGGCCTGTTATCTGAACACAAAATTGCTCCCAGGCTACAGATGCATACACCAGGTTTAATCCACAAGTTAATTAAAATGACTGACTTAGAAGCGTTCTGAGAAAAAAATTTAGAAGAATGGAAGCGACAAGTCAAATCTGCCACTGCTGTTGGGTCAGCAATAATCACACTGTTACCTTAAGTAACTGGGTTTCTGCATATCAGGAGTACTTGAATAGAGATGTCTCAAATGCACATGATCTTCATGGTCATTATTCCCAGTGAGATGTTTTTAAGTTGTCACATTTAGCTACAACATCATTTGCTTAAAATAATACTAAAAAGTTTCTTATTTTAAATTTGCAGTAACTATTTATCTGAACCATTTGAAATAATCCTATATTTTTCCTGCTGTTTATAACAGCACTTTACTGCTAATAGTATCACAACAATATTGCCAGCTAGGTCTGAAAGCCAGACTTCTTGCACAGCAGGCATTCTGCTCGATTATGTAAAATTAGTTTTCTTGCCAATAGGAACTACATGAAAGAGTCCAGAATGATTTTGCTATCAATTAGAAGTGATGAAACATCTGGTTTCTTGCATCAACTGGGGCTTTTTTTAAGAAGAAGTTTGGGGTTTTTTTTTAAGAACTGAAGGAGAAAATTCATAATTCAACATTTCAACTAATAACAGACCAAGTTATTATATTCTGTCCAAGTAAAAATAAATGAGATAAGTTATACAAAATTATATTTCGTTAAAGAAAAAAAAAAGAACAAAAAGAGAAAAAAAAAAAAAGAAGCACAAAACCAACAGTGTGACAATTTTGATAAAAACTGGTGAAAAACAGTCCCCCAAAGCTTTGGTATGTGTAGACTATGAGGGAATTTTAAAAAACAGTAACAATAATAAAAAAAGACCACGAACAAAATATCACCACAAAAACCAACCAACCAAACAAAAAACCCAAACACAAACAACAAGCTCTGTTTGTACTAAAACATGCACATGCTTTGTAAAGCAAAACATACAAAATAAGTCTCTATACATTTGGTGCAAAGAGAACCTAAACTGTACAACACTGGCAGACTCACCTTCCTGGAGTACTTTGAAAAAGTAGAGACAACAGTATGGCTCACATGCATAAACATTTCAAATATAGGTAGTCATTATACATTTTGAGTGACATCATTAGCTATTTCAAAATACAACCAGGAAGTATTTAGCTACATTATTGAGAAATAAATCATTTTCCATGTAAATTTCCTTACTGTTTTCTTATGGTAGAAATTTGAGCAAGTTGCAAATGATTCTGAAACATAATTCCTTTTTTTTTTTTTTGGTGATAAAACCAGTAATTACACAAGTATCATTATCTTGCAGTAACTGTGAAAAGGATGTTAGATAATTTAGGAAGCTGTTTTGTTTTTATTTTCACTCTAGAGATGCTTCTAATCTTTCAGTGTTAGCTATCTGCTCTGCACCTGGTGAAGTTGATAAGAAGCACCGTTGGGCAGGCAGATAAGTACAAGCTGCATGAAAATAGAGTAAAAGCACATTAGAATTTCAGAGATGTTTGTCTTACATATACATTTAAAAGTTAACCCATAACCATCCTTCAGGTTCTTACATGATTTAACAATAGAATCATAGAATCATAGAATCGTAAGGGTTGGAAAGGACATTAAGATCATCTAGTTCCAACCCCCCTGCCATGGGCAGGGACACCTTGCCCTAAACCACATGGCTCAAGGCTCTGTCCAACCTGGCCTTGAACCCCGCCAGGGATGGAGCATCCACAACATCCAAATCCAAAACCAAATGGGTTTAAGTTTGAACCCATTACCCCTTGTCCTACCACTACAGTCCCTAAGGAAGAGTCCCTCCCCAGCATCCTTGTAGAACCCCTTCAGATACTGGAAGGCTGCTATGAGGTCACCACGCAGCCTTCTCTTCTCCAGGCTGAACAGCCCCAACTCTCTCAGCCTGTCTTCATATGGGAGGTGCTCCAGCCCTCTTATCATCCTCGTGGCCCTCCTCTGGACTCGCTCCAACAGCTCCATGTCCTTTTTATGTTGAGGACACCACAACTGTACGCAGTAGTCCAAGTGAGGTCTCACGAGAGCAGAGTAGAGGGGCAGGATCACCTCCTTCGACCTGCTAGTCACTCTTCTTTTGATGCAGCCCAGGATACGGTTGGTTTTCTGGGCTGCAAGTGCACACTGCCAGCTCATGTTAAGCTTCTCGTCAACCAACACCCCCAAGTCCTTTTCTGCAGGGCTGCTCTGAATCTCTTCTCTGCCCAGCCTGTAGCAGTGCCTGGGACTGCCCTGGCCCAGGTGTAGGACCTTACACTTGGCTTGGTTAAACTTCATAAGGTTGGCATCAGCCCACCTCACAAGCGTGTCAAGGTCCCTCTGGATGGCATCCCTTCCCTCCAGCGTATCAACCAAACCACACAGCTTGGTGTCGTCGGCAAACTTGCTGAGGGCGCACTCAATCCCACTGTCCATGTCGCCGACAAAGATGTTGAACAGGACCGGTCCCAACACCAGTCCCTGAGGGACACCACTCGTTACAGGTTTCCAACTGGACATCGAGCCATTTACCACAACTCTTTGAGTGTGGCCATCGAGCCAGTTTTTTATCCACCGAGTGGTCCATCTATCAAATTGATGTCTCTCCAATTTAGAGACAAGGATGTCATGTGGGACAGTGTCGAATGCTTTGCACAAGTCCAGGTAGATGACGTCAACTGCTCTGCCCCTGTCCATCAGTTCTGTGGCTCCATCATAGAAGGCCACCAAATTGGTCAGGCAGGATTTCCCCTTAGTGAAGCCATGTTGGCTGTCACCAACCACCTCGTTGTTTTTCATGTGCCTTAGCATGTTTTCGAGGAGAAACTGTTCCAAGATTTTGCCAGGCACAGAGGTGAGACTGACTGGTCTGTAGTTCCCCGGGTCTTCCACCTTCCCCTTCTTGAAAATGGGGGTTATATTGCCCTTCTTCCAGTCATCGGGAACTTCCCCTGACTGCCAGGATTTTTCGGATATGATGGACAGTGGCTTAGCAACTTCATTCGCCAGCTCCTTCAGGACCCATGGATGGATTTCATCAGGTCCCATGGACTTGTGAACATTCAGGTTCTTAAGATGGTCTCGAACCTGATCTTCTCCTACAGTGGGCCTAAGGTCTTCATT